>NC_090341.1:42052207-42362662 GCF_035084215.1 Heptranchias perlo | reverse complement strand
GCTCATGGGTGCTTCAAACTTAATGGAGGTTTTGCATCAGCAGACAGAGAGCCACAAGCAGCAGATGATGGGCTTCAAACATTAGGATGGGCATGGATGTCTGAGCAGATGAGACTCTCCGGTCACTTTATTATGCGACCTGTTGTTTGTGGGGCTGGTATACATTTAATCTGGGTCAGAGGTGATCCCACCCAGGAGAGTAGCTCACGGTGGAGCATCCTTAAATAGAAAGATCAGCAGCAATCTTTCTTTACATCTGACAAGGCATATAATAATGTTTTCCTCAAGTATTTGTCGTCCAAGCAGTGTTTATGGAATTATTACTCCTTGAGTGGCACTGTTTATCTTATACATTATTTTTGCACAGAACTAGAAAGAATTGTACATATTAGTTTAGACACACCATGGGGCTGATACTGAGTCTATTTGGCACCAGCACTTCTTGTGGTAGCACCCAATTAGCTGACCTTGGCAGATCAAAGAAAGCATAATATTGTAATGCTCCGGGCACGAAGCACCAGGTGTGCTAGGCAATTCTCTGATGTGAGGGGACGGCCACAGTGCAGAGGCAGCACAGATCAGAAGTGCTTAAATTTTTCATGCCATATTTGAATGGCTGCCTTTCCTTCTGTGTGCAATCGGAATGGGTGCTGGGCAGCTGGAGCACTGCTTGGCCATTCCAGACACATCATGGGGTGGCTGCCTAATTAGCATTAAAGTTGGGGGCCTATTGAACCTAGTGCATAGCTTGCTGTTGATATTGGTTTGTACTGGATGACTCTGGTATATTTTAGGCCTCAGGCCCCTGTTGCCAAGGAGCAGCCTCCTGCCATCATATTATTGGCCTCACATGTATTCAGTTGAAATAAACTACCCCAGACTATAGTGAGGATAACAATTAAATGTATATTTGTTTTACTCTGAATAACATTTTACCTACCTAGAATATTTGCCAGTTGTCAAAATGTCTTTTCCTCCTCCACGCCAGTCTTTTAAACCCAAATCCTACATAAGCTGGTCCCTTAAGCATAGCTGTTGCTTACCCTCCTGATTGGAACTCCAGCTCCTTGTGGAATGTCCAATCCGATTTGGTATGCTTTTTCCTTGCGATGTGACATCATTATATGATTCATATGGAAGGGTCCCTGTCCAGTGCCGACTATGAAAACACAATAATGTCCCCCTTGCAATTATTGCATGTGAATCCACTCAGTACTAGAGCATTCAAAATAATCGTAGTCCTAAAATGCAATGTCATAGGAGTTCCCAGCACACTGAGCAAGGCTCATACTTGTGTTTGTTAATTATTATTATCTATCCATTTGTCCATCTATCAGTCCAGTATGGTTAACGGTTTTCATTATAGTGTTTGTGCATGATAGTACCAAGCCGATTCTCACTGCACCGTTAAGGCTTAGACTAAGTGCATGAGTAAACTATCCAGGTAAGTCTGCTACACAATTGCTACCTGGATAAAATTAATTGATTTGCCCAAATAATAGGTTTAATTGCAGTTATTAAATCATGAGCATTAAAATGTTACAACTGTTAAGTTCATATCGGAAAATGAAAACTGTTCTTACTGTCTTTATCATGTCAGATATTATCCATATGGCAAATTTCAGCAAATGAATGCTGTACTTTCTCATATTGTTACAGCAGATCATTGTCAAGAACTATGACACATAATTAATTATTTATTTTGACTGTTTTGCCAGGTTCAACTTAATTGGCTAAACGTAATAAAATGTTTAAAAGGCTGTTACACAGCAATCATCTGGCTTTTAATTCAACAACACGTCAACCTTTTCAATCCTAGATTACAGTGCCGTTCATTCAAAGTCCACATTTCTGTGTATTAACAGTTTGAGGTTAGAATGGCTCTGTTAATGGATGTGTGGAATTAAAATGACAATCAGTGTGATTTTCAAAATCTGCTCACAAAACCCAAGTAATGATGTTAATCAAGTCTGTCTCAGTAAATGTAAAACACGCACACTGATTTGTTTTGTGTATCAGTGGACTGATGTCTCAGTGAGTAAATGTATGACATGGTCTGGAGCTAAGCTTTACAGACCAGGAAGGTTCAGCTTCCATCACTGCTCAGTTGAGTTAGCTGAAATCAGCCAAAACAGAAAGGGGAATGTTAAGACTTGCTTCAGTTTTCCTGAGCTCAGCAGGAGACGATTTGTTGGTCACTCTCCACCAATTGCAACTGGGACAAGTGTGGTAGGATGCTTTGCGAGGACAGAATCGAGCATGGTTATGATGGGCCACGTTGTCAAATAGCTACTTGACGCTGTTCAGGATCACAAATGAAACATGGCCAAAAAAAGAGGTACTGGACAGCTGCCAATCCTTAAACTCAGTATGAATCTCAGCTCTCACCAGAAGATTATGGGACAAAATCTAAAGGACAATTAGAAGATCTAATTTTAACCAAATAAATCAAATTTTTTACATGAATTCGTGGCAGTGCTACAAATTCCATGAGTGCACAGCAGATATTCCCCTTTGCTCAGCATCGGCAGTCACTGCTATAAGCAGACCGATGTACCCTACAATCAAAAGCCAACCTTTACTGCCCAATATCTAGTTAAATGATAGCATGACTCAATGATCATAACACATACTACTTGTTGAGTGGACTGGATACTATGATCGTACAAATGCAATTAGGGATGGGCAATAAATGCTGGCCTCGCCAGTGACGCCCACACCCCATGAATGAATTTTTAAAAATTTAAATTGCTTTTCAGTCTGTGTTCTCCTGTCATTACGGAAGGCAGACTGAAAAGCAATTTAAAATTTTTTTTATTCATTCATGGGGTGTGGGCGTCTCTGGCGAGGCCAGCATTTATTGCCCATCCCTAATTGCCCTTGAGAAGGTGGTGGTGATCCACCTTCTTGAACCACTGCAGTCCGTGTGGTGAAGGTTCTCCCACAGTGCTGTTAGGTAGGGAGTTCCAGGATTTTGACCCAGCGACGATGAAGGAACGGCGATATATTTCCAAGTCAAGATGGTGCGCGACTTGGAGGGGAACGTGCAGGTGGTGTTGTTCCCATGTGCCTGCTGCTCTTGTCCTTCTGGATGGTAGAGGTCGGGGGTTTGGGAGGTGCTGTTGAAGAAGCCTTGGCGAGTTGCTGCAGTACATCCTGCAGATGAAACACACTGCAGACACGGTGCGCCGATGGTGGAGGGAGTGAATGTTTAAGGTGGTGGATGGGCTGCCAATCAAGCGGGCTGCTTTGTCCTGGATGTTGTCGAGCTTCTTGAGTGTTGTTGGAGCTGCACTCATCCAGGCAAGTGGAGAGTATTCCAGAGTTGTGCCTTGTAGATGGTGGAAAGGCTTTGGGGAGTCAGGAGGTGAGTCACTTACCGCAGAATACCCAGTCTCTGACCTACCCTTGCAGCCACAGTATTTATATGGCTGGTCCAGTTAACTTTCTGGTCAATGGTGACCCCCAGGATGTTGATGGTGGGGGATTCGGCAATGATAATGCCATTGAATGTCAAGGGGAGGTGGTTAGATTCTCTCTTGTTGGAGATCGTCTTTGCCTTGCACTTGTCTGGCGCGAATGTTACTTGCCACTTATCAGCCCAAGCCTGGATGTTGTCCAGGTCTTGCTGCATGCAGACAGAAACTGTTTCATTATCTGAGCGTTTGCGAATGGAACTGAACACTACAATCATCAGCAAACATCCCCATTTCTGACCTTATGATGGAGGGAAGGTCATTGATGAAGCAACAGAAGATGGTTGGGCCTAGGACACTGCCCTGAGGAACTCCTGCAGCCATGTCCTAGGGCTGAGATGATTGGCCTCCAACAACCACTACCATCTTCCTTTGTGCTAAGTATGACTCCAGCCACTGGAGAGTTTTCCCCCTGATTCCCATTGACTTCAATTTTACTAGGGCTCCTTGATGCCACACTCAGTCAAATGCTGCCTTGGTGTCAAGGGCAGTCACTCTCACCTCATTTCTGGAATTCAGCTGTTTTGTCCATGTTTGGACCAAGGCTGTAATGAGGTCTGGAGCCGAGTGGTCCTGGCGGAACCCAAACTGAGCATCGGTGAGCAGGTATATTGGTGAGTATGCTCCGCTTGATAGCACTGTCGACGACACCTTCCATCACTTTGCTGATGATCGAGAGTAGACTGAAGGGGCGGTCATTGGCCGGATTGGATTTGTCTTGCTTTTTGGACATACCTGGGCAATTTTCCACATTGTCGGGTAGATGCCAGTGTTGTAGCTGTACTTGAACAGCTTGGCTAGAGGCGTGGCTAGTTCTGGAGCACAAGTGTTCAGCACTACAGCCAGGATGTTGTCGGGGCCCATAGCCTTTGCTGTATCCAGTGCACTCAGCCATTTCTTGACATCACATGGAGTGTATCCAATTGGCTGAAGACTGGTTTCTGTGATAGTGGGGATCTCGGGAGGAGGCCGAGATGGATCATCCACTCGGCACTTCTGGCTGAAGATGGTTTTAATGAGACAAAGCGCAAAAGTAATCTAACAAACTGGTTTATTTTACATGGAATACATTAATGAATAGAATAACGATTTCACAGTGAGATTCATCTATTTCCTACCACTCCTTGTGCCATAAAAATAATAAAATACATGACTTTGTCACAACTCTGTCACTGTGTCAGCCTGGGCTTAGTGATAGCACTCTCGCCTCTGAGTCAGAAGGTCATTAGTTAAAGCCCCACTCCAGGACTGACCCACAATTCAGATTGGCACTTCAGTGCAGTACTGAGAGAGTGCTGCACTGTCTTTCAGATGAGACATTAAACCAAAGCCCTATCTGCCCTCTCAGGTGGACGTAAAAGAACCCACGGCATATTCAAAAAAGGGCAGAAGGGTTTTCCTGGTGTCCTGGCCAATATTTTTCCCTTGACCAACAGCTAAAAACAGATGATCTGGTCACTTACTTCATTGTTGTTTATGGGACCTTGCTGTGTGCAAATTGGATGCCATGTTTCCCTACATTACAATAGTGACTACATTTCAAAATTACTTTATTGGCTGTAAAGCACATTGGAACATCCTGAGGTGGCAAATGGTGCTATATGAATATGAGTCTTTACTCTAAGCAAGGCTTACTTTCAAGCTAGCCGTCCCTAATATTCTTTTGTTATAGGATGTATGCATTTGCATCTGGGCCGATCTATAGCCTGTCTGTCTGTCTCAGACTCACCTGAGAGAGACACAGAGAGGGAGACAGACAGGCAGAAACAGAGAAAGAAAATCAAAGATAGTCCTCTGACTCCTCCCTCAAGTCAATATGTTGAGGATTGGCTTGCCAAGCTGCCAATCAAAATTACTGCCTTGATTGAAATATCCACCAACCTTAATGTGGGAGCTCATGGCACTGTATGTTATGTTCAGCCAAGCCCCCTGCCAGACACATTGAATGAAAATCATTCTATCACACTGGTGAGAACTGCTCAGAATTAACAGGTCATCTTACTTGACTTAAACAAAATCACTGCTAACTAAACACTTTATTCTCTTCCTGAGCCTGGCCATAGTGTGCGTCACAGCTTTCTATTTGCAGACTTGACTGATTGCCTCCTTCTGTTCACAGCCAGAAAAGAACAGAGACTTCCCAACATAATGGGTGTAAGGCATTTATCAAATTTCAGGACAGGTTAACAAATTGCTTATTATTTAAGGACAATGAGCAAGCAACATTAAAATGAGAGCATTAGTATTTGAACCACAGATCATCTCAGACCCTTTCTTTAAATTTGTATGAACACAACTTTGCTTTAAAAATATTTAAAAGTAGCTCTTTTTTCCAAATCCTTTCTATGGAAATATAGTCCAAAAAAAATCCCAAATCATGTCACATGAATTAAACAAAAATATCTTCCA
Source organism: Heptranchias perlo (assembly GCF_035084215.1). NCBI lineage: Eukaryota > Metazoa > Chordata > Chondrichthyes > Hexanchiformes > Hexanchidae > Heptranchias > Heptranchias perlo. The sequence goes on along the minus strand of NC_090341.1, from coordinate 42,356,777 downwards.
GACCATATGGATAGAAGTCCCAAAATGTTGCAGATAGGAATCCAAATATCAGAGGAATGTTCTATGTGTTAAAATTACATGCATGTACATCTTTGATTGTAATATTTTGATTTAAAATTTTTAATTACAGTGGAACTAATATCATTTAAATGAATTTCTGTTCTGAGAAATCAATCATAATTTCAATCTAAACTTGAAAAACACCAATCCTTTATCTAATTTAGCTGGAATTATTACAGAGATAATTCACAAATGCCGATTTCATATGAGGTAATTATGAAGTAGGAAATCTGGGAATGCTCTTGTATTCGGGTCACATCAGCTGACTTAGTTGAATTCATGCCTTCGAGAGCCCCTTATAAGCACCCTGTTCCTGTTTACAATACAAAATTAAATTCTGCAGGAAAGTAATGAAATAGTCTCTGTTTGACAAAAATGTTAGGAAAATAGCTTTATCCTAATGGAAGCGGCAGATGTTAATCAGTTTTGAAAGACTGCCACATCCCTGGTGGATTTCATAAAAGCTGATCTGCAGTGAACCATTTATTAAACAGAGAGCTCAAAGTAGACCTTACCAGTGATTATGACTATGCATCATTTGCAGAAGAATATGGTACATAATACATTTGATGCGCAATAAAAGTGTCTGAGGAATAATAATTTCACGCCAGTGTATTAAATCGCATTTCTCTTTCTTCTGATTTATGCGGTCAAATCACTACAATAGTCACGATTATTTTGTGATTGCAATTAATTTCTCTGCCAATGGTTGTGAGAAGCCCAGGTGCAATCTTTTTTCTTTAAAATCCAGAAACCTGGGAATTACAGCCCAGTTGATGCCCCATTTAAATAGCAATGACCAAGGGATTTGATATGAACACATTAAGCTCTTAGACAATAATACTGAACAGCATAATCTGCAGGCTAATATACTTTAATTTGGAACGAATAAGTTGCACGGGAATGTTGTCCCTCTCTGGAACAGGTTGTGTTATTTCTCAGTAAAATCATCTTCTGGCAAGCTTCCTGATGATTCAGCAAATTGATCCAGTGAGTAGCTGAGCCCGACAGGCAGGAAGATCCAAGGTTCAATCGCCCATCTGTACCAAGTCTCAGTGTGGGTGATGGTACAGGCATTACAGTTGGCCTGCGTGCCCTAGGTTAGAGAGGAGGAAAATCAGCCAAAGTTCCTACTTCCAACAGCTATCAGCAATTCCTGCTGGAAGTCCATGTGTGAACATCAAGTGAGAATGGGATTGGCTTCATCTGTGATGCTCTTTCAGTCCAATAGTCCACTGGCACACACCATCAAAGCTCAAGCATGAATAAATGCTGTTTTGGAAAATAATGGTGGGCAACCAGTACCAGTGCGACTGTACCCCAGCAAGGAGTCAACATCTTTAGGAAAAGTGGATGGGGAAAAGAAACCTCTTCATATCAGTCCATTATGATCTTGATCTGAGATTGTATGTTACTAAATACCACTTCTTCCTGTTACTTGACAAGAGTTGCACGCCAAAATAAAATATCCTGCCTCCACAAAGCGGCAGGTAATGCAAATTGAAGAACTCCAGTGTGACTCTCCAATGGGAAATCTCCAGAAAATTAAATAGTTCACTTTTTTTATATAATGGAAAAGTTACAGGGGTTGAAATTCATCGCGAGCAGTCGTGCAAAACTTTCAAAATCATAAACAGTTTCCATAGAATTAAAAAAATGCATTTTTTAAAAATCACATTCAGTAGAAATTTGTAATATTTCATCATCTGAGCCACATAAGTGTAAAGAATATTTTTGGTCCAAACCAGCTGAACTGTTCAATTCATAGGTGAAACAAATGCAAATGAGCTACAGGATATTTCCAGATGGATTTTGATCATGAAATATATTAACATATTCTCTGTTAAACACCCTCAGCGGTACAACAATGAATAAATCGACAGACATATGTCAGACATATGTGTTCTGACGAAAGGTCTTCGAGCTGAAACATTAACTGTTTCTTTCCCCACAGATGTGGCCTGATTTGCTGAGCTTCTCCAGCATTTTCTGTTTTGATTTCAGATTTCCAGCATCAGCAGTATTTTGCTGTCGTCTGTATGGCAAACCTAATTAGTTCTGGACTCTTCCTGGTAAATTACCGCAAGCATACTATCTGATTATTTCTGTATTTTTTAAAATTTCAAGCACCAATCACAAATAACGTTTCCCAGCCATCCACTGTACCAGGTGCTTCGAGTCATAAGCCCTGAACAATTACTGGAACATGGAACACGCCGACTTGCTTCTGGAAGTTTATCTGGAGTCTGTCTGCATAGTTATAGGAACAGAACAGGAGTTGGCCATTCAGCCACTTGAGCCTTATCTGCCATTCAATTAGATCATGGCTGATCTGTATCTTAACTCCATCTACCCGTCTTGGTTCCATAACCCTTAATATCCTTACCTAACAAAAATCTACCAATCTCAGTTTTTACATTTTTAATTGACCTAGCCTCAACAGTTTTTTTGAATGTAAGGAGTTGTACAACACCAGGTTATAGTCCAACAGCTTTATTTGAAATCACAAGATTTCGGAGCTTTGCTCCTTCGTCAACCTGACGAAGGAGCAAAGCTCCGAAAGCTTGTGATTTCAAATAAAGCTGTTGGACTATAACCTGGTGTTGTACAACTCCTTACATTTGTCCACCCCAGTCCATCACCGGCATCTCCACATCACAGTTTTTTTGAGGAAGAGAGTTCCAGATTTCCACTACCCTTTATATGAAGAAATGCTTCCTGACATCATTCCTGAATGGCCTAGCTCTAATTTTAAGGTTATGCCCCCTTGTTCTGGACTCCCCTGTTCAGAGGAAATAGTTTTTCTCTATCTATCCTATTAACTCCTAGATGAAAGAGAACAAAGCATTTCAACCAGCTGGAGGTGGGCACGTGGCATGTTATATTTGCCCAAATGCAGTGAGATGCAATACTTTGCCGATAGACATTGCCCTCTTTTCTAGATAATTCAGGACATTTTAATCATTATATTACAAAATGAACATACATTTAGAAAGTATTGTTATTAAGGAAAGGCTCTCTAGCTCAACATATTCATTTGTTGGTACTTCTTTAAAAAATAACAAAGTGTACTAAATATTAACATGATGGATGTTCTCTCCCTTTTTGTGCTTCAGAAGTGTAATTGAAATGTAATGATCAAAAGGTGGATGTCAAGGACAGATTTAAGCAACATACATTCTAGATTCATAACTAAAAAAGGGAGTTTGTCATCATTTTGCAAAACATTTATATTCAATTGCGGCAGCCACAAAACTGATGCACATATCCTGTTCTGACTGATGTGCAGAATTACTCCTCAGGATAAAGTAACCAGGCAACCATCTCAATGATTCAAATCGAGGTTTTGCGCATACACAGATACTATAGAGATAAATGTGACATGTCCCAAGGATGATGTGTCTCTATTTATACTGTGACCTCGAATATTACAGTTAAAATGTCTCACAAGTACCCTTGTTCAATATATTAAGCTTGTATTATATATGCGCATCGGTCTTTTCTGTATATATGTTGTCCATTCTACCCACATATCAAATTGAGTGTCAAAATCATAATGATCTCTAATTATAGTTAACAGAAATTCAATTAGAGAAATCCATTAGCATCATGCTGACTGTGACGCAATGACTAGCAATTCAATTTATAAAGTTGCTCTTCAAGTAGAGGTGTGCATTGAACCAAGCACAAACCATTTGATCTAATGAGAATCTTTCCAGTTCAGACACATTAGACAAGGAGCAAACTTTGGATTCCAAAGTTCAATCTTAGCCCAGATTCAGTAACTAATGACCCCAATTCTTCTCAAGTGCTTTTTGCAAAAGTGCAAGTATGTTGTGAACCAGATGCAAACAGCTGCTTAACACCAACCAGCACCAGGGGAAAGCCAGTCTCATGCTCAGGAAAGAGTTGTGCTAATCTAAAGAAGAGATAGCCGTGCCAGACGAATAGATATCTCACCTGGTTTATTCGGTCAAGTTTAACATTCGTTGCCATTTCAGACTTATTAAACACAATGGGGGCTAATTACCAAGCGGTGAGTTGTGCCACTTTTACGCCAATGGAAAAAGATTTGCACCCACTGCTGGTCTGCAGAGATCTTTATACAAGAGCTTCCTGGTTCACTTGCATATCCATTGGAGTCGTGATTGGTGTAAATGTAAAATAGGTACAGTCTACTAGAGTGTATGGATATTAGAATGCAGCCTTTAAAAAACAATTCTGGCTCAACACTGCAGCAGCAGACTGGGGGACAGGCAGGTAAGGAAGGAGCTTAACTCATCCATTTGACACTCAGCTAATTTCACTGCATGTCTCATCAACCTTTTTCTGATAATTTACAAGAATGTCTACTACAGGAGCAGTTGATGCGTGCAGCCAAAAAAGACAGCAGGGCACGTCTCACGGACACAGAAGATGCCATAATTTCACCAACTCAGACCTTCAAGCCCTCCTTGAGGAAATTCATAATCAGAAAACGCAGACTGCTGGGTGTCCATGGCAGCAAACCCGTCAGAAATGTCACTCATGCCATGAGGAGGGACGTGCCACTGGCGTAGAGTGCCAATTTTCTCACCCACAGGACTGCAGACCAGTGCTGCAAGAAGTTCTATGACCTGACCAGGACATGCAAGGCAACACACTGGCCACTCGATGACTGCTATAAATGTGGCAGAGTGTGAACAATGCATGCTCCACCCATTTGTACCTAAAAATTGCTAACAGGGTCCTATAACTGGCACGGGATCCTGATGTGTATATGTAAGCAGCTTCCCATCTGAAACAGACAGGCATGCTGCTCGCGTATTTACAAGTCTACCTGAAAATTGCATCAGGTGGGCTTTGGGGCCGAGGAGTCCCCCAAGTTTGAACTGCCAGCTGCCCATTTCTCAGGTGACATTCTTTGCTACTTTATGTAATCTACTACTTTTTAAAATTTGTTCTTGGAACGTGGGCTACACTGGCAAGGCAACATTTATTGCCCATCCCTAGTTGCGCTGAGGAACTGGAGTCACATGCAGGCTAGACTGAGTCGGGGTGGCAGGTTTCCTTCCCTGAAGGACATTGGTGAGGCAGTCAGATTTTTACGACAATCTGGCAGATTTCATGGTCATTTTCTGGTTCCATTTCACAACTTGTCACGGTAAAATTTGAACGCACAACTTCTGCATTGCTAGTCCAGCACCATGACCAGTAGGCTACCATACATTTACTGTACCATCTCATCAGTAATAAAATTTATGTGGTTTTTCCAAATTGACAGAAAGGGAGCCTGGAAGGTTCAATTGATTGAAGAGCCTAAGCATTTTGATTGGGAGGACTGTTTAACACTTTAACAGAGGACAAATACCTTTAAAGACACACTGCTGAGAATGCAAGATAAATACATACCTCAAATTAGCAAGCAAAGACCAACTAATTGTAAAAAGTTAGATTTTAAAAATTACAAGTGAAATAAGGAAGAAAAATTGAATTCTACAAATCAAGGAAAGAGAAAAGTTAGGATTAACTACTATATAAGAACACTCAAACACATCAAAAGAATAGACAGAGGAACAAAGAACTTAGCAATTAACATAGCTGCTTATGAAAAATGTAACAATAAGAAATTCACAATGATGGAGGACTGGAGGCTCTTTCTGGATGGATGAGCTAGAAGAGACCAAATGACCTTCTTCATTCTGCATCTATCATGATCTTGTGAACAGCTGCCCGAAAGTTATTTTTCTTCACCAATATAATTAAAATGAATTGTACAGAAACACCAACTGGACAAAAGGCAATCTATGAAGTTTGTGAACAATCGAAAGAGAGTTGGGAATGTTACTTTCCACACAGTCACGATTACCTGTGCCATTAATATCTTTTACATTTTAGGTACCTTGCAGTCATCCATAGAATTAGACCATCCTTTTTTATTCAACTTTCTCTCTACACTACTCATCTCCTGAAAACAGTGACTGAAGCTGGTGGCCATTCTTCATGAATTAATCTAGACAATAAGGCTCAGCAAGTTACTTGACTCATGAAAACAGGGCTTCTGCCGCACTTTTGGTGAAGTTATGGTGGTGGTGTGGGAGCAGCTCCAATGGAATTCCTGGCATATAAATCATCACAATCAACCCAATGCTTTCCTCACCTAATATCCACATATGCACCTTTCAATAAGGCAGACTGTATTATCATGGGCAATAAATATCGGCCTCACCTACGACGCCCACATCCCATGAACGAATAAAAAAAAACATCAGGAGTGGAAACCTTAGGCAATTTTGCTATTCCAATCCAAAGAAACTGAGACCAATTGTAGCACACCCACTACCATTCCAACTGACACCAGATAACTCAGTACAGATCAAGGCCCGAGTATTGCAGAGTGCATTTGTACACTGGGGCCAAATGAGGCGCTTTACACAATAGAAAGTGATTGTATTTTTGGAACAATAACCGATGTTGCAGCTAATCGTCCCATAACATCACCAATGCTTCTTTCTGTTTCATTTTACAATTGTAGAGTTGTTTGGAGATGGTGCTGTCATCTGGGAGTAAGCTTTGAGCAGTTAGTTAATTAGTTGAGAAGTTAGTAAATTCACTCTTGCATGCAGAGTACATTTTGTGATTTTGGCCCATATTTGATAAGATGTGCACATTTAGGTTATAGCTTGAATCTTAGTTGATAGCTTGTTCCACAAATCTCTAAACTACAGTTTATCCATAATATAATGAAGTCATTAAATCAACAAGTCAATAAAACAGACACTTGAGTTGTTTAGAGAGTGATTCTGTTGCCTTTACTGGTCTAGAGAGGTTTTTTAGCTTATATTGAACACTGAAATCATGGTTGACTTTAAGAGATAGAGGGAGAGAGAGAACAAATATAACATAATTAAAAATAATGGTGACAAAATAAAATAAGAAGTGGTAGCAAAAAAAATTATAGGAGGATATTGATGGTGTAGAACAGGATGTTCCTCGAGATATCAATCAGGGTATTGTGGCTTTGAAAATTATGCTTAGTGCCTCATTCAGGAAACATATTACTTATTTGCTGTGGGAATTAAAATTGCTAGTGGTAATGTAAACCACTCTAGTAGAATTTTTGTCTTGTTTCTTTATGTCAGGAAATGGGAGTGGGAAGGGTCTCAAAGTAAAATGACAAATTCAGGATTAATATTTTGTCATCGTCATCATGGGAACAGTATAAATAAATTAATATACTGTATATTGTTACTAACATTACATTGCTTTTTTTTAGATATCTGACTTGTAATTTGGTTTCTCGTTGCCCCACTTTTCATGGTAATGACTCTTAGTCCTGTACGAGACCTTCATGGTACTGACCCTCATGAGACCTTCATGGTGCTGACCCTCATTCCCACATGAGACCTTCATGGTGCTGACCCTCATTCCCACATGAGATCTTCATGATGCTGACCCTCATGCCCACATGAGACCTTCATGGTGCTGACCGTCATTCCCACATGAGACCTTCATGGTGCTGACCCTCATTCCCACATGAGACCTTCATGGTGCTGACCCTCATTCCCACATGAGACCTTCATGGTGCTGACCCTCATTCCCACATGAGACCTTCATGGTGCTGACCCTCATTCCCACATGCGACCTTCATGGTGCTGACCATCATGCCCACATGCGACCTTCATGGTGCTGACACTCATGCCCACATGAGACCTTCATGGTGCTGACCGTCATTCCCACATGAGACCTTCATGGTGCTGACCCTCATTCCCACATGAGACCTTCATGGTGCTGACCCTCATTCCCACATGAGACCTTCATGGTGCTGACCCTCATTCCCACATGAGACCTTCATGGTGCTGACCGTCATTCCCACATGAGACCTTCATGGTGCTGACCGTCATTCCCACATGAGACCTTCATGGTGCTGACCCTCATGGCCACATGAGACCTTCATGGTGCTGATGTTTATTCCCACTATGAAAATTAATTAGGATGACACGGATTTGGCCATTGGTAATAGCAGAACTGTAGAAACAATAGAAAATACAGACGACACTATAGAAATCAATTGTGGATCTGTAAGGGATTTTGCCATTCATTTTTTCCAAAGAGTGAGAGTCCAGATAAGAGGAAAAGATAGAATATGTTAGTACAACTTAGGGAGAGGCTCAAATTAAGAAATGTTTTAAAAAGTCATGTTTCTTGAGTGAAGGTAGGTCAGAGATTGAAATGAATTTCAGCTGTCAAGGTGAGTAAGTATATGCATCTCGATTTTGTCACATTAAAATTCCCTATTGGGGTTCACTTTGTGACTTGTGGACATGGAAGGCGATTTATTAGCTGTGTTCAGTGCTAGCCCTTATGGAATAACTAATGGAAATATGTGATCAATTTTTCAAATACTTTTCAGGCAGAGCAATCTAGATACAAATATAGACCAGGATTTCCTCCGCATTTGTGCCCAGATACACCCATAATTGAAATGCTTTCCGATTGCAGGTTCTTAAACATACTGTGCCTGATATGCATGAATGATGGTGAAATAAGTTGAAACTTAAAATTTTAAGACTCAAAGAGGAAATATACTGGCGTGTGTTTGGAGTTTCCTTGGGCCCCGATTGTTCATGCTGATTTATGCCCATTTTAAGTTCGGGTGTATTATAATGAGATTGGGAGAATACATAGGTGTAACTTGACATCGGCAAAATGGGCACAGCTTCGGGCACAATCTCGGGTACAACTTCCACGTTGTGCCCACGTTGTGCCCAAGGAGGAAACTCCAGGTCAAAGCATCTGTGAGTTTAAGATGGAGCTTAAGACATAAGTATGATAGTATTAAGCTTAAGATATAAGTATCATACTTGTCAGCTATGGCTCAGTTGTAGCACTCCTGCCTCTGAGTTATAAAGATTGTAGGTTCGAGCCCCACTCCAGTAACTTAAGCACAAAATTTAGGCTGATAATCCAGTGCAGTACTGAGAGAGTACACTTTAACAAAATTACTTCATTGGCTGTAAAGCACTTTGGGACGTCCAAAGGTCATGAAAGGCGCTATATAAATGCAAGTTTTTCTTTTCCAGATGTTGAACCAAGGCTAACGGAGTCTAAACAACCTGAACTATGCTGGGCAGTCACCGTAGCATCAATGGAGCGTCATTGTTAGATTGATCCACAAGCTAGGGATATTAACACTTCAGAGATTGATGAAGGATTACTAGTTCTATGCAAAGCAGTAGATCCTTTACTCCCTTAGTGAATTTAAAAGAAAAGCAATACAACAGCAGTCATCCCTTGTCCCAGGTGATGCAGACTGAAGGGCCCATTGGGGGAATTGATCCTTGTAACTTCAAGTAGTTGTTACCCTTTTTCTGTATAAGAGTGAGGCAACACTCAGTCATTGAGTATATTCAAAACTGAGATCAATAGATTTTTGGACACTAAGGGAATCAAGGGATATGGGGATAGGGTGGGAAAGTAGAGTTGAGGTAGAAGATCAGCCATGATCTTATTAAATGGCGGAGCAGGTTTGAGGGGCCGTATGGCCTACTCCCGCTCCTATTTCTTATGTTATGTTCTAACAACGAGTATGCTTATGAGGGGAGTGGGGGAGGGAGAGAAGGAGAGAAATGGTAAATGTGCTATGGTGCACCAGTCTGTCTTTTTAAATGGCAATGTCCTCATTTAAACTGGTCATTCCTGAAGTATCTGTTAAACTTGTCTTCACCATTAGCTAATCGTTATAATCTGCACTGAAAATTACATTGAAAAAGGCAACAGCTTAATAAGGGACTTTAAATATTTATTTTTAAAGATGGAAGAAACCTACCTCTATCATGTCAATTCATTAAATCTTTGTGAAAGTTCATATTTTTCATGCCAGAAAAAAAAACCTGTGCACGGATAGTGTGAGATTTCTATATATGGACAGATCTAATTTATCTGCAAATAGCAACCTATCCCTTAGCTTCTGAAAGCAGGCTTCATTGCAGGATTAGCGAAGACACCTGAAAATTAAAATGTGTGGAGCAGACCTATCAAATCCTTACAGCTCGCTTAGCATATTAGAATAATGGAATTGGGCACTTTGTAAAACACATGAAGAGTTTTGATTTTTGGCAAACGAGAAAATGGGAATTATGACACCAGCAAGACTGGTACAAGAAGTATGTCTATGTAAGGTAAATTCTGTTGATATTCTTGTAACAATATATCTTCTTAATCTTCTTCACCTCGGACCCCATCCCTCCTTCCATTCTCACCCTTTGACATATTTTCACTATTCCCGTTTGACCTTCCCCTCTCTGACCCCGAATGATCAGTCCTCAGCAAAGGCCAGAGGTTCATCCCCTTATGCTCCCACCTCAATGAATTTCAAGCTCGACATGATGCTGAGCTCTTCTTCCATCACCTTCGCCTCCACGCCCACTTCTTTGGCCAGGAGTCTTCTCCCCGCACAGCGGACCCTTCCTTCCATCTTCAGAATCCTTCTTCCACCTGGACCCCTCCCTCTGGCCACTTACCCTCTCTTGATCTTTTCATTGCGAACTGCCGGCGTGACATTGGCTGATTCAATTTCTCTATTCCCCTCACTCACTCTAACCTACCACCTCTGAACTTGCAGCACTCCCTTCTCTCAGGTCCAACCCTGACATTGTCATTAAACCTGCTGACAAGGATGGCAATGTTTTTGTTTGGCAAACAGACCTCTACCTTGCGGACGCTGAACGCCAACTCTCTGACACCTCCTCCTACTTCCCCCTGAACCATGACCCCACCTCCGAACATCAAGTCATAGTTTCCCAGACTGTCACTGACCTCATCTCCACTGGAGATCTTTCCCCCCACGGCATCCAATCTCATAGTCCCCAAACCCCACACAGCCCACTTCTACCTTCTTCGCAAGATCCACAAACAGGACTGCCCTGGTAGACACATTGTTTCAGCCTGTTCTTGCTCCACGGAACTTATTTCTTCCTATTTCAACTCTATTTCTTTTCCCCTGACCATAACCGTCTCCTTTTCACCATGGACATCCAGTCCCTCTACACCTCCATCCCCCACCAGGACGACCTGTGGGCCCTCCGCTTTTTCCTCGAACGGAGGCCCAACCAGTCCCCATCCACCCCCTCCATCTGGCTGAACTTGTTCTTACATTGAACAACTTCTCCTTTGACTCCACTCACTTCCTCCAAATAAAAGGTGTCACTATGGGAACCCGTATGGGTCCTAGATATGCCTGCCTTTTTGTGGGATACGTGGAAGATTCCTTGTTCCAATCCTACTCAGGTCCCCTCCCTCACCTCTTTTTCCAGAAGACTGATGACTGTATCAGTGCCGTTTCCTGCTTATACCTGGAACTGGAAAATTTCATCAACTTTGCTTCCAATTTCCACCCTTTCCTCACCTTCACATGGTCCATCTCAGACTTTTCCCTTCCTCGACTTCTCTGTCTCCATTTCTGGGGATAGGCTGTCAAACAATATCTTCTATAAGCCCACCGACTCCCACAGCTACCTTAGTTACATTTCCTCCCACCTTACTTCCTGTAAGGACTCGATTCCATTCTGCCAGTTTCTCCATCACATCTGTTCTGACGATGCCACCTTCTACACCAGTGCTTCCGATATGTCTTCCCTTTTCCTCCATCGAAGATTCCCTTCCACTGCAGTTGATGGGGCCCTCGACCGTCTCCGTCCCATTTCCTGCACTTCTGCCCTACCCCTTCCCCTCCCTCCCAGAACCACGATAGTATCCCCGTTATCCTCACCTTCCACCCCATCAGCCTTCTCATTCAACGGACGATCCTCCGCCATTTCCACCACCTCCAGCGTGATGCCACCACCAAACCCCTCCCCTCCCAGCATTCTGAAGGGACCGTTCCCTCCGCGACACCCTGGTCCACTCTTCCACCACCCCTGATGCCCTCCCCTTCCTATGCCAGTGCAGGAGATGCAACACCTACCTTTTCACCTCCTCCCTTCCCACCGTCCAGGGCTCCAAACACTCCTTCCAGGTGAAACAGCGAATTACTTGTACTTCTTTCAATTTAGTATACTGCATTCGCTGCTCACGATGCGGTCTCCTCTACGTTGGGGAGACCAAACACAGATTGGATGATCGCTTTGCTGAACACCTCCACTCAGTCCGCAAGGATGACCTTGAACTTCTAGTCGCTTGCCATTTTAGTTCTCCGTCCCATTCCCACTTTGACCTCTGTCCTCGGCCTCCAGTGAAGCTCAACGAAAGCTCGAGGAACAGCACCTCATCTTGCGATTAGGCACTTTACAACCTTCAAACTCAACATTGATTTCAATAACTTGAGATCATAACCACTGCTCCCATTTTTTCGGACAGCAGGTGCTGGTAATGGTTCTGCTGTTCCCATTTACAATTCCTCGAGCCCATCTTTTGCTCCTTTACCTGTGCCATTACCACCCTCCTTGCCTTGCACCATCATCCCTTTTATCATTTAATTACTCCTACCCTTTACCCTTTCACAGACCTTCCCTTTTGTTCTTTCCTCCCCTCTCCTTCCTCTCCCCCCCACCACCTCCACCCCGCCGCCTTTGCCTGGTTCTGTACTTGCTTAAAAACTGTTAAATCTTTAACTTCTTCCAGTTCTGACAAAAAGTCATCGATCTGAATCGTTAACTCTGTTTCTTTCTCCACCGATGCTGCCTGACTTGCTGAGTATTTCCAGCATTTTCTGTTTTTATTTCAGATTTCCAGCATCCACAGTATTTTGCTTTTGATATCTTCGTAAACCTTGCATGTAAACAATGCTCGGAAGATTTAAAATATTGCAGCTGTACAATAGAACACACATCGAAAATAACTGAAGGAAAAGCTGGAAATGTCGCTATTTTCCCAGTTAAAGCCTTATTATCAAAGGTCATGAAGATATGAATGGCAAATTGCAACAGCTGTTAAAGTGAAGAGTTTAGACTCTACCTGATCTTAACCAGCACAGCTGGCAAATATTTGTACCATTCAAGTAAAATGAAGTGCTTGTCTGCTTTTAAAAATTTCTTGGGGAGATTTTAAATATTTGTTCTTGGGTTGCAGCTGATGCTGGCAAGGCTGCATTTACTTGTCCTGAGAAGGTGGTGGTGATGGGTCTGCTCCTTGAATTGCCACAGTCCTTGACGTGATGTTGCTCCCACAATGGTGTTAGTTAGGGAATTCCAGCATACTGACCCAGCGATGATGTGTTCATATACTGTACAGGTCGGGAAGTTGCAGGCCTGACTTATCTGAGTCACAAACTGTAGAAATACAGGGGCCTGTTAGTGCAACCAGCATGGAGTGCGGCAGGCACAGAGTGAGACAACTGAGAGTTTGGTGAGTGTGGGAGTTCGGTGAAGTGGGGAAAGGAGGTGTAGCTTTGCCTTGCTTTTCCTAACTTTTTCCACAGAGCGGCGGCAGACCTGAGCGGTAGAACACTGAGAGTGGGGAATAAAAGCAGCAGCAGACCTGCAACAAGAGAAAACTACTGTGCGACGTCACAGGTGAGGCAGGAGATTCGAGAGGTGAGTACAGTACAAAAGGAGAGACCTAGAGCGGGAGGAGAGTCTGAGAGGTGAACGCAGTGTAAATCTAAGGCAAGTCATGGCAGCACAGCTCGCACCCGTGATATGCTCCTCCTGCACTATAAGGGAAGTCATGGACACTACCGGTGTCCCTGGCGACCATGTGTGCAGGAAGTGTGTCCAGCCGCAGCTACTGGCTAACCGCATTTCGGAGCTGGAGCTGCGGGCGGATTCGCTGTGGAGCATCCGTGATGCTTTGGATACTGTTGGGGGTGATGGCTTATCAGGGGTAAGCAGCAAGAGCCAAGTTTGTGGCACCACGGGTGGCTCTGCTGCACAGGAGGGGAGGAAGAAGAGTGGCAGGGCTATAGTGATAGGGGATTCAATTGTAAGGGGAACAGATAGGCGTTTCTGTGCCACAAACGTGACTCCAGGATGGTATGTTGCCTCCCTGGTGCTAGGGTCAAGGATGTTGCGGAGCGGCTGCAGAGCATTCTGGAGGGGGAGGGTGAACAGCCAGCAGTCGTGGTCCACATCAGTACCAACGAAATAGGTAAAAAAAGGGATAAGGTCCTGCAAGGTGAATTTAAGGAGTTAGGAGATAAATTAAAAAGGAGGACTTCAAAGGTAGTGATCTCAGGATTACTACCAGTGCCACATGCTAGTGAGTATAGGAACAGGAGAATAGACCGGATGAATGCGTGGCTGCAGGGATGGTGTAGGTGGGAGGGATTTAGATTCCTGGGACATTGGGACCGGTTCTGGGGAAGGTGGGACCTGTACAAGCAGGACGGGTTACACCCGAGCAGGACTGGGACCAATGTCCTCGTGGGGGTGTTTGCTAGTGCTGTTGGGGAAGGTTTAAACTAGAGTGGCAGGGGGATGGGAACCTAAACGGGGAGTCAGAAGGGAGTAAAGTTGAGAGCAGCAAGAGAGGGGAAGACCCAGGAGAAATTTACAAATCAAATAGTACAAACAGTTGTTCAAGAACAAGTGAAAGGGAAAAGCGTAGAGCAGCAGAAAGAAAGTGTACTTTAGACACTACAGATAAAGTGAAAACTAGAAGGCGTAAAGCGATTAACCCAGCATCAAAGCTGAAGGTCAGGCTAGGGTGTGTGGCCCAACTAAGAGTGGAGTATAAGGAATAAATTAAATGAACTACAGGTTCAAATTCAAATTGGAGGGTATGACATGATAGCTATTACTGAGACATGGCTGCAGGATGGTCAGGATTGGGAACTAAATATACCGGGTTATAAGGTCTACAGGAGAGACAGGGAAAATGGAAGAGGGGGAGGAGTAGCCTTAGTGATTAGAGATGAAATCATTTCAATGATAAAGGAGGATATAACGAGAGGTAAGCAGCCAACAGAGACCTTATGGGTTGAATTGAGAAATAGGAAAGAATCTAAGACTATAGTGGGAGTTGTGTATAGGACCCCTGGCAGCAGCTCTGAAGTGCTAGATTGTATAAATGCAGAAATTAGACAAGCGTGTAAGAAAGGCGTAGTGGTCTTAATGGGGAACTTTAACCTTCACATAGATTGGGAAAAGCAGACTAGCAACTGTCAGAAAGGTAGTGAATTTCTTGAGTGTGTCCGGGATAGTTTTCCACAGCAGTATATCCTAGAGGCAACAAGGGGGCAAGCCATACTATATTTAGTAATGAGCAATGAACCAGATTTAGTTAACGGCTTAACTGTACGCGAACATCTATCCAATAGCGATCATAACATGATCGAGTTCAATATAATGTTTGAAAGGGAAAAAAGTGAATCAGCTGCCAAGATTCTAAACTTGGGTAAGGCCGACTTCAATGGGATGAGACAGAGACTGCCCACAGTAAACTGGTCAAATCTGTTAATGGGTAAAACGACTGATGATCAGTGGGAAATGTTCAAAGAAACATTTAACGTGATACAGAACTGGTTTATACTCCTGAGGGGCAAGAACTCTACTTGCCAAAAAAAACAGCCATGGACAACTAAAGAGGTAAGGGACAGTATAAGACATAAGGAAAGGGCATACAAAAAGACAAAAAATGGCACAGATCCTGGTGAATGGGAAAGATACAAAGATCAACAAAGCGTCACAAAACAGACAGTAAGAGCTTACAAAAAGAGTATGAAAAGAAACTTGCAAGGGATATCAAAACCAATACGAAGAACTTTTATAGTTATATTAGGAAAAAGAGGGTGGTCAGGAGCAGTGTTGGCCCCTTAAAAACTGAAAGTGGGGATATTGTCATTGACAATGGGGAAATGGTGGACATGTTGAACGATTACTTTGCGTCAGTATTTACAGCAGAAAAAGAGGATAGTATGCCGGAAATCCCAAGAAAACTAATATTGAATCGGGGACAGGGACTCGCTAAAATTAACATAAGTAAAGCAACAGTAATAAAGAAAATAATAGCACTAAAGAGTGACAAATCCCCAGGACCAGATGGTTTCCATCCCAGGGTTTTAAAGGAAGTAGGTGAGCACATTGCGGATGCCCTAACTATAATCTTTCAAAGTTCTCTAGATTCAGAAACTGTCCCTCTTGATTGGAAAATTGCACATGTCACTCTGCTTTTTAAGAAAGGAGAAAGAGGGAAACCAGGGAATTATAGACCAGTAGCCTAACATCTGTTGTGGGGAAAATGCTGGAGTCTATAATTAAGGATAGGGTGACTGAACACCTCGAGAATTTTCAGTTAATCAGAGAGAGCCAGCATGGATTTGTGAAAGGTAGGTCGTGCCTGACAAACCTGATTGAATTTTTTGAAGAGGTGACTAAAGTAGTGGTCAGGGGAATGTCAATGGATGTTATTTATATGGACTTCCAGAAGGCATTTGATATGGTCCCACATAAGAGACTGTTAGCTAAGATAGAAGCCCATGGAATCGAGGGAAAAGTACGGACTTGGTTAGGAAGTTGGCTGAGCGAAAGTCGACAGAGAATAGGGATAATGGGTAGGTACTCACATTGGCAGGATGTGATTAGTGGAGTCCCGCAGGGATCTGTCTTGGGACCTCAATTATTCACAACATTTATTAACAACTTCGATGAAGGCATAGACAGTCTCATATCTAAGTTTGCCGATGACACAAAGATTGGTGGCATTGTAAGCAGTGTAGATGAAAACATAAAATTACAAAGCGATATTGATAGATTAGGTGAATGGGCAAAACTGTGGCAAATAGAATTCAATGTAGACAAATGTGAGGTCATCCACTTTGGATCAAAAAAGGATGGAACAGGGTACTTTCTAAATGGTAAAAAGTTAAAAATGGTGGATGTCCAAAGGGACCTAGGGGTACAGGTACATAGATCATTGAAGTGTCATGAACAGGTGCAGAAAATAATCAAGAAGGCTAATGGAATGCTGGCCTTTATATCTAGAGGACTAGAGTACAAGGGGGCAGAAGTTATGCTGTAGCTATACAAAACCCTGGTTAGACCGCACCTGGAGTACTGTGAGCAGTTCTGGGCACCGCACCTTCGGAAGGACATACTGGCCTTGGAGGGAGTGCAACGTAGGTTTACGAGAATGATACCCGGACTTCAAGGATTAAGTTACGAGGAGAGATTACACAAATTGGGCTTGTATTCTCTGGAGTTTAGAAGGTTAAGGGGTGATCTGATCGAAGTTTATAAGATATTAAGGGGAACGGATAGGGTGGATAGAGAGAAACTATTTCTGCTGGTTGGGGATTCTAGGAGTAGGGGGCACAGTCTAAAAATTAGAGCCAGACCTTTCAGGAGCGAGATTAGAAAACATTTCTCCACACAAAGGGTGGTAGAAGTTTGGAACTCTCTTCCGCAAACGGCAATTGATACTAGCTCAATTGCTAATTTTAAATCTGAGATAGATAGTTTTTTGGCAACCAAAGGTATTAAGGGATATGGGTCAAAGGTGGGTATATGGAGTTAGATCACAGATCAGCCATGATCTTATCAAATGGCGGAGCAGGCACGAGGGGATGAATGGCCTACTCCTGTTCCTATGTTCCTATGTACCTGTATCACACTGTTGCACAAAGTCAAAGATTTATCTCTTACTGTCTAGGCTCACACAAAGAATGATTTACTTGAGCAAGGTACGTGAGAGTTGGAGCCAGCACCCTTGGGACTCTGCCTGATCCCAACACCATTGGGACAAAAGGGAAGAAAAGTTGGTGGGGGAATTTAAAACAGCTCTTAAAATATATATAAAAATTGATGCGAGTGGCTTGCTTGAAGTGGAAAAGTGACTTGAACCATTGTGTCCCTCCTGAAATATGACTTGCAGCTTTCCAACATTTTACCGTCAGATCATGTTTGGCAAACATAGGATAAACACGGAGAAAATGAACATATTGGCGTTTTGTATTCACTGAAGGAGACATTGTTTGTATTTTTGCCAATAAGTCTATACCAGAACATGTTGCCAAGGTTAGGATGACTTTTATTTATCTGCATTACTCCAGCACTGGAGTAAGCTATCACCAAAATGCAAAGTACTGCCCTACTAACTAATTTACAAAACAGGACTCGCAAACACTTCTGTCTAAACCATTGCAATCAACATGATGAACAGAAAGGCTTGCAACTCTGGGCACGGTCCCAAAATATACAACAGCTTTGTGTGAAGAAATAGAAAGAGACGCAGGGGACTGGTAGACCATCTCACAAAGCAAGTTAGTCAATTACCTGCAGTCGAAATGTTTCCACGTTCCATATTTCTTTCTGTGGTGGATTAATTAACCAGGAACATAGAAAAGCAGAATGTTTGCTCTCAAGAAATGCAAATAACAGTTTAAACAACAAAGTCATCCTTTCAGTCTAAAAGGACATAAGTGTTTGTCTCTTTGAATGGCGTCCATATGACCACAACCATAGCTTGATATCCCTCCTTGATCTCTCTGTTGCCGTTAACATTGAGCATTCCATCTCCTCAAACATCTTTCCTCCAATGTCCACCTCTGTGGCACTGCTCTCTCATGGCTCCACTCCATGGCACTACATCACCCCTACTGGCTTCTTGTCCTGTGCTTGCATGCTCCATCCTTGCCCCCTAAGCGACTCTCTTACAATTTATTTACAATCCTAGCCTAGACCCCCCTCCCCATTGGGCCCACTTCCATCCTTCAGGAAATTAGTATGCCTCATCTCCTTCAGCATTCTAGCCTCCAACCTTAGGCTGGGTCCCCATAAACCTGAGGAGGTGCCACCATTGGAAGTCTCTCACCTTCAACCACAATCTCTCTAACCTTGTAAAGGTTCAACAAAACTATTTCTCACCGTGGAGCACCAGGAAGATCTGCAGCAGAGTCCCCAGTGACAAGTGGGACAATCTCTCATGACTGCTCAGGCTGCTGCTGTGAAGGCCTTACACTCCAATCTCCAAGACACTCTCTTCTCCAGCTTCAACATGCTGGGGATTAGATGGAGAGAGCCATTACACAATGTATCACTGCACTCTTTGCTGCCCAAGATCTGGTCCCATGGAGAACACTGAATGTACTGAGGGACTGCCCATTACTGACGGTGCCAATCGAAGGATATATTCTCAGATCCCAAAGGAGCAAGTGAAAGCCACACTGCATGCCCTTCACTCCTCAATTTTACAGCTTCAAAAATATAACATCCAACTTAAAAATTAAGACTGGATAATAGATTACAAGCTTTCTGGAACTCCAATTTAGGGTCTGGTATAAAGACGAGTTAAAGTAAGATAGCTTTTTTTTCACAGCAGGCTGCATTTCACAGAGCGGTACTTGTTCCAAAAATGCTTACAACAGAATAAATTGTAAACTTTAGAAAATTAACAAAATGGTGGTTCTCCCAAAACACTAAAGCCTGTTTATGCTCAATTACACAGTGCAGTAAATAGATATTTTTAAATGGATAGTACTGTCAAACTGAGTTTTTCATGCTAGGCACAGCTGACAAAATGTCAGTAAACTAAACCAACAGCACAACCTTTGGGAAACAAAAAAAGACCACACAATAAAAAACATTCCCATTAATTTTTCAAACCGTATTCATGTCTTTGGTTGGTTGAATTTTCTATCAACATTCACAGTCTACTGGTCGCAATGCAGAAAGCACAAAATTAAAGACTTTAACCTCTACAATCAGGAAAGCACAAATGACCCACTGATTTATATACTTAATGATCACCTGGCTTTTCTGCAGGAGATTGGAATTCTCTTGATTAAAGAACTCCCTTTGCTTAACATCCAGTGTAATAAGCCTTGAACTCAGTTTGCTTGTAGTTCTGAACAGGCTCTGTCTCCAAAATTATTTTCAGAAGGGTAATTCCCCTGTAAAAAGCATTGCGCTATTTCCCCATTAGCCCTTCACTTCGTCTCACAGGATTGATTACAATGGCCCAGATTTTGTTGGAGCGGGGCATCTCGAGACGTACCCCATTAGTTGGACTTTACCCTCACCCTTCAGCTTGAAAAATTATTTGTCATGCAAGTTGCTGGAAGTGCGAGCTGATAACCGGGGCAATGGGGCATCTGGAACTTTGCAATTCACAATTCACAGGGTATCTCTTCCTCACCACATTAATAACAGCGAGCGCCATTATTTTGGCAGCAAAATCTGGGCCATTAACAACGGCACCATGAAGTACAGGCATAAGTCACAGGTTTAACTTTATTTTAATACTCCCCCATGTGTTTAGGGGATTATCTGACAGGGGTGCAAATACATATGTAGAGTTGGGTAGGACATCAGTGACTATTCCAGGATTTGGAGCTGTAAGGAGAGTGGGATGCAATCCATGTTAAAAAACAATTATGGTGGGAGAAAAAAGACATAGGGGTAAGTATAAAGCAGCGGGAAGATGAGGAGGAAGAGCACGAGGGAATAGTTTTTTTCCTCGTTGACTATAATGATGAGGAGAAGGAACAGGATGAGGAGGACCAGGCTATACAAGAGTGCCTGGTGCACGATTCTGCCCCATGCTTCTCTGTCCGACCCCCTCAATATGATGGCCTGTATCACTTGCTTTCTCACTCCTATGCACCAGCTCAGATAGTTCCACCTGGAGGTATAATATAATGTTAGTAAGGACATGTCACTGAATGATTCACAGAGTACCAGGGAGCCAGTGGAGTGAGATGTGGGTGAGGATGTGCCACCTACCCAGCGGCTTCAGAGTCATGGGACCCAGAAGACATGGGCACTCACCTGAAAAGAAAGATGTTCAAGGAACAGTGTACCTGTGTGCAGGCTCTGAGGTCAGTCTCCAAAGATGTGCGGAAACTAATATCTGTGACTCTTCATTTTACAGCCCTCATTTGCAGCAAAATCACGGAAACCTCTTCTTCATTGCAGACATCAACGGAGCATGTGGCAGCTTCACTGGAATCTGCAGGAGACCCCCATCTAAGAAACAACCAGGGACCAGTCTGTGCGTCCCCCTTGGGTTCTGATAGCTTTCAGTAGACGAAATGTATCCCAGGCTACTGTGTGAGGCAAAGGAGGAGATTGCGGGGGCTCTAACAAATATATTCAGAACCTCTCTGGCCACAGGGGATGTGCCAGAGGACTGGAGAACCGCTAATGTAGTACCATTATTCAAGAAGGGGAGTAGGGAAAAACCAGGGAACTACAGGCCAGAGAGCCTAACATCAGTGGTAGGAAAATTATTGGAAAAAATTCTGAAGGACAAAATTAGTCTCCACTTGGAGAAGCAAGAATTAATCAGGGATAGTCAACATGGCTTTGTCAAGGGAAGATCATGTCTGACTAATTTGATTGAATTTTTTGAGGGGGTGACTAGGCGTGTGGATGAGGGTAACGCAGTGGATGTGGTATACATGGATTTCAGTAAGGCCTTCGATAAAGTCCCCCACAGGAGACTGGTCGAGAAGGTACGAGCCCATGGAATCCAGGGTGCCTTGGCACTTTGGATACAAAACTGGCTTAGTGGCAGAAGGCAGAGGGTGATGGTCGAAGGTTGTTTTTGTGACTGGAAGCCTGTGGCCAGTGGGGTACCACAGGGATCGGTGCTGGGTCCCTTGCTGTTTGTGGTCTACATTAATGACTTGGATATGAATGTAAAAGGTATGATCAGTAAGTTCGCTGATGATACAAAAATTGGTAGGGTGGTAAATAGCGAGGAGGATAGCCTCAGTCTGCAGGACAATATAGATGGGTTGGTCAGATGGGCGGAACAGTGGCAAATGGAATTTAACCCGGAAATGTGCGAGGTGATGCACTTTGAAGGGACTAACAAGGCAAGGGAATACACAATGAATGGGAGGACCCTAGGCAAGACAGAGGGTCAGAGGGATCTTGGTGTGCAAGTTCACAGATCCCTGAAGGCGGCGGAACAGGTAGATAAGGTGGTAAAGAAGGCATATGGGATACTTGCCTTTATTAGCCGAGGCATAGAATATAAGAGCAAGGAGGTTATGATGGAGCTGTATAAAACACTGGTTAGGCCACAGCTGGAGTATTGTGTGCAGTTCTGGTCGCCACACTACAGGAAGGATGTGATTGCTTTGGAGAGGGTGCAGAGGAGATTCACCAGGATGTTACCAGGGCTGGAGCGCTTCAGCTATGAAGAGAGACTGGGAAGATTGGGTTTGTTTTCCTTGGAGCAGAGGAGGCTGAGGGGGGACATGATTGAGGTGTACAAAATTATGAGGGGCACAGATAGGATGGATACTAAGGAGCTTTTTCCCTTCGTTGAGGGTTCTATAACAAGGGGACATAGATTCAAGGTAAAAGGCGGGAGGTTTAGAGGGGATTTGAGAAAGAACTTTTTCACCCAGAGGGTGGTTGGAGTCTGGAACTCACTGCCTGAAAGGGTTGTGGAGGCAGGAACCCTCACAACATTCAAGAAGCATTTGGATGAGCACTTGAAATGCCATAGCATACAAGGCTTCGGACCAAATGCTGGAATATGGGATTAGAGTAGACAGGGCTTGATGGCCGGCGCGGACACGATGGGCCAAAGGGCCTCTATCCGTGCTGTATAACTCTATGACTCTATGACCAGTCAGCTTGCTGATCGGTGGGGACGCAGATCCAGGGCCCAGTGGAGTAGCGATTGCTGGAGGCCACCTGCCTGATACTGCCATCTCTCAGATCAGCAGCACATGCCAGGGCTCCGGCCTTCCCCCTCAGAACACCGCGCCTGTGGAATGTGGGGGGCAAGCTCCCGAGATGCAGCCAGCTGTGGGTCCCTCCCACAAGCCAGCTGCCATAAGAGGAGGACCTCCTCAGTCCCATGACTCTTTTATAGAACATGAGCAGCGAACCAGCACTTGTGATACTGACCCTCATGTTGCACCTTGGAGAACCACAAGGTGAAAGAAGGGCATGTGTAGCCATCTAGGGGAAGCGCAGTGTTAGGAAAGAATAGGTTGGCTTGTATTCACTTTGGATTTTGTTGTAATAAAATACAATGCGCATTTATGTTATGCTTTGTTATTCATGGAGGTTAGAATCATATAGGACAGGTTGCACTTATTTGGTGCTGACTTATTCTATCAGGTGGTGATTATTGGTGGTTATCTGGGAGCAAAGAGGGCTGGTGTGTTGTTATGTTGTAGTTAAGTACTGAACTGAAGGAATGTTCTTTTATTTGGAGGAGGAGAATGAGGTAAGGCATTTGTGTCAAAGGTGGACTGTGTTAAAAAGAAGCAAAGATTTCAGTGATGAGATGTGTTCTGATGCTCCTTGCAGCAGTCATTAGGGAGTCTTCTAAATTCAGGTCATCATGATGGTCTTCTGCATGTCGTTCTGCCTTCAAAGCAGCTAAGTCATATCCCCAGTAATGTCTTAAGTCCAAGCTTTTTGGTATTGAAGTTGTGAAGGGCACAGCATGACACAACTATACATGACAGAAATATGCATAATACACAAGTTAGAGCATACTGTAGAACCCTTTTTGACCAGTCTCAGCTGTGAAAAAGTACCAAAGTCTTGGCTGTGAGAAAGTACCAATGACCAGTCTTATAGAGGCATGTGTCCCATTGTTTCACTCTTCTGCTACTATTCGGGCCACTGTTAGTGGGGTCATTATCCATGGAACAAGGGGGGAAGGCTTTCACCCACAAACCATCCATTGACATGATTTTCTTCTCTGGAGAGGGTAGGGAGAGCTAAATTTTGAAGGATGAGTGCATTTTGACAACTTTGAGTATATCTGGCATGGTCGTATAGAATCCTTTGCATGAAGTCACACACAGTCAGTACATTGAGGGACTGAAAACCCTTTCTGTTGGAGAAGTTGAGGGGTTTTTAATAAGAGCTCACAAAGTAATGCAGACGCCATCAATTGCACCCTGGGACTTGGGAAAGCCAGCAAACCCTAAAACTGATGACACCATCTCGCTGCTGCTTTGCTGTGATATCAAAGATGATGAATTCCCTAGCTCTCCTGCAAAGTGTGTCAGTCACCTGATGAATGCAGACCCATACTGCACTCTGGCTGATATCACAGAGGTCGCCCATGGCTCTCTGAGATGGGTTTGTAGATAGCAGAGCTGCCCTACTGTTTCTTTGGTGAAACGCACTCTTCTTACACACATCTCCTCACTACATCCCTCATAGACCCGTGTTGCTATAACGGAGGGGGGTAATATTTGGTGGGGTCCATCCTCCTTAAATGGTGCCTGAGTTTTCTTTGCTCTATCCTGTGCTGCTCCTCCTCCTCCATGATTGCATACAAAGATATGCCTATAGGGGATGCCATACCTGCTCTGGAGATCCTTGACTGTGGGTGGGAGGAGATGAAAATCTCCCGATGGTCTCACACTGTCAGAAGAAGTAAGAAGCAAATCGAGATCTGTGTGAGCAGAACGGCCAAAAATAATTTCAAAAAACAAATTGCTGCAAAAAGTCATTCAGAAGCAACATATAAATTGCCCAAGTTATATTGCATTTTGAAGGTCAGATTTTGGTTTGTCTCTCATCCAATCTGACCTTTGAAATCCAGTCCAGGAACATAGTAAATAGGTAAAGTCACAAATCAACCACAACACATCATCAACCATAACACGATTTGTCGGTGGTCTCCCACGGGACACGCTGGGGATTGGCCGCGCTTACATGTGGGGGTGGAGATTGACATCCTGATACAGGATTTAAAGTCTTGTAGCAGTTTAAAGGGGAAATGTGAGCAATTGGAGCAGAGGACCAGAGTTGAAAATCACAGCTGCCAGAAAACCTGCAGCAAAAAGAGTCTTCAACTTCTCCGATGCAGAGATGGAGGTACTTTTGGAAGAAATGAGGGCAATGCTGACAAGATGTGCCATGGTGAGGGCACAGTGGAGGGAGGTGGTTGAAGCAGCGAGTGCCACCTTCACAACTCCCAGAGCAGTAATTCAGTGATTAAAAACAACTTTAAGGACTTGACCAGAGTGGCCAAGGTAAGTGCGCCACCCCCGCATCTAAAAGTCATTGGCATTACCTTGGATGGTGTCTTTATGATACAATCAATGACTCAGTGTTGCATGTGCTGCCAGTGTGGACATTGAGCAGCACCAATGGTGTCTCACACACACAGTAGCCAGTCAAACAACTCCCTGCAAAAAACTGTCTCATCACCAACATTGCCAGCTGAAACTTTTTGAGGCAATTTTCAACTGCCAGTGGCCTGTTTCTCACCAGACAAACCGGCAGACGGCAATTAAAGATTGGAAGGGCACCTCAGCTGCACCTTAGATGCACAAGGTCCACTGGTGCAATTTTCAGCCGGGTCTATAAATGGGCAAACAGCATGTCCACCTGTTTCGGATGGGTCCTCAAATGTGCACATTAGGGCCTGATGCCATTGTAGGATTCTGATGTTTTTAAGTATAAATAGATAGAGCATGAAAATGAGATCGCCAGTGACCATTCTGCAAAATTGGCCCATATTTTTTAAATTTAATTTTGTGGAGCCAGGAGGAGCAGGATCTACCAGCTGGCTCAGCATAGAAGCCGGCTGATTTCCTGCCCTCTCACAGCCGGTGAGCTGCGGCGGAGTGCCTGTTTAGTGGCCTGCTACTCGCCGGCTACACTCAAATCAGGCTCGAACCTGAAGATGGTTTGGACGTCCCAAGGCCAGCTTCAGGTGGGTGGCGCGGTCACTCTGCCAGCTTCACGCCCGTTTCAGGTGGAAGTTGAAGACTCCCCCCCCGTGTCAGCCCTCCATGTGTCAGCCCTCCATGTGTCGCAGTCAGAAGTCCTCCAATTTTCATGCAGACAGTCAGTCCCCTGCAGAATTCCCACATGAGTGGAACGAGACAGACATTTAACATTGTTAGCATTTGTGTTGCAAGAAAAGATGGCACAAAATGCCAGGGAAAATCCATTGGGGGTTGAGAGACTAATATTTAGAAATTGACCTCCTACGAGTTGGAAGCATCACCATCCTCAGACATCCATTGGCAGAAGACATTGGAGATGGAGAATTTGGTGGGTGGATGGGTGGCAGCTACAAGTTTGCACAAACCTGATTCAGTTCTTCATCAGAGGCTTCAACAGACAAAATACAATGATTTCTAGGAGAATGTGTCCCGTATTCGAGCGCTTCTAACATTTCTTGAACCAGGCACAGGTTGACCTTTTGGATTGTCCTCATTTGCCTGCTCATCATTATTTCCATCCAGATCTTTCTCCCTTTCCTCAACAAGCCTAAAGTTGTTCTATGCTACCCTGAATGATTCAGTTCTCACTGCTGAATCGCCACATATTCATTTCTGTTACTCTGACCGCCATTCCAAGCTCAATATGCCTGATACAATGGATAAGGAGCCAGCCCACTCCAACTGGCGTCCTGCAGCTCACCATCACCTACCCCTTCATTCATTCCATCACATCCAAGCACCAGAGTTTGGGGGTACATCAGGATAGTGATCAGAGAGAGACAGCCTGGAGGCACAAATCCACAATGGCCCAGGAGGAAGAGGAGGATGGATGAAGAGGAAGATGTCTCTGATCAGCAGGTCCACAGACATCAGACATTGGCTGAGCAGATTTGGGACATTGATCTCATGGGCCCTGCTGTCAAACAAAAGATTATAAAGGAGCATCGTTCTGATTTACAGGCACTGCAAACTTGTCTTCTTGATTGAGCTACAGCTGCCTGGTCAGCTGGAGGAGTCCATCACTCGCATGCGCGGCACCATTAGGGAAGGTTTCTTGGAGAGAGTGGCAACGCCAAGAAGTCCTGCTAAGACCACCCCATGACTGAGACCTCTGGAACAATGTCAGCTTCCCTAGTGGCAGCTTACACTGCTGCCTTGGGGGCCTTGGCTACTCATGTTGGGAGCAGCATGGATAGGGGATTTTCAGCTCTGATTGAGGCCATTCGATCTAACTAAAGAAGTTAAGGATAGTATTAGATTAAAAGAAGAGGCTTATAATATTGCCAAGAAGAGTAGTAAGCCTGAGGATTGGGAGAGTTTTAGAAACCAGCAAAGGATGACCAAAAAATTGATAAAGAAGGAGAAAATTGATTATGAGAGTGAACTAGCAAGAAATATAAAAACAGATTGTATAAAGTATGTAAAAAGGAAGAGAATAGCAAAAGTAAACGTGGGTCCCATAGGGGCTGAGACAGGAGAAATTGTAATGGGGAATGAAGAAATGGCAGAGACATTAAGTAAATATTTTGTTTCTATCTTCAAAGTAGAAGACACAAAAAAATATCAGAAATTGTAGGGAACCAAGGGTTCCGAGATAATCTCCAGGACCTGATGGTCTCCACCCCAAGGGTATTAAAAGAAACAGGTGAGGAAATTGCAGATGCGTCAGTCATAATTTCCCAGAGCTCTCTAGATTCAGGAGTTGTGCCTTCAGATTGGACAATTGCAAATGTCACTTCTTTATTTAAGAAGGGAAAGAGATACCAGGTAACTATAGACCTGTCAGTTTAACATCAATTGTGAGGAAGTTGCTGGAATCGATCATGAGAGACAGAATGACTGAGCACCTGAATAGGTATCAGTTTGTCAAAGAGAGTCAGCATGGATTTGTGAAAGTCATACCTGACGAATCTAGTTGATTTTTTTTGAGGAGGTCACAAGCATGCTTGATAAGGGAATGCCTGGGGATGTTGTCCATATGGATTTCCAGAAAGCATTTGATTATTCCACACAAGTGATTTTAGCAAAAATGAGAGCACATGGAATTGGAGGTAACCTTGTGATATGGGTTGGTAACTGGTTGGTAGGTAGGAGATAGAGAATAGAGATAAAAGGTTCTTTCCCTGATTGACGGGATGTGACCATGCCATTCTCCAGGGATCTGTATTGGGGCCTCAACTTTTCACCATGCATATTAATGATTTGGGTTAAGGAATAGAGAGTTGAATATCCAAATTTGCAAATGACATTAGGTTAGAAGATACTGTACATAGGAACATAGGCACAGGAGTAGGCCATTCAGCCCCTCGTGCCTGCTCCGCCATTTGATAAGATCATGGCTGATCTGTGATCTAACTCCATATACCTGCCTTTGGCCCATATCCCTTGATACCTTTGGTTGCCAAAAAGCTATCTATCTCACATTTAAATTTAGCAATTGAGCTAGTATCAATTGCCGTTTGCGGAAGAGAGTTCCAAACTTCTACAAGTTGTATGAATGGGTGGAGGAAGTTACAAAGGGGCACAGACGGACTAAGTCAGTGGGCAAAACTATGGCAGATGGACTTCAATCTGGGGAAGTGTGAGGTCATCCACTTTGGATCTGAGAAAGACAAATCGGAATATTTTCATAATGGTGAGAGACTAGTTGCCGTGGAGGAGCAAAGGGATTTAGGTGTCCATGTACACAAATCACTAAAAGCTAGTTCACAGGTACAAAAAGTAATAAAAAACACAAATTGAATGTTGGCCTTGGGGACTGGAATTCAAATGTGAGGAAGTGATGCTTTAGTTGTACAGAGCCTTGGTCAGACCCGATCTGGAGTACTGCGCTCAGCTTTGGGCAGTGGTTGGAGGTCACATGAGGCTTAATTGTGATTCCTTCCATAGTCAAATAAGCTTACACATGAAGAATGATCACTTGAGGGTGAGGTCGTCAGAATGTCAATTGAATATTAATATTAGTCAACTGTCTGGTCCCATGGGATCACCTGAAAAAGTATTTTTACAACTATGCTTTACACTGACTAATCCAGGTGTGGGAGGTAACCATTTGCTTTCACAACCTAATTACTTGAGCTGATCCAAAGCCAAAACTGTTTGGCATTCAAATAAACTGGATACTATAGTTGGTCAAATCTAGTCCTGTCTTGTCCCACAAAAAAAACTCTCTCATTAACACTTATTGTGTTTAGAAGGCTCTGAACCCACCATTCAACTAAAAATGTTCAGTGGTGAACACTTTCTATAATATGTTTTCTTGCTTTGCTGAAATTAAATATTCTGCTCTCCATCAAACCAATACATTTAACTGAAGCACCATATGAAAGCAAGTTGGAATTCCCAGGGCAAGGCTTTTGAATTTTTAATAGATAAGTAGCTGTGGATACATTCATAATTGACAATGCACTAATTATGTTCAAATCATAAAACTACTGATGAGTTGGATGACATTAAGCGACAAGCATTTCAGCAATCATTTTAATTAATTCCCACATGCATTGGAATTTCTTTCAAAGTGGCCATTTTGCTATATTGACCTTTCTCACTGGATCAACAGTAGCATACAAGCTATGCACAGGATATTTTCCACAGTATGCTTAAGGATTATTAAAATCAGTTTTTATTGCCAATTTAAAGCCCGTGTTTTCTTTTGAGTTTTTTAAAATAGATTTTAGGGAGTAAATCAGTGGGGAAACATTGGATTCCAAAAAACCTAGCTAAGCTCAGAGAACAATGAAAATCAGTTTTTATTTTGAACAGGCCCAAAACTCAAAGCTAAGCAATGGACTTAAGAAAGATACAATCAAGTTTAATGACAACCCATGATTATTTTTGTAGTTGGCACAAACCTCTTTTATGGGATTGACCAGCAGACACTGAGTTGATAGTTTTTCTAAATTAAAAGTAAACCAGCCACTTACCTGCTACCATGATGGTAGGGTAATAAATATTGTTGGAGCTATCCACAGTTGCAATCTTGCTTTTAGTAAATGATGCCTTGTTGTGTAATCTGAGTCAGCCTTTTGATTGATGCCTTCAAGGGGCCATCAGTATGGTAACTGTATCAGTACACTGCTGTTCTTACTCCATACCAATAAATTGGAGAAGGGTTAGCGTCATGTGAACCTGTTACTAATATTGTATTTGGCAGTATTTGCATTATTTAAATAGACGCAGTTATGAGAACATGAATCAATGTGTAAAACACAAACCTTTAAATCTTTCTCCAAATTACACACCACTCAGCATTATCTTGGGTGTATTTTTTATATTAATGTCATGCTACTAAATGACCACACATCAGCCCTCTTTGCCCCTATATGACCTTGCCAATCAACAACATCTGAATGAAAGTGCAGCATCCCATTGAGTGCACCCTTTCCTGTATGACTCTATCCTCCATCAATAACAAGGTATCATGTCAGTACACATTCTATTCTATTACAGTGCATTCCAAAGTGCACACAATCAACCTACTCTTTCTCAACACTGTGTTTCCTCTGGATGCCTACAGGTGCCTTCCACCCCCCACCTATTCTCGTACTTCTGCTCTTGGCTACACTGCTTCTGAGGCCTTTGATTCACCACTATACTCAAGTTACTTTTCCAGGAACTTTTGGAGTAAGCTCGCAACGGGAAGTTATGGCATACGTCGCCGATCAAACATTTCCAGGAAATTCTGCACCATTGTGCCTGTAGCTGAAAATACAAAGTCAGGTCATTTTGTTTGAACCCCATTCATGCTTTGACCTATAGCTTATCGAATTAAGATCCTTTATAGAATAGTGCATGTGCTATTCTGTAATGTCTATCAAGTGTCAGAAAATCAATATCTCTCCATGTGCCAAAGGCCTGGAAGACATAAGTGAGTAAAAACTTCTCTGCTTATTGAGAAAGAATCTGGGCCTTTGAAGAAGTTTGGTTAATAAGGGAAAGATTTTTGTTCTGAGGTGTGAGCAAGCAGCCTCAACCAAGTATATCTATTTGGCAGCTCAGGCTGGGCTCCCTTGTAAATTGCATGCTCAAGTCACTGGATCAGGAGTGTATCCATTGCACTTAGGGCCATCAAAACTCAGTGTAATACATATTGATCATGTCCAAGACTCCTGAAACTATTTGATAGGATGATCTGAGAAAACAGTTTAATGCATTGGTGAAAGTTAAACATTCTTATTTGTTATTCTCATCTGCTGATTTTTATCATTTCTTTTCCTCCTTATAATTTTACTTTTTCCAATCATTACAAATTAGTCATTTAGCTTGAAACACAAAAGTGTGTCAGTGCAATGTTTTCTGCCAATTTGGAGAGATTAGCAGTATATGGTGGCCGCCTAAAATATTCCACTGGTATTTATTTTTATAATAAAGAAGTTTAATCTTTGTTCTGCACTCTTCTATCCCAGGTATTCCCAGATGTGGAAGCGGATACTTGTGGAGAACCATGAATAAAGTCATGAATAAAGAGTACGGACAAATAGCCCAAATTATAATACCAGTCATCCAGCCTTGGATACAAGAGTAAGAATATACACAATATATCTTACAGAATTCAGGGATTGTAAATTAACATTGAATGATTTTGATTTAATTGATGTTTGTTTTCTAGATTCATAAAAATTATTGTTCTTAGGAAAATAGATTTCCTAAAAGTAAGAAAATATTCATTACTTTTCAGTGGATTGTTCAGGCAACCTGGTTGGCCTGTTATGATTTAATTTATTATAATTTATTTGAATTGTGTTTTTCTGTATGTGGAGTATGTGAGTGTAGCCACACTAAATAAATTCCTCCCTGAACTCCTTAGACAGTCAAAAGCTTGTCCAGTAGATCACGATAACCATACTGATATTGCCTGGTACTTCGCCTACCTTTTATAAGATGTGATCTCCCCACCCCAGAAACATCTCTGCTCATCCTCTTTAGCCACCAAAATAAAATTCAAGGATAAAAGAGTAATGAATGATATACCCACTTGACAATTTTGGTTGCAGCTATCAGAATTCAAACAGTTCACCTTGAAGAAAGTGCTTCTTCAAACAGAGCATAAGTGGCCTTCAATGCCCATGTTATATGAACAGAATAAGAGCACTTACCACTGTGATCGTAAACTGGAGTTGTTTGCATGAGATTGCATATGTAAATTTAGCTTTTGTACCATTTGTGTGACAGCACTGTGCATCCATGTTAAAGGCCTCCTGGGCAATCACATGATACATGAATGAAATAGGGAGGCAGCGATCTGTGTCCCACAGCATTTCCTGGCCTTGCACACACAGAATCCACCAGTAGAAACAATCCCACAGGGCAGAAAAGCTACCTCTTTAGGCTTTACTGGTCCTCTTGCCTAACTAGCCTATCTCTTGCTGTCTCAAGACATTTAGTATGAGGGGAAGGAGGGTTGTTGAGGGTGCAATACTGTGGCTGGTCCCCCTCTGTTTTATAAATGGAATCAGAACCACTGTTGCGTGTTTTCCGGTGGCCCTGTGAAGTATCTTGGAATTGAGATAACCTCCTGCAGATTATTCTTTTCTCAACAGAATTTTGCAGATACCAGACGGGCAAGATAACTGTGGTGTACTATCCTGCTTTTCTTCTTGCTCCTCAGATGCTGGTTTTACTGTTCTAGTGCAGTGCTGAGGGGGTGTTGCACTGTCGGAGGTGTCGACTTTCGGATGAGACATTAAACCAAGGCCCTGTCTACCCTCTCAGATAATAAATTATCTGGTCATTATCTCATTGCCATTTATGGAGCCTTGCTGCATGCAAATTGGCTGCCGTGTTTCCTACATTACAACAGTGACTACACTTCAAAAGTACTTAATTAGTTGTAAAGGTCTTTACTGCAATAAATGAACTGCATAACTGCTTAGAAAAAAATGTTAACGAATGAAATACTGCACTATGATATACAAAATGTTTTAGTTCAATACATATCAGAAGTCATATGGTTAATAAGTTAATACTGATATTTAATCAATTAAAATAATAAAATCACTCACCTTTTCTAAGGCTTTCCTGAATGTAATCTCCTTGTTTAACATCTGGAAGGCATAGGCCGATTTGTTTTCCGTCAGTGACTGCAATGTTTGGGTCGAATTGCTCTCCCGATACCTGTGCCTATCAAGCCTTTTTTGTTGGCTGACCTTTCTGCCTACACATTTCAAGTTGTTTAGATATTTTCTGCAGTCATCAATATCCCTCATGGTTTCTGTTCTATGGATTTTTATTTTGCTGAAGCCTCACAATCTCTTTCAGGAAGTTAATCTGATTTTTGGAGCCAGTGATCGCATTTCTATTTTTAAAATCTTATTTGACCAAAGATTCAAGTTCTGTTTGGTAAACCATTAATTTTCCTTTTAATGAGCTCTTTGTCTTTCATTTCCTGGTATTACCACAATACAACATATCTTCAGCATCATTGACAAAGATTAAGTGACAATTTTTGTTGACTGGTTTGCACAATTACATCTCACCTCCAAGTCAGAAGGTCGTGGGGTCAAACCCCACACCAGGACTTGAGCGGACCCTGAGGGAGTATCACATTGTCAGAGGTGTCGTCTTTCAGATGAAATTTTAAACCAAGGCCCTGTTTGCCTGTTTAGGTGAATGTAAATGATCCCATGGGACTATTCAGAGAATACGGGAATTTTTCTGGTGTCTTGTCCAACATTCTTCTCTCAACCAACACCTTCATTGCTGATTAATTGATTATCTGTGGAACTTTGATGTGCACACATTGGCTGCTATTATTTCCCCACAAAACAACCGTGTCTACATTTCAAAAGTAATTCATTGGCTGTGAATTACTTTGGGACATCACAAGGACCTGAAAGGCTCTATATAAATACATGTTCTTCATTTTCTTTTTTATACTTGGATTTATTATCTTAATTTACATTGCCAATAAAATCCCACTTGTAAAAATGACAATTCACTTGGACAGAGTGGCAGTGCCCCAATTTTACTGCCCACGCACTGGGTTATCCAAACCATCTGTGAAGCAGTTTGAATTCAATATGTGTAATAGTCACCATTTTATCTGGAATTTTGGAATCTGTGGGCTGGATTTTCATCTTCACCACTTGGGCAGTAATCTGGTGGGGCAGATCGCCCCCCAACTTCATAGAATCTACCCGATTTTCACTCCATTGACTTCAATGGAATGAAGATCAGGTGGTTTCTGCAAGGGGGATCCACACCAAAAACTGACCTCCCAGGCAGGCAAGATGAAAATCCACCCCCCGAGTTTCCTCCAGAAGTAGAGATTTAATTTTAATTTATTCCATTTTTTTGAATGACTGTACTAGTTGAATCTAGTAAGCCTGCACTATCAACAGTGCTTTGCTATAACTTTAAAATTGCTTTTTTTCTCTGTTTGCCGGCACAAACTTGCATTTAAACATGTCATGTATGCATAGGGGCATTGACATACATTTATTTTTGATAACTTCATATTTTTGCTGTTCAAACAAAATGTTACATCCATATAGTTTTTTGAATGAAAAGGATGTAATTCGATTAGATTTTCAGTGATTAACAACAAAAGTAACATCCAGCGACAACTTCATAATCACTAATTGTTGTTGGGGGTGAAATTCCTCCTGTGGATAATTTTAAAAGAAGAAAAGAATCAGCCCGAGTACAAACAGAAGAAATACTTAAGCCAATTTTCCCTGAAAAGATTCAATGGTCTCTGCCTCAACCATTCCCTGTGACGAAGCATTCCATGGTCCAACAACTCTCTGCATTTCTTCGATGCATATGCTGGAAAATGGCTGACGAGGTTAAGGTATTCCAACACGCTCAATGTACCACTTCATTTTCCTGATTGAGGGACATGAATTGTTGCTTTCTAACTCTCTGGTTTACTCTCTTCTGTGTCATGACAATGCTCTGCCAACCCTTTTTAAACATCCATCCTCCGATGCTAGTTCATTGCATTTCTCCCCATCCCGATACGAGGAGTTTCTATACATTCAGATATTAAACTAGGGCTTTTTTTTTAAATGCACAATTCAAATCACTACTACTCTTACTTGGCTTTGTGGGGAATCCAGCTGTGGCATTCACCCCGCACTGCATTTCAAATTGTTTACTGGAAAAATCTGTTTCCTTAGAAGCTACCATTATATTTTTAGAATTTCTTTTAAAAGGCAAACGGCAAACATTTTCAGTTCTGTCAGAAATATTTTGCTACACAGCTTGTCTGACTCAACACAGTTTAATTTATTTTCTGCTCTACCCCTCTTTCAATTCTATGCTCTTCAAACTCCTTTCTCCTCCTGACTGCACTCTTCATATCATTTTCATTTACTCTGTTACTGTTCCTCCCTGTTTACTTCCATCCATTTCAACAACAGACACTTTAGAGAAGCTATTTACTTACAATTACAGTCTCTGGCTTTTTTTCCTGGAGTACCATCTGCTGCGGTTTCTCAGTTAAGCTCTCAGCTTCAGCTATTCTCAGCAAATTATCTCAGTTCCATACACAGCTCCAAACGGTGAGCTTCATCTTCTGAATTAACACTCCACCATCATTGATCCAATTCATCTTCGCTTCAAAACAATTCCAAATGATGGGTTCATTTGGTGGGATGAGTGCTGCTTTGTCAGAGTTGCCGTCTTTTGGATGAGACATTAAACCAAGACCCTGTCTGCCCTCTCAGGTGGATGTAAAAGATTCCACGGCACTATTTCGAAGAGCAGGGGAGTTCTCCCCGGTGTCCTGGCCAATATTTATCCCTCAACCAACGTCACTAGAACAGATTAACTGGTCATTATCACATTACTGATTGTGGGACCTTGCTTTGTGCAAATTGGCTCCTGCGTTTCCTACATTACAACAGTGACTACACTTCAAAAATTACTTCATTGGCTCTAAGTGCTTTCCTGAGGTCGTGCAAGGCACTATCTAAATTCAAGTCTTTCTTTCTCTTTCTTTCTTCATCTACCAGATCTCAATCTTCAATAACTGCGACTCAATTCTGTGACAAACAGTTGGCTTGAATGTGTTCATTTTTGGAGAATAATCTTATTTCTGACATATGTAACAGTATGTATTCATGGAAGAGATCAATCACAGTAAAGCACACAGCAAATCTTCACTTGAAGAAAAATACTTGGTTGCATGTTTCAACCCTATCTGATGAGCAACTTATACAGAAAACTGAATTTGTCTTGTGAGAGTAAGAAAAGCAGGCATATTAGCTGTTCTTAAACAGAGGTTAACGTTTTAATCGGCATCATAAAATTAACAATTTACATTGATGATGTACTCAGTGAAGTGTGTAACTACGTAATGAGTCTAGAGAGGCTTTTAAGTAATAAGCTTTCCATTAACTGACCTGAATTAATCTAGAAAGGCAATGCTATAGAACAACATTCTTACGCATTACTTTAGTGCATTTTTATAAGCAGTCGTGAAATATTATAACTCCCAGAAACAAAGAAATTTATAGTTAGAAGTGAGTTAATAATGCTAATCTATGGGCACTTAAAACACATTACTGCCAAATGGGATCAGTACATGTACCATCATAATGGTGTTTGTTTAAATAACGATTGTACGAAGGGAATGTTTTTATTCTCACATATCATATGAAGAGGCTTCTGTTGCATTGCCTTGTGACACTTTGGTTGCAACATTTGATGTCTGCAAGATATTATGCTATCCCATATGTACGGCTTTTAACATTACTTTTGTTTCTTTAAGCTTTGTCTTCTCCCCATTTGTCTACATTAGCTTATCCCAGGTTTTTAGTTCCATTTGCACAAGCAAGATCTCTGTTGTCGAGATTCATTATTACAGTAAAATCAAAAATAGATGGTCCCTGTTTGCAATATTTTATCAACAATCGTAAATATACTACATGCTGAAGCCCAGTATCAAGTGACTGTTAAAATGTAATCAACCAACTAATGATGCCAAATCAAAACATTAACCTTGGGTGAACAAATGGCTTAAAGCAGGTATAGGTGACACATTCATGAGTGGCTCTGGGTTCAATCTGCACAGGTTAGCTATGACAACTTTACCTACTCTGAAGACAAGCACAGACAATGTTGTCACATCCAAGTTGCCACAACTAACTTTGGTATTCCAGTGAAAGTGTCATTTTGTTCACCAAACAATGGGGCTAGATTTTCCACCCCTTGACTGAATGGGCAGATAAAATCATTTTTTTTCCAGCTGATTTTGTCTTCAAATTTTGAGTGAGGTAATTTCTGATGATGGATCTCATTCCATGTAATACAAGTCTTGTAGGAGTTAATGATCATGGTCTAAGCTAGTTCAGTCCTTCCCCAAGCAGTTAATCAAACAGGTATTGGATGATCTTTACCTGGCCCAAAATCAATCACTTTTGCGGCCCCATCTGGGACTTAGATAACAATGGTGGGAAAGGCAATAGATGCAGCAGTAAGTGTAAAAATAGTCTTGCAGATGGATTGACAGTATGGGGGGATTGTACACAAATCAGGAAAAACCACAGCAACTGAAGTAAGTTCAGGATAGCAGTATTAGGAGCAGACTTTAGAAGCATAATAGTCATAGATACCTTATACATTTTTATACTCTTTGAAGCAGTACTTTTGGCATCTTTGAATGTTTTAAAGTGTTCTGTTTTTAAGAAAAGCAAGTTAATGATCTCCACCAATAATACTTTGTGGAACACCTTATGTGACAAACAAGCTATTCCCTTTATTCAGCTGCTGTCACTTAAAGGCCAAATAAAAATGCATTGCTGATTCTAATAGATTATGTGTAATAGAATGAGGATCCATCCTGTTTCAAATAATAACATTTACATGTTACCATTTCATTCCAATTCTAGTGAGGCCAGGGCTCTGGGATTTTTTTAAAACTGTAAGGGATGGCTTTAATTTTGTTAAGTTCTATTTTCTGTCCTTTCAGCTTGAGAGTGTAGGCAAAACAATATGTACATCTGTCTGCCTGGAGGCATTACATGTATATTAATGATAAATTTAAACTGCTTTCTGTTTATTGCTTCCTGCTGAGAGCTACAGCAAGATAGAGAGAGAGAGAGAGAGGGAGAGCAACAGTGAGAGAGAGAGAGTTACAGTGAGAGAGAGAACTACATAAGACCATAAGAGATAGGAGCAGGAGTAGGCCACTCAGCCCCTCGAGCCTGCTCCGCCATTCAATGAGATCATGGCTGATCTGATTTTTACCTCAACTCCACTTTCCCACCCTTTCCCCATATCCTTTGACTCCCTTGCTGATCAAAAATTTGTCTAACTCAGCCTTGAATGTATTCAATGACTACAGTGCAAGAGAGAGAGATACAGTGAGAGAGAGAGAGAGAGCTACAGTGAGAGAGAGAGAGAGAGCTACAGTGAGAGAGGGCTACAGTGCAAGAGAGAGAGCTACAGTGAGCGAGAGCTACAGTGAGAGAGAGCTACAGTGAGAGAGAGCTACAGTGCAAGAGAGAGAGCTACAGTGAGAGAGAGCTACAGTGCAAGAGAAAGAGCTACAGTGCGAGAGCTACAGTGAGAATTACAGTGAGAGAGAGAGAGCTACAGTGAGAGAGAGCTACAGTGAGAGAGAGAGCTACAGTGCAAGAGAGAGATAGAGCTACAGAGAGAGAGAGAGCTACAGTGAGAGAGAGAGCAACAGAGAGCGAGAGAGAGCTACAGAGAGTGAGAGAGAGCTACAGCGAGAGCAAGGGCAAGAGACCTGCAACGAAAGAGAGAGAGAGAGAGAGAGAGCTACAGTGAGAGAGAGAGAGCTACATTGAGAGAGAGAGAGCTACAATGAGAGAGAGAGAGAGCTACAGCGAGAGACAGAACTATAGTGAGAGAGAGAGAGCTACAGGGAGAGAGAGAGAGAGAGCTATAGCGAGAGAGAGCTACAGTGAAAGAGAGAGAGCTACAGTGAGAGAGAGAGAGAGAGAGAGCTAGAGAGTCCAAGAAACATAAAGAGAGAGCGAAAGATTGAGAAAGAGACAGTGAGAGGGAGCGAGAACGAGGTCAATTTTCTTCTACTGGTATAACTTATATCTAAAAGGTTAAGAATAGGCAATAATTGTGTAGTTGGATCAGCTCATTTGCATAATTATTCAGCGATCCAAGTGCAGACATGGGCCAGCGTAGGAAGAATATTAGTGACGGGAGGCAAAAACTGCATTTAACTAAAATTTAAAGGGTGAGTTGGAGTCGGGTGGCATTTAAAAATAATTGTTTTTTGGGTCGTGACCTCAACCCAGCTCCACTTCTGGGTTTAACGTGGGCTCGTAAAAGTATAGGCTCCCCACTAGGAACGCAAAGTCAGAAAATTTTGCGGTCGAGCCCCAAAAATCAACTATTTGAAGGTTAAAATTACCCCCAATTAGTGGGGTAAAAAATTCTGAAAGCCTTTAAAAGGCTTATCAAACCCATTAGCAACCTTTGTCAAAGCTGATGGGGGAGGGGATTAAGAAGCGACAGCAAAAATGAAGGGAAAGGAAATCCCATGTGCAAAGGTTCAGGCCACAACTGACCCATACCGTCACTAGCTATGTCAACCTTATGGTTCATGTCCTTATAGCAGATGGTGCAGCACTATATCCAGCACTCTGCTGACCCAGACCCTACAAAGGCACTTAACCCACATCTGTTGCTAGTAGGCGCGATAATGCCTTCAAATATGGTTGATGGCATCTCGGCGGGTGCAGCTGATGATCAGCCTGGCATGCCTTCATTCACACAATACCACATAAAGAATGACATGACGTGGTTGGGGTGTTTCTGATGAACAACCCAGTATAATTATTGGTAGGGTCTTCAGACATATCTGTGCCAACAGCCCTGCTGTCACAACCTACCTTTAGAGTAGGACCCTCGGCATGCTCAAATCATCTGCCAAAGTGAGATCTGGTCATCTCAGATGGCAGGTGTGCGGGTACCAGTGGGTGGGCACACAGCACCTTTCATGTAGCTTGACGTGTCCAGCTTCTCTTTGGTCGTCCTCCTCTTCTTCTCCTGTATCTTCCCAGCTCTTCCAACAAGATGATTCCTATTGGGAAACCCATTGATGTCATTTATTGTGCTGCAGACAAAAAAATTAAAACAATTGGCAAGAATGCTCGTGAGAACCTAAATGTTAGGAGAATTAAAATAAAATGGGCCAGAAATGGGTTCAAAACTGCTAAATTATTATTGCTGCTGGCCCTTTAAACTTACTTTATATGTACTCCTGTGTACCTCAATCCTAATTATATTGGCATCCCATAGAAGTGGCATAGATCTCGCATATAGGCTGCAAAAATACATGGATGATATCTGAACTGCATTCATTTAATTATGATAATGAAGCTCCCACCTGTTTGACCTTCCTCTGCCCACCCATTTAGCTGTCAGAAATGCATGTGATACACAAAAGGGGCAGGTAACTGGCAATAAGGCCGCACATATAACATTCAGATAGGAAAATAAGCCTTTGCTAATCAAATTAAGCATCTTTTATAGAATGATGTATAAAGGCGTCAAAAAGTGCAAACTTTCAGATTTAGTCCTTCTCCCTGTCCCTGTTGGCTGGGCCATCAAAAGAAGAAACTATGTTTTAGCAAAGAAAGAAAGGCCAGAGTAACTGACATCACAAACACGTAGATCAGAGTGAGAAAGCAGCAGTTTACCATTTATCCCCCTACAAGATTAATTGATAAAAATGTGTTTACTTCCGTGTTGAGAAAGGGGGAAACTTTTCAAAAGAAATTAATTTTTGAGGAAAAGATTGATTTGTTCTAAGTTGTAAGAAGCTGTCTGGACCAGCTGTGTCTGAATGGCAGCCCTAGGTTCTTGAGTTCACTCCATCCAACTATATTTCCAGGTGACTGTGGTGAGAGAATGTGGTGAGGGCCAAGGTGTATGTATCATGGTAGTAGCATAGCAGGTTCAGCACAGGAGGAGGCCATTCGGTCAATCGTGCCTGTGCCGGCTCTTTGAAAGAGCTATCCAATTAGTCCCATTCCCCTGCACTTTCCCCATAGCTCCGTAATTTTTTTTCTTTGAAGTTTTTATCCACTTCCCTTTTGAAAGTTACCATTGAATCTGCTTCCACCTCTTTTCAAGCAGTGCATTCCAGATCGCTGCATAAAAAAATACTTCCTTATTGACTCTGTCAAAACTGTTCATAATTTTGAACGCTCTATTAAATCTCCCCTTAATCTTCTCTGTTCTTAGGAGAACAACCCCAGCTTCTCCAGTCTCTCCATATAACTGAAGTCCCTCATTCTAGCACAATTCGAGTAAATCTCTTCTGCATCCTCTCTAAGGCCTTGACATCCTTCCTAAAGTGTGGTGCCCAGAATTGAACACAATACTCCAGCTGAGGCCTAAACAGTGTTTTATAAAGGTTTATCATAACTTCCTTGCTTTTGTACTCTATACCTCCATTAATAAAGTCCAGGATCCAATAGGCTTTTTTAACAGCCTTCTCAATTTGCCCTGCCACCTTCAAAGATCTGTGTATGTGCACCCCCTGGTCTCTCTATTCCTGCACCCCCTTTAAAATTTAGTTTATATTGTCTCTTCTCATTCTTCCTGCCAAAATGTATCACTTCACACACCTCTTGCATTAAATTTCTTCTGCCATAATTCTACCTACGTCACCAC
Source organism: Heptranchias perlo (assembly GCF_035084215.1). Lineage (NCBI taxonomy): Eukaryota > Metazoa > Chordata > Chondrichthyes > Hexanchiformes > Hexanchidae > Heptranchias > Heptranchias perlo. Next base: position 42,315,526 of record NC_090341.1, on the reverse strand, counting down.
TCTATGTCCACCTGAACTCTGTTACTATCCTCCACTTTGTTTACTACATTTCCGAGTGTTGTGTCATCCGCAAACTTTGAAATTATACCCTGTATACCCAAGTCCAGGTCATTAATATATATCAAAAAGAGCAGTGGTCCTAATACTGACCCCTGGGGAACACGACTGTATACTTCCCTCCAGTCAGAAAAACAATCATTCACCACTACTCTCTGATTTCTGTTCCTTAGAGAATTTTGTATCCATGCTGCCACTGTCCCTTTAATCCCATGGACTTTAATTTTGCCAACAAGTCTATTATGTGGTACTTTATCAAATGCCTTTTGAAAGTCCATATACACTACATCAACCGCACTACCCTCATTGACCCTCTCTGTTACTTCATCAAAGAACTCAATCAAGTTAGTCAAACATGATTTTCCTTTAACAAATCCATGCTGACTTTGATTTATTAGATCATATTTCTCCAAGTGCCAATTAATCTTGACCCACATTATTGTCTCAAAGTTTTCCCACCACCGACGTTAGGCTGACTGGCCTGTAGTTGCTGGGTTTATCCCTGTCGTTTTTTCTGAACAGGGGTGTGACATTTGCAATCCTCCAGTCCTCCGGCACCATCCCCATATCTAAGGATGATTGGAAGATCATGCCAATCACCTTAAACCTATGTCCTCTGGTTCTTGTCTCTTCCGCCAATGGGAACAGTTTCTCTCTATCTATTCTATCTAGAGCTGTCATGATTTTAAATACCTCTATCAAATCTCCTCTCAACCTTTTCTGTTCCAAGGTGAACAACCACAGCTTCTCCAGCCAATCCACGTAACTAAAGTCCCTCATCCCTGGAATCATTCTGGTAAATCTCTTCTGCACCCTCTCTAAGGCCTTCACATCTTTCCTAAACTTCGGTGCCCAGATCTGGACACAATACTCCAGTTGTGGTCGAACCAGTGTTTTATAAAGGTTCATCATGACTTCCTTGCTTTTGGACTCGATGCCTCTATTTATAAAGCCCAGGATCCCATATGTTTTTTTAACCACTTTCTCAACCTGCCCTGCCACTTTCAACAATTTGTGCACATATACCCCCAGATCTCTCTGTTCCTGTACCCCTTTTAGAATTGTGCCCTCTAGTTTACATTGCTTCTCTTCATTCTTCCTACCGAAATGTATCACTTTGCATTTTTCTGCCTTAAATTCCATTTGCCACGTGTCCGCCCATTCCACCAGCCTGTCTATATCCTCTTAAAGTCTATCACTATCCTCCTCCCCGTTGACTATACTTCCAAGTTTTGTGTCATCTGCAAATTTTGAAATTGTGCCCTGTACACCCAAGTCCAAGTCATTAATATATATCAAGAAAAGCAGTGGTCCTAGTACCAACTCCTGGGAAACACCACTGTACTCCTCCCTCCAGTCCGAAAAACAAACATTCACCACTACGCTCTTCTTCCTGTTACTTAGCCAATTTTGTATCCATGCTGCTACTGCCCCTTTTATTCCCTGGGCTTCAATCTTGATGACAAGCCTATTATGCAGCACTTTATCAAACGCCTTTTGAAAGTCCATATACACCACATCAACCGTATTGCCCTCATTGACCCTCTCTGTTACCTCATCAAAAAACTCTATCAAGTTAGCTAAGTACAATTTGTCTTTAACAAATCCATGCTGGCATTCCCTAATAAATCCATACTTGTCCAAGTAGCTGCTAATTCAGTTCCAGATTATCGTTTCTAAAAGTCTCCCCACCACTGAGGTTAAAATGACTGGCCTGTAGTTGCTGGGTTTATCTTTACACCCTATTTTGAACAAGGGTGTAACCTTTGCAATTTTCCAGTCCTCTGGCACCCTCACCCCACCATATCTAAGGATGTTTGGAAGATTATGGCCAGTACCTCTGCAATTTCCACTCTCAATTCCCTCAGCAACCTAGGGTGCATCCCATCCAAACTGGGTGACTTATCTATTTTAAGTACAGCTAGCCTTTCTGGTACCTCTTCTTTATCAATTATTAGCCCATCCAGCATCTCAACTACATCTTCCTTTACTGAGACTCTGACAGCATCTTCTTCCTTGGTAAAGAGAGATGCAAAGTACTCATTTAGTACCTCGGCCATGCCCTCTGCCTCCATGAGTAGAACTCCTTTTTGGACCCTAATTGGCCCCACCCCTCCTCTTACGACCCGTTTACTGTTTACATGCCTCTAGAAGACTTTTGGATTCCCTTTTAAGTTTGCCGGCAGTCTATTCTCATACACTCTCTTTGCCCCTCTTATTTCCTTTTTCACTTCCCCTCTGAACTTTCTATGTTCAGCCTGGTCTCAGAAAAACAGTTAGAAGTATCTGAGAGTTAAGCACTATCTTGCTGTCGTTTCATTTAATTTAACTTGCTTCCATACGCATTTCTTTCTGTTGATGAACATATTTCAAGCTAAACTGCAAATTATGTTCTGACAGTAAGGTTTTTTCCACCCATCAAACAGCTCTGGAGTACATAGTGGGTGATCCATACTGTTTCCAGTATAACTCACTGGAAAAAGGGTGGATTGTCAGCCCTGAGGCACATTATGTCCCAGTCATCCATGCATATTAAGTTTCAGTTGAGAAGATTTGCAGGTCTGCTTGTGGAAGCAGCCTTTTGGGGCAAGCCCAATTAAAGGGTACTGGGACACAGCCTGAATTGTAACACCAAGTGTTAAGTCACACAAGACTATCATCATGTGATTAGGCTGTGACTTGTCTTTTTAATGAGATTCGTTTACAAGAAACTAACAGCATTTTGACTATTTCCATAAGACACTCTTTGCAGAGAATGTCTTGTTCTCTCTGCACAGACATTCCAGTGTAATCATATGACTATCTCGAAGTCATTCTCTTAACGTGGAAATGCAGTCTCATTTAAACTAGAAAGGTCGCAAGCTAAATGTTTAGACTGCAATGTGGGTGGGTGCGAGGACTAAATTCATTGCCCTTGAACTGGAAATGAAAAAAACTTGACCATTAACTGATCTCACAGGCATGGACTGATTAATGAAATGTCAAGAATAGTACACTATGCTTATAAAAATCTTATCCTATGTTAAAAGAAATTGGCTTAAAAATTTATTTAGAAGGAAGAGTATATATTGGAAAGGGAGCAGGAGTATTCTAGTGGCTATGCTGTACCACAGTTGCTGCTGCTCCATGGTCCTCCTCATTTTGAAATGTTTCCAAGATTTAATGAGGGAAAGATATAAATCTTGTACTTTACAGAGGCAGATAAATATACTGTCGAGATTTTTTGACAATTATCCATAGATGGTTGTCAGTACTTTGTCAGACTAACGTTCTCAAGGGCTTCCCTTAGTTCCGTTTGTCAATCAAATACAGACACATCCGCTTCTTAAAGTCAAATACAAGGCCTTTACAGAGGTTGCCTCAGGAAGTCAAACTTTTTTTAGAAAATAAAATGTTCCCGCTTTATTATCTGCCTTCCCCCAGCCCCTCCCGAATCAGAATCCAGATTGCTATTATAAGCAGAGAGCATTAATCACACAAACTGCATTTGTTTCAAACTGACCCAATTTGATTGATCCTGAAGAAAAATATCTAAGTTATTATAGTTTCGTCAGGCTTTGTTGGTTTGCTTGCAAGAAAAAGAAATATCTATCCAACAAAACAATTTTTAAAATTGCAAATTCTGTGCTTACACAAAATAAAAAATAAATAGGTCAGTTTTGGCATGGACTGATGAATAGTCACCTTCATTTTTTTTTTATAGATTTGCATTCAGATTGTTTTTGTTCTTTGGTGCAAATGTAATTCACACAGTCTAAACAGAAAATAAAATACTGCAGATACTGGAAATCCGAGAACAAAAACAGAAAAAGCTGGAAATACTGAACAGGTCAGGGAGCATCTTGAAAAAACAAAGGTCAGTCAATGTTTCAGGTCTTAAGACCCTTATGAGTCGACTGACTTCTGTTTTTCCACAGACGCTACCTAACCTGCTGATTATTTCCGGCTTCTTCCATTTTTTGTTTTCACTAAGTCTAAAATTGTTTATTTCATATGTTTAATTGTTAATCTGCTGCAGTAGGTCCAATGTATGTGGTAAGCTTACAGGGATAGTTAAATACGATTATTATATTTTATAAAAAGTGTTTTCAGTACAATTCTTCACATTGCTCTCTCAGTCATAGCCATCTCCCAAGCAGGCTGTGGCTGGCTAGAGACATACTGGGAGTCGGTCAGATGTTTTTGAAATGGTTTTCTAACTGTACATTGTACTTAGCTGTAATCTGAAGAATCTTATGAACTGTCAACTCTCTATTTGCTGAAGATTAATTTTGGCTTCTCTCCCTTTATTGCAAGAGCAGCTGCTGCTCCCTTTTGCTGTCTTCCAGATTCATAATAATACCACCCAGTGAAACACTGCATAGATCACATTTGATGGAGAATGAAAAGGAGCATTCCAAGATTGCTCAGACATTAGGGCTAATAATCCACAGCCCTTCTGGCACACTCTTGCAGTAAATCCAGCTGGAGTGTGCCGAGGAGCGAGAAAAATTAGGCCAGGACCAGGTTACGCCATGTCCCTTAATATTCGTCATCATCCGCGCCAGACAAGTGCCAGGCAATGACCATCTCCAACAAGAGAGAGTCTAACCACCTGCTCTTGACATTCAACGGCATTACCATCACCGGATCCCCCACCATCAACATCCTGGGGTCACCATTGACCAGAAACTTAACTGGACCAGCCATATAAATACTGTGGCTACAAGAGCAGGTCAGAGGCTGGGTATTCTGCGTCGAGTGACTCACCTCCTGACTCCCCAAAGCCTTTCCACCATCTACAAGGCAAAAGTCAGGAGGGTGATGGAATACTCTCCACTTGCCTGGATGAGTGCAGCTCCAACAACACTCAAGAAGCTCGACACCATCCAGGACAAAGCAGCCCGCTTGATTGGCACCCCATCCACCACCCTAAACATTCACTCCCTTCACCACCGGCGCACTGTGGCTGCAGTGTGTACCATCCACAGGATGCATTGCAGCAACTTGCCAAGGCTTCTTCGACAGCAACTCCCAAACCCGCGACGTCTACCACCTAGAAGGACAGGAGCAGCAGGCACATGGGAACATCACCTGCACGTTCCCTTCCAAGTCACACACCATCTCGACTTGGACATATATCGCCGTTCCTTCATCGTCACTGGGTCAAAATCCTGGAACTCCTTTCCTAACAGCACTGTGGGAGAACCTTCACCACACGGACTGCAGCGGTTCAAGAAGGTGGCTCACCACCACCTTCTCAAGGGCAATTGGGGATGGGCAATAAAAAATTTAATTGCTGTTTGTGGGATCTTGCTGTGCACAAATTTGCTGCTGAGTATGCCGATATAACAGTGACTTTACTTCACAAAAAAGTCATTGATTGGCTGTAAAGCATTTTGGGATGCCCTGAAAATCTGAAAAGCACAATATCAATGCAAGCTTTTTCTTTCTCCCTTCATTACATTAAAACTACAAACATCGAGAGTGAAGCTTTGTATTCTGCACAAGTGGGAAGTCTCAAGTTACAAAGCAAAGATGATCAATGTGGGGTGTTGGTACTTACATTCAACATCACAGCAATTTTCTTTGCTTCCCATTAATGTAATGTCAACTGACTGCCTGTTATGTTATGATGGGCTGGTTACTTATTCCGAATGCCTGGTACTAGACTATCCGAGAAGGTATCCTATGGTGAGCTGAAGTTTGGTAAATGCTCTCATGGTGGTCAGTTCAAAAGATATAAGGATTGCCTAAAGATCAATAAAAACAAAATATGGCACCTCAACTGACACATGGGAACATGATGCTTGTGACAGGAAAAAGTGGCAAAAGATTATTCACGATGGCATGACAAAGCTTGAAGTAAGCCGAAGAAAAGAGAGCCTAAAGGAAATCAAGGAAGGATCAGCAGCTTAAGTCAATCTGACATCCACTGTCCTATGTGTGGGAAAACATTCCTTGTGAAAATTGGACTTTGCAGCTATATGAGAACCCACAACCTGAATTAACTGGAGATGAATCATAGACAACTATGAACAAACCATCATGTCATGATGAGTTTTATCACTTTTCAGTATAGTGCTGACAAAAGGAACAATTCTCACTTGGAAATAACTTCTGGGAGGCCACTTCAGCCTTTACTGATAGAACAACGGGGATGAAATTGGGCCATACAGCACCCGTTTCTCAGGTGCTACGTAGACACCGAATTCCTGAAAATGGGGTCAAAGATGCACATGCACACTTCCAACGGGAAGTGCGCAGGTCTCCATCTTGGTAAAGGGGTTTGCGTGCCCGACTAACGACCGCTGGCAGCATGCAGAGTGGGGAGATTATGATGCTGATCACTGTGCAGATCGATTTAAAGGGATCATGAAGTACTTGCAGGTTAGTTGCTGGATTATTTCTTCTGGCTGCAAGTGCATTTGTACGTGATTTTGGAGGTTTCCTCTACTTGGATAAAGTTTCAATACTCCACAGGGAGAGAGAGTCATCTGGCTGGTTTTGCTGTACTCATTGTGTCATTTAAAATATTGTGCCAAAAAAAGTTGCTTCCAGACATGAGTGGCCTGGTAGGGCTTCCTCTGGGAATTGAACATGATTAGGAAAGTGAGAGAGACCAAGCAGAGCAGGACAAGCTGCTAGAAGAGGGAGGAGGAGGAGGAGCAGGGCACTCAGCAGGAGGCCATATCGAAGGGAGGTCTTCGGGGACCAATTCTCTTACCTCAACTTCAGCGATGACCAGTGCATCAGACGTCTTCGGTTCACAAAAGAGGTCATGACTGAAATTTGTCAACTGCTGCAGCCACAAATGCTGCCTCAAAGCAAAGCAAGGACAGCATTACCTGTGGCTGTCAAGGTGACCGTGGCTCTTAATTTTTACGGCTCTGGTTCCTTTCAGGCTGCTGCTGGAGATATAAGCATCATCTCACAGTTTGCAATGCACTGCTGTATTGGTGAGGTCACTGAGGCTCTCTATACAATGAGAGACAGGTTCATCTCATTCCCACTTGCCAGAGACAAACAGTATGGTGCAGGGTGCCATTGACTGCACGCATGTTGCCATGCATGTTCCACATTTGAACTCAGCCATATTCATGAACAGAAAGGGATTCCACTCCCTCAATATGCAGCTGGTGTGCGACCACACGCAGCGCATCATGAAGGTCAATGCCCGCTATCCTGGCAGCAGTCATGATTTGTTCATTCTGCAGCAGTCCTCTGTTCCACCTGTATTTCAACCAGCACGGCAAGTAAAAGGCTGGCTACTGGGCGACAAGGGTCCTTATGAAATGGCTCATAACTCCGGTCAGGAACGCAAGCACATGTGCACAGCAGGCCTACAATGACAGCCATTCTGCCACAAGCAACATCATAGAGCACACCGTGGGCGTCCTCAAGCATCACTTCCTCTGCCTGGACTGTTATGGAGGAGCCCTGCAGTACTCAGCTGAGGGTATCAAGATTTGTTGTAGTATGCTGCATGCTGCACAACCTCGCCCTTATGAGGGAACAGCCCTTGCCACCGCCTATCAGTCGAGAAACTGAGGAGCATGAGCAAGATGAGAAGGAAGAGGCGGAGGCAGAGGCAGAGGCAACAATGTAAACAGGCCCTTTGTGCCAGGGCTCTGCGTGATCAGATTATTAATGAGTGATACCAGTAACCTCAACATCATCTCCCCATTCACCAACCGTCCCACACTCCTTACCTTTCCTCTCTCACATGACCATCAAATAGTCCTCCATATGATTACACATTGGTTCCTCCCTCAGCTCACCGAAGAAATAAAAACCATCACAACATGCAAATTCAAATCGACTTCTATATATTAACACCAGAAATTATGCAAACAAAATAAGACTATTCACCCTTGTGCATTCCCTTAGTGCCTGTCTTTTGTGTGACTTTACCTTGCCTAGTGCTCCTACGAGGTGCTTCCCCAGTACCCAGAGCATGGGTGGTGGAAGGCTGCTGACCTTCAACAGAGGAGAGTGCAAAATGGCCTTGAAGGACAACCTCAAGCAGCTCGGGGACTAGAGGGCCCAGCTTCAGACTGCACCATCTCGGCCTGGGCTGCAGCATTCTGGGCCGGCTGGCTGACAAGCAACAGCAAGAGCACTGGTGGAGTGGGAGAGGAATGCTGTCATCCTGAGAGAGGACAGCAGGTTCATGTACCATGGAGCCACTGTCACTCTCCCGGGACAGCGCCTCAGCAATTCTGGTGATCTGTTGGAGAACAGATTGCTCAACTGCTGTGACGCCCTGGAAGCCCCTTTCAACAGTAGTACCCAGAGCCACGATGGCAGCAGTCTGAGCTTTGATGGAATATGTTTGTGCTGCAATGGAAGCTGTGACATCGGTCATTAGACACTGCATTATGGTGGGTTCCACAGGTGTGCTGATGGAGAGACCACCCGTTCCATGTTGGAAAGGACAGGCTCCAAGATCTGCACAAAGCCCTGTGCCAAGTTGGAGCTGGACTCCTTCATGCTCCTTAACATTGTGTGCCCCTAGCATTTGGTTATGTACGTCCATCAGCTTTCTTCTGTAGCTTAGCCCATCGAAGTCATCATCTGACTCCTCTGCAGCAATACTAGTGTGTGACCTCGCCCTCCAGCAAGCTGGCACCTGCAGTATCCTCTCCCCCCTCCTTGGCCCAATTTCATCCCCGTTGTTCTATCAGTAAAGGCTGAAGTGGCCTCCCAGAAGTTATTTCCAAGTGAGAATTGTTCCTTTTGTCAGCACTATACTGGCTCATCCAGGCAAGTGGAGAGTGTTCCATCACACTCCTGACTTGTGCCTTGTAGATGGTGGAAAGGCTTTGGGGAGTCAGGAGGTGAGTCACTCGCCACAGAATACCCAGCCCCTGACCTGCTCTTGTAGCCACAGTATTTATGTGGCTGGTCCAGTTAAGTTTCTGGTCAATGGTGACCCCCATGATGTTAATGGTGGGGGATTCAGCGATGGTAATGCTGTTGAATGTCAAGGGCAGGTGCTTAGACTCTCTCTTGTTGGAGATGGTCATTGCCTGGCACTTGTCTGGCGCGAATGTTACTTGCCACTTATCAGCCCAAGCCTGGATTTTGTCCAGGTCTTGCTGCATGCGGGCACGGTAGTGCATTGACCAGTGGATGATGCTAGTAGTGCAGTTGATAGGATATGCTACTTGAAACTTGAACTCACTCCCCTTGACAACTCATGCTAAATCATTGAACTTCTTCTTGCACTGCATTCATGTTCTTGGAGCTATAATCCTGGCATTGACCTCCTCCGCTACTACCTACCCACTACCTCTTGAGCATATTTTAGGAGGGTCTCTTGCTCCCCCGTCCCCCATCGCAGATACAGAATGCCCCTCCTTCTCTCCACCTCTTGCGCCAAGGCCTCCTGTCCACAAAAGCAGGACAAATCCAATCCGGCCAATTACCGCCCCATCAGTCTACTCTCAATCATCAGCAAAGTGATGGAAGGTGTCATCGACAGTGCTATCAAGCAGCACTTACTCACCAATAACCTGCTCACTCATGCTCAGTTTGTGTTCCGCCAGGACCACTCGGCTGCAGACCTCATTACAACCTTGGTCCAAACATGGACAAAAGAGCTGAATTCCAGAGGTGAGGTGAGAGTGACTGCCCTTGACATCAAGGCAGCATTTGACCGAGTGTGGCACCAAGGAGCCCTAGTAAAATTGAAGTCAATGGGAATCAGGCAGAAACCTCTCCAGTGGCTGCAGTCATACCGAGCACAAAGAAAGATGGTAGTGGTCTTTGAGGCCAATCATCTCAACCCCAGCACATTGCTGCAAGAGTTCCTCAGGGCAGTGTCCGAGGCCCAACCATCTTCAACTGCTTCATCAATGACCTTCCCTCCATCATAAGGTCAGAAATGGGGATGTTCGATGATGATTGCACAGTGTTCAGTTCCATTCACAACCCCTCAGATAATGAAGCAGTCCGTGCCCGCATGCAGCAAGACCTGGACAAAATCCAGGCTTGGGCTGATAAGTGGCAAGTAACATTCGCACCAGACAAGTGCCAGGCAATGACCATCTCCAACAAGAGAGAGTCTAACCACCTGCCCTTGACATTCAACGGCATTACCATCGCTGAATCCCCCACCATTAACATCATGGGGGTCACCATTGACCAGAAGCTTAACTGGACCAGCCACATAAATACTGTGGCTACAAGAGCAGGTCAGAGGCTGGGTATTCTGCGATGAGTGACTCACCTCCTGACTCCCCAAAGCCTTTCCACCATCTACAAGGCAAAAGTCAGGAGTGTGATGGAATACTCTCCACTTGCCTGGATGAGTGCAGCTCCAACAACACTCCAGAAGCTCGACACCATCCAGGACAAAGCAGCCCTCTTGATTGGCACCCCATCCACCACCCTAAACATTCACTCCCTTCACCACTGGCGCTCTGTGGCTGCAGTGTGTACCATCCACAGAATGCACTGCAGCAACTCGCCAAGGCTTCTTCGACAGCACCTCCCAATCCCGCGACCTCTACCACTTAGAAGGACAGGAGCAGCAGGCACATGGGAACAACACCACCTGCACGTTCCCCTCCAAGTCACACACCATCTTGACTTGGAAATATATCATCGTTCCTTCATCGTCGCTCGGTCAAAATCCTGGAACTCCCTTCCTAACAGCACTGTGGGAGAACCTTCACCACACGGACTGCAGCGGTTCAAGAAGGTGGCTCACCACCATCTTCTCAAGGGCAATTAGGGATGGGCAATAAATGCTGGCCTCGCCAGCGACGCCCACATCCCATGAACGAATAAAAACAAAATTATCTCTCACATATTCAGCCATTCCTCGGAGTATCAGATTCAGTTTTCAAACAACTCCCACCATTTCTTGCAGCCAAAATGCTCCTCCCAGCCACTCGCACTATTGGGCCCCATGCTGATGCGTGCAGCCAATGATCAGCGCAGATAGCGCTGGCTGCACGCAGCAATCATGGAAATCAGCAGGCAGCACGAATTTAGTGCGCAGCCTGCAGCACAATGAACGGGCACTGGTCAATTCGTGGATAGCGATCCCCACGCCTGTTTTCGGGGATTATCCAATTTAATCCCCAGTGTCTCTCGCCAGAAAATCCACTAAGCAACATCCTAATTCAAGTCATTGGTTAAAAATTTAAAGGCTGAATAAAACATGTCTAAGCTCCAAAACCTTATGGTCTATATTCTATGAAATAGGAGCAAATGTACTTATTTATGACGAATGTGATAATCCCAATGTTTAGATTTAATATTCTGGGTCAATATACAATTACAGGACCTTTTTATAAAATAAATACTTGATTCCTAAAGTTAAAATTAAACTATTAAATGGTACAGCCTGAGGATTTCAAATAATTTTGAGGCAAAGCAGTGATTCTATATAGGTCAAATCATGGAAAATAATTCAACCGCTCAGTAACTGAAAGATATCAGACATTACAGGAACAGCATTGCAGTGTTCAGTGCCTCAGAGGCAAATCCCTTAAAGAGCACTGCAGATGTTTATTGTACTTTGGGATGTGTTAAGTGAACCTCAGCTGTAATCCTCATCCTGTTAAGCATGTGTCGTTCATTGGCAGAGGTATTGTGCTCAATAACTCTCAACATTTGTGCCATCTTAAAGGATGGATGAGGAGATAGCACCCATGTTCTGACCACTGGAATCAACACAGATGTATAATTAAAGGATGGTGTTGGAAAAGCAAGCCCATTGCTACTTTGCAATATCTAGGTTATTGGAGACCTAGGGGTAGAAATTTGTCTTGGGCAGCAGTGCTAAACGGGCGGTAACCCATATCGATACTGACTGCCCGTTATACGCCCCGCTTGATATGCAGTTCTATTGAAGGCAACGGGCATCTGATGCGATACCGCTCCTTTAGCACTGCCGCCCATGATGAATTTCTACTCCATGGATTTTTATTTGTGAAGATCACAATTTTACAACTGTCCAAAACAATGATTTATAGCTAAAATAATGAAAGATTGTATTGTTATCAACTTTGGTGATAGCCAAACCCAGAACTTAATATTTAGGGGAATACAGCATGCACAAAAGAAGCTGGTGTAGCCATACACGTCCAGGACAATTGGGAGGTAAATGAAGTTGATCCGAAACAAACGTGACCCTAAATGGATTAACTAACAAATTAAAAGTGAAGTAAAGGGGAAAAGCACCTCTCCAAATCCAGCATGGAGAAAGGAGAAGCGATATAAGATTATGCAAAAATAATTTATGAGGGTGATCAGAGAGACAAAGAAACACTGAGAAAAAAGCATAACTGCAGAGGCAAAACATAACTGTAAAAACACTATAGTGAGAAGAGGTGAGAACACCAAAAGATGAAAATGGGCTTGAAACTGAGGATGAGCACAAGATAGCAAATATTCTGAACAACTATTTCCCCCACATGTTCACAACGGAAGACATGAACAATACGCCCTTCCCAAAAAAAGAGTATGAAGCCAGAATTTGGGACTTTAATATAAATGAGATGGAATCATAGAAAACTGAAAGGCCATAAAACAAATAAATCCCCACGGCTAGAGACGGTTATCCCAGAGTGTTGAGAGAAATGAGCAAGGAGATTTTTGAGGCACTGACAATCGCTGAGGGAGTTAAAGGACACTAAACAGGTAACAATGGATTGGAAACAGGCTAATGTGGTGCCCGTATTCAAAAAGAGTGATAAAACAGACCCAGGAAACTAAAACAGGGGTTTTATCACCAGAGGTATCTGAACAGAACACTTGATAACACATGTCCTAAACCCAGTTAAAATATCTCTTGTGAATGCTCAGATTACTGCTATAGAGACCTTGGGCTATAATCTGCAAGAGGCTCTCTTGTCCAACTTCAATATGCTGGGGGATTGGATTGGGAGACCTTTGAGGTAGGGATTTGAAGACCTCATTGCTGCCCAGCAATGCCCTCCCCATTCAGTGGTCATTCTGAGGAAGTGCTCAACAGCAGTGGCATGGCAGGAGTAGGCATAGGTAAGGTGACTGTCTCTCAGAGCAACGCTACACCCAGCGTCCCTCAGCGTGACAGTGGATGTGCCAGAAAGTGGGCAGAACCAGTCAGTCCCAGGAGATATCAATGGATCAGTTCCAGGGACATCACAGGAACCAGCACAAGGAGTTACAGGGCATCTAGACATCAACTGGCTCTCATTGGAACCCTGCAGTCAGCCAGCACATTTACTCTTCCCACAAGAGAAATCACTTTGAAAGAAAATACAGGCTAGGGGTGAGACAGTGTACACAATACATCAGCAGTAAGGGGCATCTCCATGGAAAAGAATAGTAATATCATTCACACAGGACACAAAGTAGAGTAATAAATTGGTTGTGCTGTATTTGAACTTGACCCAGAGATTTCATTTATTTGTGTAGAATAAGATAGCAATGTAGAAAATGATGGCTATTAGCAGTGGCTGACGAAGTGCAGATACTGTTGTAGGAGGTACTTTGAGCTCAATTTTGAAATGGTGGCAGGTTGGCAGCGGGGGGGGGGGGGGGCGGGCGGTGGTGAAGGTGCGCGTGGCAAACCCGCATAAACAAAACTTGCTGTTTCCGACACGATCACATTGTAATTGATGGTGATTAACGTGCTCTTCGGGTTTCGGGCCCGGCAGCCAGCCTGATTGACAGACTGGCTGCCGTCAAGTGCTGCAGCACGAGGGGTAAGGAGTCATCCGGCTCTGCAATGGAAGATCGGGGTCGGGTGGGGGGGGGGGTGGAGAGTGGAAGATCGGGGGGGGGGGGAGAGAGGGAAAGATCGGGGGGGGGAGAGGGAAAGATCGGGGGGGAAGAGGGGAAGATCGGAAGATCGGCGGGAAGAGCGGAAGATCAGTGGGAAGAGGGGTAAATCAGGGGAGGGGGAAGATTGGGGGGTGAAGAGGGGGAGATCGGGGGGACATCGGGGGGGGTGAAGAGGGGGAGATCGGAGAGGGAGACATTGGGCATCGGAGCAGGGTGGAAAGGTAGGTTGATTTTGTGTTTTAACTTCGTGCAGTTTTATTTTATTTATTTTGTTTCTTTTTGCCTGATCCAGCCCTTCACTCCTGGTTTCACAAGGTGTGAATCAGAAGCGATGGGCAAGCCGCCCAGGTAAGTTAAAAATCGTTCTAACTACCTAATATGTCACAAGTAAAGTGCCTTCTGTACCTCAATGAGGTACATTTGCTCTTTAACTATCATCCCGCCGGGGGTTCGGGATGCCCGCGCGCACACAGGTGCGTCAGTGAGGAACTTGGAAGTCAGCAGGTTGGAGCCGGCTTCCAAACTCAAACGGGATTTCCCCGTTTTTCGGAGCCCCCATGCCCCCAACTCACTCGCAATTTCCTGGGAAAATCGAGCCCTTTGGTATTTACAGGTTAACAGAAGGTTCATTTAAAAGGAGCAGCTCAGGCACTTTGGTGAATTATTCTGGCATACCCGCCTTCATGACCACACTGGTGTTTCTTTTGGTCAGTTCTGCATCTTGCTTTTGCCGTGTTTCCAAGTAGGCCATCTCCTTCTCATCCCACACTTTTGCATTGCAAAGTTGTGGAACATGCAGGATACAACGATGATCTTGGAGAATCTCAGGAGAGCTGTAACGTAAGGCAACCTTGATTGGTCCAGACATCTGACGTATTACTTTAAGATACCAATGGTCTGCTCAGTAATGATGATACATGATCCTCTTATCTGCACATTGCCCTTGTGGTCTCTAGGAAACTATTGCTTCAAATAAGCCTGGCACAGATGACTGATGGAATCGAAGCCCTTTCTGTTCATGCCGGCCATTGCAAAGTGCCTAGAGGCACAGATGGCCACGTGGGTGCCAATTACCCTGTCCTTTAGGAAAGCCAGGAGTTAGATGTAATCAGGCAACCTTGTCATGTGTTTGTTGTTCAGTAGGAAAGATCAGTCTCATCTTTAATACATTGAACTATGGATAGCAAATTGGTTCATAATACTGGTTTCTCTATACTAACCTGAAATGATCCGGAGGCATAAAGGTTGAGGTCCACAGTCACCTTTGCAGCAACTTGAGTGCCTTCCCTATGTTCAAAGTTGGTCGATGGTCTCCTTGAAGCAGATGGAGTAACTCAAACTGCCACATGCTAAACATGAGCTTCCAGAGGCAGTAGTCATCAATCATTGTCAGGTAACTGTCTCCTAGGCCTGTAGATATGTTTGGTGACATATGGCTGGTGCAGACAGAACGCCTCTGGTGCCACCAAACATCCTTAGCAGCCCTTCTCTGCTCCTGCTTGTCCTCTTAAATTAAATCAAGTGTCAGCTGAGCACTTGATAATTGTAAACAAGTAACTTTTCAAATAAGGTGGGAGTCTGTCACAATTTGCAAATGAAACTCAGGTCAAAAGCTAGGAAATAAGAATCGTTCAACCTATCCAGATGTGAACAGAACCACTGACCTGGAAAACATTGTTACTGAAGAAGACTACTGCTAGGCTCAAGCTTAGTTTATCAGGGCTGTTCAGGTTCCAAGATTAGAAAATTGCCTACAAGCTGAAGAACTGGCTCAGTTGTTTCTAGTTATGAAGATAGCCCTATTGGACATTTATTTGAAATAAAAATCAGTCTCAATAATTAGTTGCACTGAAGGATGGAGGGAGCAAAGGGATTTTGAAGCATCTGGAACAATATGACCTTATATCTCCAAATCTATTTGGTTTTCTGAGTAAATAGGCAATCTGCTGCTTCAACTCTGCCAGTGGTTGGCAGCTTCATTGGATTGAGGAAAGGAAGTGGATAAACATTGGCTCTAAACATAAACCTCTTCTATATTCATATCTATCAATTTAGCCCTTCAGCAAAGTGCAAGTGTCCGACAGAGAATTACAATTTCTAGCCCTTTTCCTGCTCTTTACCAATGAAGCAGTATATGAGATGAAGCCAAAGATTGGCATGCTTGTTGATATTATTACCATCCATCAAATCTTCCCATCTCAAATTGCCTGAGTTATTGTTGCCATAGAATTCAATGGTGACCTGCAGGCATTCAATGGACAAAGCACTAACAGGTTTATCCTAATGCTGCTAAAACGTATTTACTGACACTGAGCCTATGACTAGTCTGTTGCTTATCCTGCTATTATTTTTGTGGGAAACAGGCTGACAGAGGATAAATCCATCATACATCCAAACAACATTATCAACTGCATATATGTATGTCATAGCAGCTCTGCACAAAGGTTATATAGCCCGCAATAACCATGGGAAACCACTTTGTTATAATTATTCCTATGATTACTGAATTTCTTTGTTTACTGAGCTAAATTTTGTAAGATGAATCACTTCATTACAGGAACTTTTCAGTGATGGGAAGGAAGAGCTGCACACTGAGTGGAGTAGTAGGCCATCGTTATACTGCCACTTTCACATCAATATATAGCATATATCTGGAGTTGGAAAACATTGCCACACCACTTGTCCTTGACATTGTTTGGAGTATAATTTCAGTGCCGTGTCCAGCAGATTTAAAAAGTACTCAGACAGTCCATTGCATCACCTGGCCATTTTATGAACTTAAACAGAATCTGAGCCAGGATACCGGGGAGAGCTCCCCTGCTCTTCATCAAAATAGTGCCATGGGATCATTTACAGCTACTTGAGAGGGCAGATGGGACCTCGGTTCAAAATCTCATCCAAACTACGGCACCTCTGACAGTGCAGCACTCCCTCAATATTGAACTGAAGTGTCAGCTTAGATTATGTGCTCAAGTCTCTGGAGTGGGACTTGAATCCACAACCTTCTGACTCAGAAGCAAGAGTACTGCCACTGAGCTAAGGCTGACACCAAGGTTAAGCAAAAGGATGAGAATTATAAATTTGAGGCATTGGGGGACGAGGAGTCGATGTAGTTCAGTGTGCACAGGGGTGATGGGCGAGCTGAATAGTATAGAGACAGCACAGTTTTGGATGAGTTGAAGTTTACAGTGGGTGAAGTATGGGAGGCTGGCCAGGAAAGCATTGGAGTAAATAGTGTCTGGAGGTGGCAAAGACATGACTGAGGTTTTCAGCTGCAGATGGACCGAGGCTGGGACTGAGGCAAGTGATGTTACAGAGTTGGAAATAGGCAGTCTTTGTGATGGAG
This sequence comes from Heptranchias perlo, assembly GCF_035084215.1. Taxonomy (NCBI): domain Eukaryota; kingdom Metazoa; phylum Chordata; class Chondrichthyes; order Hexanchiformes; family Hexanchidae; genus Heptranchias; species Heptranchias perlo. The sequence continues at coordinate 42,298,359 of NC_090341.1, read as the reverse complement.
AGGTTATGGAATTGAAAGCTCAGCTCAGGGTCAAACAGGATGCCAAGGATGTGAACAGTCTGGTTCAACTAGAGACATTGGTCAGGAAACGAGAGGGAGGAGGGCTGGGGACAAGGGGTACAGTCAGTAACGAGGATATGGAGTTTGTGGCAGGTGCCAAAAACAATGGTTTCAGTTCTTCCAATGTTTTACTGGAGGAAATTGTGGCTCATTCAAGACTGAATGTCAGACAAACAGTCTAACAGCGCAGAAGCAGTGGAGGGGACGAGAGAGATGGTGAAAAGGTAGAGCTGGGTGTCATCAGCATACATGTGGAATATAACCCCATGGTTTTGGACCTTGTCGTTAAGGAGCAGCATATCAAATGAAGAGGAGAAGGAGGTCCAGGATGGATCCTTGGGGGATTGCGGAGGTGATAGTGCAAGAGTGGCTATGATCAACTAGGTAAGAGTAGAAGCAAGCATGGTCAGCCTCAGAGCTGGACGATGGACAATGGAAGAGAGGAGGTGTAGGCAGATGGTGTGATGGACTATGTCAACGGATGTAGAGAGGTCAAGGACAATGAAGAGGGACAATTAGCAATTCAGCCAGGAACAGTACTCTGCCCAGATTTGCAATTTGCAGCCAGGCAATATAACAGGAGTCTTGTTGCTACAAATTGTACTCTGCACCTATCATTTTCAGACCAGTTATGCAATGTAACCATTGCCATAGAGTGTTAAAAAAGATAAAAACACTCCACTCTGAAGACTGGTGAAATAACTGAAGATACAGTTGCGAAATTTACAGTGTTTGTTATTTTGACTAACAAAAGAACAGGAGCTTGCTTCGTGTCTATAATTGTAAACCCCCTAACAAGCTGCCAAGTTAAAATAGCTTGAACCATGCCACATTGGTTGTTAATGCCAGACAAAACCTGGCATTATATTTGTTGCTGTTATGAGGGGCATAATGGGGAGAGATCATTAACATATGATGAAGTCCATAGTTACAGTGCTGAATAAGCAAAGGCAGCATTCCGCTACCACACAATGGACAGAACATGGCAACTTTGTGTGCACCCAAGCAGATGATTAGTAGATGGAGCAGGTTCAGTGCCTCTGGCTGAATTTACACCTCAACTGAAGATACTTGGCAGATTGATGCAGTAGGCAACAAAGGTTCCAATATTTTATATGGAAGAGCCAAACTCATGAAATGTCCATCATTCAAGCTCTTTTATTCCAGAGATCATGTCCCCATGGAATGCTTTACTGGTCGAATGCCTAGTCATGAGTAATTATCATTTGAAAGAACAGGGTTCAAGACATTGTGTGAATACAACTGCTGTCTGATCCATCTTCCTTTCAAATTTACCAAAGCAAGAACAGTGCTTTCAATTCATTTTACACAGTGCATGCTGCTTAGTTAATATGAAGTAAGGACAATCATGGATCAAATCCCATTCAAGAGTTGTTTTGCTGACAAATAAACAATTGGTTAAATAAGTGCATAGGTAATTTGTGCTCAGAAAGAGTACAGGTGACAAAATAAAGTGTAGATTGAAAATCAAACAGAAATGTTGGACATTCACTGCAAGTCTGTCAGCATCTGAAAAGGAACATAGGAACAGGAGTAGGCCATTCAGCCCCTCGAGCCTGTTCTGCCATTCAATTAGATCATAGCTGATCTGTATCTAATTCCACCTTGGTTCCATAACCCTTAATAACCTTGCTGAACAAAAATCTATCAATCTCAGTTTTGAATTTTTTAATTGACCCAGTCTCAACAATTTTTTTGGGGGAGAGAGTTCCAGATTTCCACTACCCTTTGTTGAAGACCTGCCTCCTGACATCAGCCCTGAATGGCCTAGCTATAATTTTAAGGTTATGCCCCCTTGTTCTGGACTCCTCTGCCAGAGAAAATTGTTTCTTTCTATCTACCTTATCAAATCCTTTAATCATCACAAACACCTCAATTCAATGATGCGTTAATCTTCTATACTGAAGGGAATACAAGCCTAGTCTATGCAACCTGTCCTCATAATTTAGCCCTTTTAGCCCCTTTTAGAAAAAAAGAAAGTTCCTTGATGAAGTAACAGAGAGGGTTGATGAGGGTAATGCGGTTGATGAGTGTATGGACTTTCAAAAGGCATTTGATAAAGTACCACATAATAGACTTGTTAGCAAAATTGAAGCCCATGGGATTAAAGGGGCAGTGGCTGCGTGAATATGAAACTGGCAAAGGGAAAGAAAGAGAGTAGTGGTGAACGGTTGTTTTTCAGACTGGAGTGCAGTATACAGTGGTGTCTCCCAGGGGTCAGTGTTGGGACCACTGCTCTTTTTGATATATATTAATGGCCTGGATTTGGCTTTACAGGGCACAGTTCAAAGATTGAAGATGACACGAAACTCAGAAATGTAGTATCGGTAAGGAGGATAGTAACAGAATTCAGGAGGGCGTGGACAGACTGGTGAAATGGGCAGACATATGGCAATGAAATTTAATGCAGAGAAGTGTGAAGTCATTCATTTTGATAGGAAAAATAAGGAGAGGCAATATAAACTAAATGGTACAATTTTAAAGAGGATGCAGGAACCAAGAGACCTGGGGGTGTGCATATACAAGTCTTTGAAGGTGACAGGACAAGGTGAGAAGGCTGTTAAAAAGGCACACGGGATTCTTGGCTTTATAAATAGAGGCATAGAGTACAAACACAAAGAAGTTATGCTAAACCTTTATAAAACACTGGTTAGGCCCCAGCTGGAGTATTGTGTCCAATTGTAGGCACCAAACTTTAAGAAAGTTGTAAAGGCCTTAGACACGGTGCAGAGAGGATTTACTAGAATGGTAGCAGGGATGGAAAGACTTCAGTTACGTGGTGAGACTAGAGAAACTGGGGTTGTTCTCCTAAGAGCAGAGGAAGTTAAGGGGAGATTTGATAGAGGTGTTCAAAATCATGAAGGGTTTTGATAGAGTAAATAAAGAGAAACTGTTTCCAGATGCAGAAGGGTCGGTAACCAGAGGACACAGATTTAAGCTAATTGGCAAAAGGGCCAGAGGCATCGTGAGGAAAAGTTTTTTTACACAGCGAGTTGTTATCATTTGGAATGTATTGCCTGAAAGGGTGGTGGAAGCAGATTCACTAATAACTTTCAAAATGGAATTGGATAAATACTTGAAGTAGAAAAATTTGCAGGGCTATGGGGAAAGAGCAGGGGGGTGGGGCGAATTGGATAGTCGAATGGGATAGCACGGTGGGCTGAATGGCCTTCTTCTGTGCTGTATCATTCTAGTGAGTAAGGCAGATGAGCTAAGGGCACTGATAGACATGTGGAAGTACGATATCTTAGCTATTACTGAAACATGGCTTAAATAGGGGCAGGAATGGCAGCTCAACATTCTTGGTTACAGGGTTTTCAAACAAGATAGGGGGGGGATAAAAAAGGAGTGGGGTAGCAATAAGAACATAAGAACATAAGAAATAGGAGCAGGAGTAGGCCAATCGGCCCTTCGAGCCTGCTCCGCCATTTAATAAGATCATGGCTGATCTGATCCTAACCTCAAATCTAAATTCATGTCCAATTTCCTGCCCGCTCCCCATAACCCCTAATTCCCTTTACTTCTAGGAAACTGTCTATTTCTGTTTTAAATTTATTTAATGATGTGGCTTCCACAGCTTCCTGGGGCAGCAAATTCCACAGACCTACCACCCTCTGAGTGAAGAAGTTTCCCCTCATCTCAGTTTTGAAAGAGCAGCCGCTTATTCTAAGATTATGCCCCCTAGTTCTAGTTTCACCCATCCTTGGGAACATCCTTACTGCATCCACCCGATCAAGCCCCTTCACAATCTTATATGTTTCAATAGATCGCCTCTCATTCTTCTGAACTCCAATGAGTAGAGTCCCAATCTACTCAACCTCTCCTCATATGTCCGCCCCCTCATCCCCGGGATTAACCGAGTGAACCTTCTTTGTACTGCCTCGAGAGCAAGTATGTCTTTTCTTAAGTATGGAGACCAAAACTGTATGCAGTATTCCAGGTGCGGTCTCACCAATACCTTATATAACTGCAGCAATACCTCCCTGTTTTTATATTCTATCCCCCTAGCGATAAACGCCAACATTCCATTGGCCTTCTTGATCACCTGCTGCACCTGCATACTAACTTTTTGATTTTCTTGCAATAGGACCCCCAGATCCCTTTGTACTGCAGTACTTTCCAGTCTCTTGCCATCAAGAAAATAACTTGCTCTCTGGTTTTTCCTGCCAAAGTGCATAAACTCACACTTTCCAATATTGTATTTCATCTGCCAAATCTCCGCCCACTCACCCAGCCTGTCTATATCCCCCTGCAGGTTTTTTATGTCCTCCTCACTCTCTACTTTCCCTCCCATCTTTGTATCATCTGCAAACGTCGATATGTTGCACTCGGTGCTGGTTAAAGAAACAATTACGGCTGTGAGGAGGGGTGATATGTTAGAAGGATCATCAAATGAGGCCATATGGGTTGAGCTAAAGAAAAAAAAAGGGGCAGTCACACTGCTGGGAGTGTACAATAGGCCCCCAAACAGTCAGAGGGAGATAGAAGAGCAAAAATAGAGGCAAATTTCTGAGAAGTGCAAAACTATAGTAGGGGATTTCCACTACCCTAATACTAATGGGGATACAATCAGTGCAAAATGTATAGAGGGTGCAGAATTCTTAAATTGCATTCAGGAGAACTTTTTTGGCCAGTACATAGCGAGCCCAACAAGGGCCGGGGGAAGTTCTGGGTTTAGTTTTAGGGAATGAACCTGGTGGAAGGAGTATTAGTGGGAGAGCATTTTGGTGGTAGTGATCATAATTCAGTTAGATTTAGCATAGTTATGAAAAAGGACAAAGATAGAACAAGCGTTAAAGTTCTAAATTGGGGAAAGGCTAATTTTACTAAGCTGAGAAGTGATTTAGCAAAAGTGGACTGGAAACAGCTACTTGAAGGTAAATCAGTGTCAGAGCAGTGGGAGGCATTCAAGGGGGAGATTCAAGGGGTTCAGAGTGAACATGTTCCCACAAAGAAAAAGGGTGGGACTGCCAAATCTAGAGCCCCCTGGATTGCAAGGAGCATACAGGGTAAGATAAGACAAAAAAGGAAAGCTTATGTCAGACACCGAGAGCTCAATATTGCAGAAAGCCTTGAGGAGAATGGAAAGTGCAGGGGTGAAATTAAAAAGGAAATTAGGAAATCAAAGAAAGGGCATGAGAAAATACTGGCAAGTAAAATTAAGGAAAACCCAAAAATGTTTTATAAATACATAAGGAGCAAAAAGATAACTAAGGAAAGAATAGGGCCAATCTGAGACCAAAAAGGTAACCTATGTGTGGAGGCGGAAGATGTGGGTATGGTTCTTAATGAATACTTTGCGACTGTCTTCACAAGAGGGGGATGATGCAGAACATGTAGTTAAGGAGGAGGAGGAGTGTGAAATATTGAATGGGATAAACATAGTGAGAGAGGAAGTATTAAGCGGTTTAGTATCTTTGAAAGTAGATAAATCACCAGGCCAGGATGAAATGTATCCCAGGCTGTTAAGAGAAGCAAGGAAGGAAATAGCAGAGGCTCTGACCATCATTTTCTGATCCTCCCTGGCTACAGGCGTGGTGCCGGAGGATTGGAGGACTGTTAATGTTATACCCTTGTTTAAAAAGGGAGAAAGAGATAGACCGAATAATTATAGGCCATTCAGTCTGACCTCGGTGGTGGGCAAATTATTGGAATTCTGATGGACATTATAAATCGTCATTTAGAAAGGCATGGGTTAATTAAGGACAGCCAGCATGGATTTGTTAAGGAAAGCTCGTGTCTGACTAACTTAATTGAATTTTTTGAGGAGGTAACAAGGAGGGTCGATGAGGGTAACACATTTGATGTAATGTACATGGATTTTAGAAAGGCTTTTGACAAGGTCCCACATGGTAGACTGGTCAAAAAAGTAAAAGCCCATGGGATTCAAAGGAACGTGGCTAGTTGGGATCCAAAATTGGCTCAGTGGCAGGAAGCAAAGGGTAATGGTTGACTGGTGTTTTTGCGACTGGAAGGATGTTTCCAGTGGGGTTCCTCAAGGCTCGGTACTAGGTCCCTTGCTTTTTGTGGTATATATTAATGATTTGGACTTGAATGTGGGGGGCTTGATCAAGAAGTTTGCAGATGACACAAAATTGGCCGTGAGGAGGAAAGCTGTAGACTGCAGGAAGATATCAATGGACTGGACAGGTGGGCAGAAAAGTGGCAAATGGAATTCAATCCAGAGAAATGTGAGGTAATGCATTTGGGAAGGGCAAAATAGGCAAGAGAGTACACAATAAATAGGAGGACACTGAGAGGTGTAGAGGAACAAAGGGACCTTGGAGTGCATGTCCACAGATCCCTGAAGGTAGCAGAACAGGAGGATAAGGTGATTAAAAAAGGCATACGGGATACTTTCCTTTATTAGCCGAGGCAGGGAGGTTATGCTAGAACTGTATAAATCATTGGTTAGGCCACAGCTTGAGTATTGCATACAGTTCTGGTCACCACATTACAGGAAAGATGTGATTGCACTAGAGAGGGTACAGAGGAGATTTACGAGGATGTTGCCAGGGCTGGATAATTTTAGCTATGAGAAAAGATTGGATAGGCTGGGGTTGTTTTCTTTGAAACAAAGGAGGTTGAGGGGAGATCTAATTGAGGTATATAAAATTATGACGGGACTAGATAGAGTGGATGGGGAGGACCTATTTCCCTTAGCAGGGGGGGTCAGTGACCAGGGGGCATAGATTTAAAGTAATTGGTAGAAGGATTAGAGGGGAGCTGAGGAGAATCTTTTTCACCCAGAGGGTGGTGGAATCTGGATCTCACTGCCTGAAAGGGTGGTAGAGGCAGAAACCCTCAACTCATTTAAAAAGTACCTGGGTGAGCACTTGAAGTGCCGTGACCTACAGGGCTACGGACCAAGTGCTGGAAACTGGGATTTAGCTGGATAGCTCTTTTTCGGCCGGCATAGACAGGATGGGCCGAATGGCCTCCATGTGCTGTAAATTTCCATGATGATTCTATGGTTAGCATTTCAGGTAGAGACACTTCAAAGTTATGACGAGTCACTCCCCAAAACCTTTAACCTGTCTTTTTTCTTTTCAGATAATTGTCCTGCTGTCCATTTCCAGACATTTCTGTTTTATTTCTCATTTTAAACATTTGTAATTTTTCTTTAACAGTGGATCTAATTGACCAAAAAGATTGTTGCTTCACAGTCACTTGTCTGTTTGATATCAAAATTTGGATAAACCAAAACTTCTTCCAGCTGAATGTCACGAAACTGAGGCCATGTTCTTCAGCTCCTATCAGCAGCTCCATACCTCTGGTCTTGACTCCATCAATCCCCCTGACTGCCATCTCATGCTGACTCAAGAAATGTGAAGCTTTGGCATCCTGCTTGACACCAAGCTCAGATTTCTCCACTGCATCCACTCGATTACCAAAAACGCTTTCTTTTACCTCTGCACTATTACCCGCCTCTGCCCCATCTCCTCTTCCACTGCCAAAACCCTAGTCCAGGCCTTCGCCACCTAAACGTTTGCCTTCTCTATAAAGTCTTATTTGTCCTCTCTGCCTCAATACTTCACAAGCTTCAACTCATCCAAAAATTTTGAAGACATTTTCACACCTACACAAAGTCCCATGCTCCAGCATAGCCCAGTCCTTTCCAACTCCCGTTGGTTCCCCTGCCCCAACATTTCAGTTTCAAACCTCTCTATGGCTTCCCCCACCCTACCTTTGTGACCTTCTCCTCCTTTAACACCCCACATGCACTCTCCACTCATCTCTTCACCCTCTACTCTATCTGCTCCACTACTGACAGTCATTCAGCCACTATGATCCTGACCTCAGAAACTTTTCACCTAGTTCCCTCTACCTTGCCACCTCCCTCCTTAAAACCTTCCTCTTTGTCTGTGCATTTGGTTTTCCATTCATGTCTCTCCTCTTTGCTTCCTTTCCCATGCTCTATGTCCTTTCCCTTCTCATTGTAAAGCACTTTTGGACATCTTTCTGTATACGGGGGGCACTATATAATTGCGGGTAGTTGTTGCTGTTGAAATAATTGCAAAAGGATGAATTATTTAAAAACCAGCAGCTTAATGATGGCAGCATTTTGCTGCAGTCACATCCTGGGGAAATTCCAAGTCAAGACGAGCTTATTAAAATGAAATAATCCATTAATATGAAATCAAAACATTTCTAACAGACTTCATTTACACAGCTGCTGCCAGGCTATAGGGCAGGAAGGAGTCTGTGCCGAGTGTATTGATCTTCTGACTGACATCTCAGCTAGAATCTAATTGGCCTTGAAGATAAAAGCATCAGTTGAAAGAAAAAAACAAATTCAAATTTAAATGTGTAGTCATCGGCATAAAAACAGAATATATAATGAGAAACATATTTTCTGATGTAATTACGCAAAGCCCAGTGAAAGCAGCCACTGCAGTACAATCTGATGACTGGCTGCTTTTTGCTTGTTACTTGGACAGCAGTTTTCTCACTTGTGAAATACCAGCTGTGTATAACAGCTGGAGATGAGAGTTCATAGCTCTGAATGTTTCTCTAAAACAATGTGGTATATTTGCATTGAATTACATTAGTAACTGTTGTGGATATGTGAGCAGACCATAGTTCAGATACATGGTTCTATTGATTGTGAGCCCACATTAGCTAAACACTCAAAACAAGAACAAAACTAAAATGAATATTTCCAGTGGATCAAGAACATAAGAACATGAAGTGAAGAAATTCCTCCTCATCTCAGTCTTGAATGACCGACCCCTTATCCTGCGACTATGCCCCCTAGTTCTAGAGACTCTAGCCAGGGGAAACAATCTCTCAGCATCTACCCTGTCAAGCCCCCTAATGTTTCAATGAGATCACCTCTCATTCTTCTAAACTCCAGAGAGAATAGGCCCACTGTACTCAACGTCTCCTCATAGGACAACCTTCTTATCCCAGGAATTGATCTAGTGAACTTTTGTTGTACCACCACCAAGGCAAGTTTATCCTTCCTTAGATAAGGAGAACAAAACTATATGCAATACTCCAGGTGAGGTCTCACTAAAGCCCTGTACAACTGTAGTAAGACTTCCTTACTCTTGTACTCCAGCCCCCTTTCAATAAAGGCCAACATGCCATTTGCTTTCCTAATTGCTTGCTGTACCTGCATACTAACTTTTTGTGTTTCTTGTACGAGGACACCCAAGTCTCTCTGAACATCAACATTTAATAGTTTCTCACCATTTAAAAAATATTCTGTTTTTCTATTCTTCCTACCAAAGCGAATAACCTCACATTTCCCCACATTATACTCCATCTGCCACCTTCTTGTCCACTCACTTAATCTGTCTATATCCCTTTGCAGACTCTATGGGAGTGATTTTAAACCCCAAGAACGGGTGGGTTGGGGGCGGGTAGGAGTTGAAAATAGTTGCTTTTTTGGGTCGCAACCGCAAAATTTTCGGACTTTGCATTCCCAGTGGGAAGCCTGTACTTTTCCGTGCTGACGCTAAACCCGGAAGTAAAGCTGGGTTGTGGTCGCAACCCAAAAAACAACTATTTTCAACTCCCACCTGCCCCCAACCCAACCGTTCTTGGGGTTTAAAATCACCCACTATGTGTCCTCCTCATAGCTTACTTTCCCACCTAGCTTTGTATCGTCAACAAACTTGGATACATTACACTCAGTCCCTTCATCTAAGTCATTAATATAGATTGTAAATAGCTAAGACCCAAGCACCGATCCTTGTGGCACCCCACTAGTTACAGCCTGCCTACCTGAGAATAACCCATTTATCCTTACTCTCTGTTTTCTGTCCTTTAACCAAGAAGAAAGTGAAAAATAGCCTAAAATGGGTGGTCAAACTTCAAATATTTTCCTATGCTCATTAGTTTTAATAAATTTGTAAATACATTGATAAACAAACTTGTTTAGAAACTCAGTAAAACTAATGCAGAGGAAAAGATGGGGATACATTTCAGCTAAAGAACGCTGAAGCTCTGTCCCTTTAAAGCTTAAAGTAATAACTACCACAAGTTTAACACCCGACCCAATGGAACTGTGATATATTGAACATGGTGAAGAACTTAATTCATCAACGGGTAAACAAAGTATGAAAATTTAGCTAATTGAACTGATGGAATTCTCAGATTCTCAGAACTGATGGACTCTCAGATTTGCACTCACCCCTGTTCAGAAAACTTCATCCAAATGGAATAGAAGAGTTACAATTTCAGAAACATACCAGTGACTATTTAACACTACTTTCCCAGAGCTGGTATTGGCGAATTAAATAATAACTTTTCCACAGTATACTTTCAAAATGCCAACTCTGTCAAAATTATCGCTAACTTACTACATTTCATGACTTTTTTCACCTCAGATGTTCACAGGCCTGCTTTGCATTCCCAGAATTTGTGGGCTTTTTTAAAACTGAAAACAGTTCTATTTAATTTTATGCAGCATGTTTTCAACAAAGAGACGTTCACGGAAAAGGGGCTAAATATGGGATTCTTTTTCTCATTATATTTTAACCTTTATGTGTCCAAGTGCGCTCTTCTTTTACGAGATGGCAATGAATATACTGATTCATCTCTTTCCCTTCCTGTCTTGACATGTCAGATATTGATCTGGTCACATCTGTAGCCTTGTCACTCTTCAGTACCTGGGCTTCTGATAACTGAAAACCAGGCTTCTGGAGCCTGTTTACAGCTAATGAAAATTTTTTTAAAGTTGATACATTCTCCAAAACAGACAGTAGGAACCAGGATGAAGGAGAAACAAGGAGGCCTATTTTAAGTTTTGGGTGTCCGATCAGCAGAGGCCAGAACCATTTTGAGGCCCAAGCCTCATTTAAATAGAAGTGGCGAGCTGGTGACGCCAAGCAGGCAGCTCGCTGGATTCAGGCCCAGAGGCCGACCAGCAGCAGGCAAGCAAGGTAGAGAGAAAAGGGGTCGCAATCGTGGAATGGGAGAAGCCCAGGGCAGCAGTGGCCCAGATTAGTTTTGTAGGATACGGAGGAGCACTCCTGCTCCTTCTGGCCCCACAAAATTAATTTAGAACGTAGCTTTTCGAGGCCTCTTTGGCTCTACGGCCAGTGAAACTGGTCAGAGATTGCAGAGCACATGGTCCAACCAGTTCTGTCCTAAAATGGCAATTGGGTTTCTACATACATCATAGGTCCCTGACTTGCATCTTAAAAGGGGCCTGGTATCTGAAACAGGCGTCCAGTGGTAGGCTTCTGTAAAAGTGGCAGCAGGCTGAGTCATGCAGTTTAACAACCCCATTTTGAGGCTGTTACCTCCTTGTTAATGCCAATTTCGGCATGTTAAAATGGACCCCAAGGTCTGTACAATGTTCTAAAAGTTGTTTTGAAGAATAAAAACGATTGAAAGAAATGTTTAAAAAAAAGGAATGTAAACAATCAGTTGAGAGAAAAGGAAGTGGGTGAGTAGAATGAAGATATTTACAATTAATTTATTTTAAATTAAAATTAGAACAGGGTCAATACTATAGCAATAAAGCTACCCCTGATGTGTAAGAAGCTCTGTAAGGCTGATGTGAATGTTCCTTTCAATGGCACAGGGTTAAGCTGAAAACTTGAAAAACTGGCCAGTGCAGGGGAGCAGTCATCTCCCTGGAGCTACTGGTCAACGTACGGTTAAAAACAATAACAGAAATATTGCAATACTGGCTTTTACAATGTGATTTACAAAAGTTCAAAGGAAAATTAACATTTAACCACAAGTAACCCTCAATATAACAAGATAATTATGTAGACTCCAGCTAACTGCTGGTGCTGATTGCTATTACCATTAATTTGTGAATATAGCTTTATTAAGTCATTACTAATTTCAAATTCCTAATTATCTGGAAGTTTCAGATGACACTACAATTAAAATGTTTATTAAAAGGTAACACACTGCTGCAACAGCAAATAAAACGTAAAATAAAGTATTTAAAATAAAATCAACTGGAATGATAATTACAATTATGCAATACAGTTATGCAATACAACAGCTCAATACAATTCTTAAGGTCCAATTTGCCGGGTAACTATAAATTTAAGACTAATTAATGTCTGCCGTTTATTTTTCCATTGCCCAATTACATTTATAGTTTGGTCAGAAATGGCTCCACATGCCGGTCTTAGTTGCCAGATGACACAAGCTTGGAGTTTCCAGGTGGTCAGCTTTGCAGCCGTCGAAGGGAGTTAGAGTCACTGCTTCATCTTCCCACGGGTAGCTCCCTTGAGCCTGTACTAAGCAGACAGCGGCATTTTCACAGTAATTTAAGCTGCATTAAATTTGACCACCAATTCATTCAAGTTTAGTGTTCCACCAGTCCAACACTCAGGAGCAATTGCACGAACAGAAGGACAGACACCGATCCAGTCCTCAATTGGAAGCCATCATTCGCTGGGCATTGTTCAGGGAGCACAAGCTGCTTCTGAACCTATCTGGTGGAGACCTTTTGTCTTTGACACCAGGAGGGACAGCTGTCTTGTTGTAATGTCCATATGTGAAAGCGAGGAGGAGAAGCTATGATCATCACATTAGTCTCCAAAATGTGTTCACTGATTGTCAAACAAGGACAATACAATCACTTTAGGTCTGTTAAATTCTCACGAAGTTGACACACTAAGGGGAAGATTTCATCAACCCGCTATATGTAATTAAATCATAAGCTAGTTTATACAGAATAGTTTGTTGTACAAACTGTACAGAGGAAATATTTTCCCCTTGTGATTAGCAACAACCGTGGAAAAGAGCAGCTCAGTTAGAGTGATTTAAAAAAAATATTTTTGCCTCATTTTATTTTAACCCTCATTGACGCTCTTTCGCTGTAGTGAAATCACCAACTTCTTTATGACTCTTGACATTGTGTTCTGTGGTTGCATTTGCTTAATGACATTCAGCGTAATTTGATAAAATGTGTTACGATATTTCCAATAACAAAACAAGTGTATGCTTTACAAAGTATCTCAGAAATTCAGTACTGAAAAGAATTAAAAAGACTTGTAAATCAGTACCTTTATTCCAACATCAGTGATATTTACTGATGCAATGTCCTTCAAATATCAGTTTTCTTTTGTTGTACTTAATTTCATTTATCTTTATGATTTCAACTCATTTTATCTACCATTAAAATGTTATATTTTGTGTTACTTGCATCGTCATTCCTTAATATTGGGGGGAATTTTTCATGAAGATCTCTCATCGGTCTGTGGTCTGATATAATTGGAACGGGGCCATTCTTTAATGATATGCACATGTTTCCTCCAGGATTATGTGCATTGCCACTGATTTACAGTATGTACAAATGGCAATGTCAAATGGCATTTTTATAACACGAGATTTCAGGATTTATACCATCTTTGAGGGTATGAATTCCCCAATTCTGTCCATTTTGCCATGAAAATTTTAAATCAGGCAGCAGTTACTATACTAATGTTGTGACAGCTCAACCCAACACCAGAGGGAAGTGGAGTGAGGTTCCCGAGAAAAGGGAGAAACACAACACTTTGCTTCAAAATCAGTTTGGGCACGAATGCTGAAATTACATTCCAAGTTTGGCATCGGTGCAAAATGGCTTTGGCTTTGCACCAACGCTAAATTTGTGGAGTGTGAATGCAAATGTATCATTCGTGGCTGTGTTCTCGTTTCTCATTTATTTATTCTCATTTATTTATCCTCAATCTTGTACTTTTATATTGGTTTCTCCTGACACAATCTGGTACTTGAATCAGCTTTCAAACTCTGATTTCGGCGAAGTAGCCATTTACATTCCATGCTCCCAAAGAACAACCTCCATATTCTGTTTCTTTTTGTCACACCTTTACATGTTGTACTCAATTACACAGAGAGATTTACAGTAGTCATTTGTACACACTGCTCTGCCAGTTTTCTATTCTGCTTAGCCTATCAGTCCAACTCTATTCTATCCATTGTTAGCACCTCGATGGTTTCAGCCAGTGTTTTATCCCCATTTCCTACACTACCTGGGCCAGATACCACTCCAACCAAGACTATTGACAGAACTGTCCATAATGGGCAAATGCAGCTGTGAAATTTTCAGTTAGGGCTCAGGGATATACGTGAGTTGCCATAAGCCATAAACAAATATAGTCAAATGTGACAAGCAGTATTCACACAGGAGGCAGGAAATGTCCTATCATAGAGTAATTGAAGCCCCTGATCAACTGTTTTAGTAGGAGGCTTTCACTATCACTGTAATTACTAAGATAGCTATGTCTCCAGAGCATGCTTTTGTTTCCTCTTGCTCTCTGGTGAGAGAAACAAAAAGAAACCCTCAAGTTGAGATTTATTGGTATAATGGAAGTGTGAGATTGTGGTCATCAGGAAAGAGATGCAAGATCTCCCTCCAAATGCAGGTAGTTAGTAGACATGACAGTAAGTAGCATGAATAGCAAATTGTCTGGGCCAAAACTCCAATGCAGTAATAATGGATTGCTGCATTGTCAAAGGTAACATTAAGCTGAATCTCTGTCTGCTGGTTAAAGATCTCATGACACTATTCAAAGAAGAGTAAGGCTCTCATTCTCCTCTTGACCACCACCTGAAACAGATCAGCTGGTCATTCACCTCATTACTGTTTGTGGGATCAAGTGTTGGGAAACACTGGGCATCCAGTGTACATCCCACAGAGTCTTCAGTTATTAAGATAAAGCAAATGTTCCTGTCTTGCTCTTCTAACATTAGAAGATAGCCACCAGGGGAGGAGAGCCCTGCACATCAATGTAAGTACTTAAGCACAGAGCCTTCTCATGACAGGCTGGGGCGGGGGGAGATGATACCTCACAATAGAACTCAGCTCTTGATTGCTGTGCTTCACATTCGACAGCTACTATCAGTCTCAGACAGGTAGTGCAGCATATCTGCAACCTTAGGACTCACCTAACCTCTATGTACCACGTGATAAAGTAAATTTATATCTGTGCCTGTCCAGTAGAATAAGAATAGCCAGAATAGGATTATTATAATGAAAGTATTTATGCATGGAGAAGCTAAGCGACTAACAACTGGATTCATTCACTACCAGCAGGACTGTTTCCTGTATTTCCATACGCAGTAGTTCTTACCACTGCTGCAGCCCAAAACCCTTCCAATATTATATCCAATAGGAAACACAAATATACCTTGGATACCATTTACAGATTACAGTCTACTGCTGAAATTTTCTTTTGCATTTGGCTTCACAGCAACTGGAAAACTTCTATTACTCTGTATTTTAGAACAGCAGGGAAGGCTCGCATTTTATTAAAGGCATGGAATCAATCAAGTTCAGGAGTTCTGCTGATCTAATGTGAGCTATTGAATTTACATGCTAATATATTTGCAAAACAATGAGTGCATTTATGAGCCTGACAGTAGCCGTGTCTTTAAAATGTAGTACTAGTCTCATCAGTTGTATACTGTCACAGAGATAAGCAAGCAGACCCAACTGTCTACAAATGAAATATCTTTCCATTAAATCTCTCCATCAGCACACTTCCCATTTTCTGTTTTGTAAAATGCCAAAATCTTTGTTTTTAAAAGCGCATTTTCCTTTTCCTGCTCAGTTTAAAGGCCTTTCTATCTGCAGGAGAAAAATGTATGAATAGTAATCAGGTTTCTGGTAGTTATGTTGAGCTCTGCTAATACATCCATCTCAGACCTTTAATAAACCTTCACTTGATGAGCTGACACTGGGGTAATAGGACTGAAAGTTGTTACAATAGGTAGGAAAACCACTTCACAGTATTTACATTACCAACTTAAATTTATCAATTGAATTTCTGGGAATCTTTTTTTAAATATAGAAACCACAGCTGTAGCAAAAAATTTATCTGCAAGGTGCAAACATTCAAAAGCATGCCTCATTATAAATCTGCTTTTATAAGCAAAACATTTGAATATTTTTATCGTCTTTCAAATTGGAAAATGTTGAAATATAATTAATTGCATATTCAACATTGCAGGAGTAATCACCAAAATGAATGAGATGCTTCTTAAGGATGAAGGAAAGGTTTTTGTCTGGTCTGGTCTACTATGAAGATGAAGGGAGGGCTTCCTCTTCGATGACTTCAGTTGCACATTGAAGCCACCTTATGTTCAGTCCACAGAACTCTTCAGCAGGTTTGACTAACAGAGCAGAGGAGGTTTTGATTACAATAAAAGGTTCAGAAGCTAATTTATGCTACTAGCTATTGTAGATTAGTTTCTGCTGTTGCGACTTTGGCACCAAATCATGGCTGGTGCTGCCATTTATTGAGAGCCAAATTCATAGAAAAACACAGCTAAACTGCAGACCCCACCACTGCCGGCCAGGTCCACTGAAAGTGGCAGTCTGATCACGGACTTGCATTGTATCAGTTCCAGTACAACATGAGGAGCAGCAAAGTGCTGGGGTACCAGTTATAATAGGCTACACTAATTGGTATAAGCAGCTGGGTTTTGAAAATGTCCTTTAACTTTTTCATCCCCAAATCACTTATCAGTGGTAGACAGTGAAATAAGAATGAATAATTTGCATTTATGTAGCACTTTTCACAACCTCAGGACGTTCCAAAGTACTTCACAGCCAATGAGGTACTTCTTGAAGTGCAAAAGAAAAAGAATTTGCATTTATATAGCACCTTTCATGACCTCAGGATTTCCCAAAGCGCTTTACAGCCAATGAAGTACTTCTGAAGTGTAGTCACTGTTGTAATCTAGGAAACATGGCAGCCAATTTGCACACAGCAAGTTCCCAGAAAACAGCGATGTGATAATAACCAGATAATCTGTTTTAGTGATTATCACTGTTTTATTGAGGAGAACAGGGAGAAAATATTTCATTAGCTATAAAGACAAAGGACATGATATTGTTTTCCTTTGTCCGGATCAAAAAAAATGCCCACTCAATACGATTTATTACGAGCTCCACTGTCAATGTCTGACATCATACATTATTTCTCCCTGCTCCATGTGCTTGGGTGCGAACATCAGGCAAATCACCAGCCCTGCCATGATGGATGCCAGTACAGTCTGCTCTAGCAGCCCTCCAATATAAAGATAGTGTGAGAGAGCTAACATTGCAGCCTCTTAATATAACTACTAATGAGTGTAACAGCAATGAGCATCAAAATACAACAGAGGTTATTTTCTACACGGTGGCAAGCTTTAATGTACCACGTACACCCATGCATTCAAAGTCAGTTCCTGACCATGTGAAAAGGTAAGAGAACTGCATTGGGATTCCTAAGGGAGGGACATGCAGAACATCCCCTTGCACAAATGGGAGAAGTTGATCTAGTACCCTGACAATTGCTCAAATTCTCTGCTACAGAAGATCCTGGGGAGTGAGATGATTGAGTTAGTTGCATGCATAGTAGGTTTACAACATAATAGGTTATTTTATGTTTAGTCCCTCCAGCCAATACTCTGTGAATGTCCAGATTTACTCTGATGCATGTCACCAGGGCCAGGGCCAAGAAGGAAAATGCAGGAAAACTGAACACATTAGTACACACTCTGGATATGGGGTGTGAGAATAGCCTTTAATCCACCTCCTGAATGTGTCGCCAAAGGCATTCCCTCGAGTCCTCAGAGATGCAATTTCCATTCCACTCGGTCAAATATGTTCTCTGCAGCCAGGGAGAGTACCAGGTGCTATTATAGTGGTACACCATAATGAAAATCTGTCCGTGTTATCCCTCAAAAAACAGCCCTGTATTTAGTCTGCGTGGACCAAACCAGGCATAACGATATCCGATGTGGAAGCCAGGACTTTGTACGATATTTTATTGTCTCTTTCGAGGAGGGGTAGGAATCTGTGTGACATGTATTGAGTGGGGTCCTTGCCTTTAAATATTAGTATGACTGTAGCTGTCTTGAAGATATTTGGGAGAGTGTTTGTTTCCATTCCATTGCATAGGCAGCTGGGATCAAGTGGATCCCTTGAAGAGTATAGTGATTGCCGGAGTAGAGTTAAGAGAGAAATCAGGAGGGCAAAAAGGAGACATGAGATTGCTTTGGCAGATAAGGCAAAGGAGAATCCAAAGAGCTTCTACAAATACATAAAGGGCAAAAGAGTAACGAGGGAGAGAGTAGGGCCTCTTAAGGATCAACAAGGTCATCTATGTGCGGAACCACAAGAGATGGGTGAGATCCTGAATGAATATTTCGCATCGGTATTTACAGTTGAGAAAGGCATGGATGTTAGGGAACTTGGGGAAATAAATAGTGATGTCTTGAGGAGTGTACATATTACAGAGAGGGAGGTGCTGGAAGTCTTAACGTGCATCAAGGTAGATAAATCTCCGGGACCTGATGAAATGTATCCCAGGACGTTATGGGAGGTTAGGGAGGAAATTGCGGGTCCCCTAGCAGAGATATTTGAATCATCGACAGCTACAGGTGAGGTGCCTGAAGATTGGAGGGTAGCAAATGTTGTGCCTTTGTTTAAGAAGGGTGGCAGGGAAAAGCCTGGGAACTACAGACCGGTGAGCCTGACATCTGTAGTGGGTAAGTTGTTAGAGGGTATTCTGAGGGACAGGATCTACAGGCATTTGGAGAGGCAGGGACTGATTAGGAACAGTCAGCATGGTTTTGTGAGAGGAAAATCATGTCTCACGAATTTGATTGAGTTTTTTGAAGGGGTAACCAAGAAGATAGATGAGGGCTGTGCAGTAGACGTGGTCTACATGGACTTTAGCAAAGCCTTTGACAAGGTACCGCGTGGTAGGTTGTTACATAAGGTTAAATCTCATGGGATCCAAGGTGAGGTAGCCAATTGGATACAAAATTGGATTGACGACAGAAGACAGAGGGTGGTTGTAGAGGGTTGCTTTTCAAACTGGAGGCCTGTGACCAGCGGTGTGCCTCAGGGATTGGTGCTGGGTCCGCTGTTATTTGTTATTTATATTAATGATTTGGATGAGAATTTAGGAGGCATGGTTAGTAAGTTTGCAGATGACACCAAGATTGGTGGCATTGTGGACAGTGAAGAAGGTTATCTAGGATTGCAACGGGATCTTGATAAATTGGGCCAGTGGGCCGATGAATGGCAGATGGAGTTTAATTTAGATAAATGTGAGGTGATGCATTTTGGTAGATCGAATCGGGCCAGGACCTACTCCATTAATGGTAGGGCGTTGGGGAGAGTTATAGAACAAAGAGATCTAGGAGTACAGGTTCACAGCTCCTTGAAAGTGGAGTCACAGGTGGATAGGGTGGTGAAGAAGGCATTCAGCATGCTTGGTTTCATTGGTCAGAACATTGAATACAGGAGTTGGGATGTCTTGTTAAAGTTGTACAAGACATTAGTAAGGCCACACTTGGAATACTGTGTACAGTTCTGGTCACCCTATTATAGAAAGGATATTATTAAACTAGAAAGAGTGCAGAAAAGATTTACTAGGATGCTACCAGGACTTGATGGTTTGACTTATAGGGAGAGGTTGGATAGACTGAGACTTTTTTCCTGGAGAGTAGGAGGTTTAGGGGTGATCTTATAGAAGTCTATAAAATAATGAGGGGCATAAATAAGGTAGATAGTCAAAATCTTTTCCCAAAGGTAGGGGAGTCTATAACGAGGGGGCATAGATTTAAGGTGAGAGGGGAGAGATACAAAAGGGTCCAGAGGGGCAATTTTTTCACTCAAAGGGTGGTGAGTGTCTGGAACGAGCTGCCAGAGGCAGTAGTAGAGGCGGGTACAATTTTGTCTTTTAAAAAGCATTTGGACAGTTACATGGGTAAGATGGGTATAGAGGGATATGGGCCAAGTGCAGGCAATTGGGACTAGCTTAGTGGTATAAACTGGGCGACATGGACATGTTGGGCCGAAGGGCCTGTTTCCATGTTGTAAACTTCTATGATTCTATGATTCTATGATTCTACATGGTGGAAGGATTTCAACAGGAGCACTCCACTTATCAACCTGGCACAGACCTTTGAAGCCAAACAGCCTCTCCGCTCAAATGTAAACTGCTGTCACGCTGACTGGTTTCTTCCTTTGTCTCTCACTAATACCTACTACTATAAGTCTGATTGCAGGCCCCACATTTCTTCAGGGCTAGTGATGCACTTTTGGCAGGGGTTGTACCATAAAGCATTGAGGGTTCAAGTCCTACTCCAGAGACATGAGCACAATATCTAGGCTGACACTCCAGTGCAGTATTGAGGGAGTGCTGCACTGTCGGAGGTGCCGTCTTTTGGATGAGACATTAAACCGAGGCCCCATTTGGCCTCTCAGGTGGATGTAAAAGATCCCATGGCACTGTTTTGAAGAAGAGCAGGGATGTTCTCCCAGGTGTCCTGGCCAATATTTATCCCTCAACCAACATCACTAAAATAGATTATCTGGTCATTTATCACATTGCTGTTTGTGGGACCTTGCTGTGTGCAGATTGGTTGCTGCATTTCCTACATTACAACAATGTCTACACTTCAAAAATAATTAATTGGCCGTGAAGCACTTTGGGATGTCCTGAGGTCATGAAACGTGCTATGTAAATTCTCTTTTTCAATCTGCTTGATAGAACCCCTATTTGAATATTTAAAAACCGTTGCCGCTTGATACAGGCAGACTCCTGGACCACTCAGGTCCTTCAGGCAATCAAAATGGCGGCAGAGCCAATGGAGGCGCGAACAGCGTGGTAAGTAGTGCACTGCAATTTTCAATCTTTAAGCGTCCCATTAGTGCCAGGCGAAACAGGTGAAAATAGGCCCTGTTGTGTGCAATGCCATTGGAGATTTACTAGTTCCAAGGAGAGCATGGAGCTCTCCCAGTGTCCAGACAATATTCTTCCCTTAAACACCACCACCACCAAAACAGATAATCTGCTCATTCATTTGCTGTTTGAGGAAATTCGCTGTGTACAAATTGACTGCAGTGTTTTCCTACGTAACAACGACTGCAGTTAAAAAGTAATCCATCACTTGTGAAGCACTTTGGGACATCCTGTAGATGTGAAAGGTGTTATGTAAACACAAGCTCGCTCACTCCTCACCCTGTGGTGGGAAAAGTACTTTGTTCCAATCTATAACCTTGCTGAACACAATTAAAATAACTTGTTTATTTCTACCTCCTCGACGCCTTTCGTTTATTTTGAAAAGCTGTACCATGTCTCACCTTCGTATTTTCTCCAACAAGCTTTCGTCACTTGAGCCTTTCTCCACAACCTAACGATTTGATTTGTTGCCATGAAAACCCTGTTTATAGAGATTTTATTACATTGTTCTTGTGATGTGAGAAAGGGACAAGGAATTGACTGATGTTGAATACCATTGAACTACAATTGTCAACAAATGTTGAACTTAAGGGAAATTTGGACCTTAGGGAGTTGCTGTTGACTTTGATTTTGGACATTTGAATCAGTAATTTGTTCTTAAGCAGGATTCAATCTAGTCAGAGGTGACTGTCAGGGGGATCTACTGTAGCTCAGTGGATTTATGAGATTTATTCAGCTTTCCACAATTACTGAATTATTGAAAGAATTGAAATGCTTAACATGTCCCGATAGGATAATTAGTTTCCAGCCATATGTGGAGAATTAGATTAAACCCCAGGCATTTCCTGCTATGAGACAATATTAAGTAAATGACAAGAAACAAGCACATGCTGTCACTTAATGTGCATATTGCAGTGATTTCTTTTCAATAAATCACCTGTGATAATGGACTTTTCTAACTTTATGGTTTGCTTTATACAGTCATCCTCAAAGATATCGCACATCAGGCGCTAAATTGGTCCGTGTAGCGCACGTTGTTTCGGCGCTACATGGCCTCTCCAACATCCAAGATGGCTTCTTGGATGCGCACGCACGCTTCCAGCATGACGTGCGCCATACGCCATCTTGGTATAGGAGTTAGCGCAGGCACAGATAACGCAAGCTGGAATCATGTAAAGTAGGGAGAAAATGGCGTCAATCAGTGGGCAACACTGATTTAAAGTGATAGACACTATTTTGGAACTTAACGCTCAAATCAACGTACAGTCTTAACCCCGACCATCTGAACATGTCTTAGAGCGCCTGGAGGACCCCCCACCAGCGCTATTTAAAGGGAACATGCAGGATTTACCGGTTAGTGGCTGGATTATTGCTTCTGGCTACTGAGACATTTGTAACTGTTATTGGAGGCCTCCTACACGTGAATACTAGGATGCGGGGACATAGTCTAACATTTAGAACCAGGACGTGCAGGAGTGAAGTTAGAAAATGCTTCTACATGCAAAGGGTGGGCAACGTTTGGACGCTCTTCTGCAGACGGCAGTTGATGCCAGCTCAATTATAAAAGTTAAATCTGAGATTGATAGATTTCTGTGAACCAATGGTATTAAGGGATATGGGGCTAAGGTGGGTATATGGAGTTTGGTCATAGGTGCACCATGATCTCATTGAACGGCGGAACAGGTTCGAGGGGCTAAATACCACTGCCATTTGCTGCCTCTTGATATGCGCCAGCTTCTCCTGCAAGAAAGCGGGACGTGTGTCTGGGTGATGTGTCTGTCATGGTTGAATAGCAGCCAGTGTGTGTGGCCTGTGAGTTGTGGGTGGGCGGCATGAAACAGTGGTAATGTGTAAGGGTGAGAGGAAGCATCTGGTTGGAAGAGTTGAGTACTGATGGAAAGAGTTTGTTGGTATGTGGGGGATGGGGGGTTGTAGTGCGTGGAGCAGTTAGTAGGAGACGCCACTTGACAGTTAACCTCACTCACCTTGACCACTCGTGTCAAAGCATTGAACGTCTTCCTGCACTGCATCCATGTTCATGATGCTGTGTGCCTGGCATTGACTTCAACCCTCACTGCCTTTTGGGTATATGTCTGGAGGGCTTCTTGCGCGCCCCCCCCCCCCCCCCCAGCACCCCACCCCCACCCCCTCCCCACTGCAGATATAGGATGTCCCTCCTTCTGTCCATCTCTTGCACCAAGGTCTCTAGTGCATCAGCAGAGAACCTTGGTGCATGCACTCTCGCAGGCCTGGTACCAACTCAGATCGGCAGATTGGTGAGCTCTGGCGTGCAGATTGAAGGATGTGGGATTTAGTAGTGCGCAACCTTTATTCAATGTGTCAACATAACTCATCAGTGTGTAAACATAGGGATGAGACCTGCATTTGTGTTTTACGTGTGCGATGTCTGATCTCTGTTCAGACTCCGTGCAGACAGTCGACAGTTATTTTAAGCATATAACAACAGGTACCAGCTACCTTTAAGAGATTTCGAAGAAACATCCTCCCTTTAAGAGATTGAGCTCCCACTTATGGTGGAAAGTGCGAATTGCATTGATTCCACATGCAAGGCCCAGAATGGAACGCTGATTGCGGGTAAGTCCTCCAGTGGGCTGAAACTTGCGTCCTGCCTGCGCAGGGGCCATCGGGCGCGGGCTATTGGAAAATCACGCTACCTACGCCCAAAAACGCCCCTTATCCAATATTTCTCCCATCAATTCTTAAAAGGATTCCATATTTTACCAATTCTCTTTTCCATTCTCCATTCTTTTTTGTTCCTCTGTGCCTCACATTATTACACAACCAAGAGTATAATTAGGAATCTGCACCTTGACCCCCACTGAGAGGTGATATCTCACAGGGCTGCCTTCTGGTGACGTGCTCATTGGTTTTACCAACCTTCCTGTGGGAGAGAACTTAGCAACTATTTGGTGATTTACCCTTTCAGCACTACCAAGATAAGGCACGCACCTTGTAGGGAATTACTACCACCGACCTTCATTCTATCTCTAATGATAGTATCAGCAGGGCACTAACTAAGCACGCTGTTGAATTCCATTCATTAAATAATTTTTCTTTTGTTTAACTTGTGTTGTTGTCACTGAAAATACGCTGGTTGCTTTTTGCAAATCTTTTAGAATGTTAAAAAAATTCTAGTCTAAGATTCCTGATAAAGTACAATCTTATCCGAACGTTAACACTTTGGTATTAAGTGCAGCCTTCCTGCAGATGAGAGCCACGTTGTGCCTGATGGAGTATCCTTAAGCTTTAAAAGATACTTTGCAGTCAGGAATCATCTTCGATTTCCAGGTATTATTCCAACAAAGGCATTCTATTGTTCAATCTTCACCGTGGCCCAATATCAGCACAGACAATTTCTGTTCTCTGAATTTAGCTCTACACACAGCTCTGTCACAAAAGCTATGTGAAAATATATTGTTGCCATCATCTCCAGTCCAAACTGACTAATAAAAAATGGAGAGAGATTGATTGTCAATGATTTTATTAGTTTGTCACTTGGCCTGACATAAGTTGGAGTTACTCAGTATTAGTGTGCGACTGTTCCTATTAATGAAAAAGATTTGGTCACTTTGCTAAGTGTTATTGAGCAGTTAACATGATTAAAATATGTCTTTTTTTATGTGATTGCAGTTTGTAGATTGCACAGTACTTCCTTGCCAGGGCAGTATATTCATTGCATCGGTGTCATTTGAAAGAGTTGTCCCTTGAAGTCTTGATCTAAAGGTTATTTACGATCCTTGGAACAAAATTACATTCATCTAGCAGGACTTCTCACCCTGACTGATAACTGACTGTAACTTCCAGGCACAGTCAGATGGTGTTCAAACCATTTGTGTCATTACTTATGGGAAACTGTGCTATGAAGCCCGAGAGGCAAAACAGTCTGCTGATTTTCACATAATAATATCAAGCCCTGCATTAATTCCTGTGATCTTAGTCTACTAGATTCAATTTTCTGTAGGGTTTTTACCTGCAGGGAGTCTGTCAGATTCTGAAAATAACACACATTTCAAATTTTTAAAAAAATCTTCACAGTAAATAAACATAAATAACCGAGAGATTAGTTTAGTTTAGATAATACAGTTTCTGTAAAGCTTTCTTCAAACTTTAGAAGCCTTCCCAACAGTATTCCTTTGGTTCTGTATATTTCTGATTTGTCTGCCAATGAAAACATTGAAAAGAGAACCAACATTCCATTCAGCCATCAGTTTGAAATGTGTTTTGTTGTTGGATAAATAGTTTGCTCAGTATATTATCAATATGTTTTTCATTTGTAAAGATGCCCAAAGGTGCTTGACAGAATAAGAAAGGAATGAACACTGAGCCTTAACCCTAACCTTGACCCTAACACAGGGCACCAGTGTAGGACAATGAGGAGGAGGGTGATGGACAAGCAGGACTGAGTGTTGGACCAAGATTTTAGCAGCTTAGTTTTGTTCAAGTTGGAGTTTATGGAGGATGGAACATGGGAGACTGATAATGAAGGTCAGAGGATGTTAGAGCAATTGAGTCTAGGGGGTGGTGAAGGCATGAACAGTTTTGGTGCTGATGGTGTTGAGCAAAAGGCAGAACTAGTCAATATTGCAAAGTGGAAGTTAATGTTCTTAGTGATTGATAGAATATGAGATTTGAAGCTCAACTTCAGATCGAACAAGGTTGCACACAGCCTGATTCAGCCCGAGCAAATAGCCAGTGACAATGCTGGAGTCCATTTTCATGAAAACAAAGTTTTTGCCGAAGGCACTTCTGGCCTGTCCACAGCTTACAGCCTGGCAGCACAGGTAATCACAAGGTGGAGGATTGAGGGAAGTGGTGAAGAGGTAGAGCTGAGTGTCATCAGCATACATATGGAAGCTGAGCCAGTACCTGGAAGATGTCATTGAGGGCAGGGTATAGATTCGAAGAGCAGAGGCCTAGTTTAGATCCTTGGAGATCTCCAGAAGTGACCACGCAGGATTGGGAAGACAAGCCATTGCTGAAGCGGAGTTATCTGCATTGGTACTGGTAGGAACAAAACCATACAAGGCAGTTCCACTAAGCTGATCCCACAGAGAAGACATAGTGGAGAAGTATGGTACTGCCAACTGTGTCTAACATTGCAGAGAGGCAGAGGAAGCCAAGGATTAAGCGCCATAGTCACTGAGGTTACTGTTGGAAGTCTTGGCACTATTAGTAGAAGCTAGACTGAAGGGTTTTGAACAGGGAGTTGTGGGAAGCAAAGATGACATATTCAAGGACCTTAAAAGAAAAGGAAAGTTAGCGATGAAGCTGCAGTTGGAGAGACAGATAGGTCAAAGGTAGGATTTTTGAGGAGAGAGTGATGATGGCGGTTTTGAATGGAAAAGGGCCAGTGTCTGAGGAATGGGAATCATTAGAAATGTTGGCAAACATAGAGCCTGAAAAGCTGAGTGATCAGGTATTGGGTGAGGAGGAAATTGGGGGAACAGAAGATAGGTCTCATGGAAGAAGTACGCTTGATGAGGGGATAATAAGGAGATGCTGCAGTGATGGGGTGGGGGGTTCAACAGTAGTGAGAGTGAAGGGCTTGAGATGGAGAGGAGCAGGAGGTAGTAACTGAAACAGCTGTGCGGATGGTCTCAATCTTGGAGATGCAAAATTCATGAGCTCCTTGCACGTGGTGTCAGATTTGAGGGCACGGGCAGGGGCAGGAATTTTGAGGATGCAGTTTGTCATGGAGGGTCCTTATCCTCCAGGATGATCCCAGAGTAGTAGGAGGTACAGCGTTGCTCAACTGCAGCGCGGACTTGATGGGCCGAATGTCCTCCTTCCGTGCTGTAACCTTTCTATGATTCAATGATCCTACTTCTATGACTCTCGGAATTTAGTTGTGCAAAACTGGAAACTGTACTGGGGAATGGCAGGGGTGGGAGGCGATGAATGACTTGATGGGGACCAGGGATTCAAAAGGCAGAAGCAAATTCAAACATTCAAATCACCATATTCAGATTAGATTTCATATTTTGCGATTTTTCTTGAATTTTAAGGCCCTAGTGTAACGATATTTGTCCAAATGCCCTTGAATTTTCTAAAACTAAGAAGGTGCATGAAAGCATCAGAAAAGCTGCGTGACAGCAATTATATTGCTTTCTACTGGTTCATCTGAGCTCAATCAAAGAACCACCCTGTGATGGCAGGGCACTAATCTGAGTTTTCTGACCACAAACTGAGCTGGAATAACAACTTCAAGGAAAATCAAAATGTCAAATACCAATTACATTTTCAACCTGCGACTAAGAACAAAAAGCTCCAGGGAAGATTTTTCAAGAGGTTATACTCAAAAGATGGAATATTTTGTAATTATATTAGTTTTAAAAATTGAATTCAAATCCACCAAATGGTAAATTAATTGACCTGGCACCATACTGCAATGGTAGTATTATAATTGCTTTTTGAATTGCTTATAAATACTTAAAGGGAAAAAATTTGCAGGGCCACGGGGAAAGAGCGGGGGAACGGGACTAACTGGATTGCTCTTACAAAGAGCTTGCATGGACTCGACTGGCCGAATGGCCTCCTTCTGTGTTATAACCATTCTATGAATTTTTTTATTCGTTCATGGGATGTGGGCATCGCTGGCAAGGCCCATCCTTTATTGCCCTTGAGAAGGTGGTGGTGAGCCACCTTCTTGAACGTGTGGTGAAGGTTCTCCCACAGTGCTATGAGGTAGGGAGTGTGATAGATTGGAGTTCCACAAAGTGTGGCTTTGGGTTCCTTTCCTCCTCTAATATCTAAATACACTTGAGGAAAGATGCAAGACTGAGACCAGCTATATGGAACTGTTGGCCAGGGGATGCAGAAACTATTGAGTTTATTCCGAACTGCTGACACACAGGCAAAAGCAACTTTTGAACTGAAGTAACCTGAGCTGGCTGGCCTGAGCTGGCTGGAACCGGTTTGAATTAGCTAAGTTTCATGAAAGACAAAGGAGATGTGATAAGACACAAGTCCTTATTTAGAAAAGGAGTAATGGGGTAATGCTACCTAAGTCCTTGGGACAGAGCCAATGAGGAGAAGACACGGACTAGGCGAGCAAGCCTAAACCAACAGAAGAGAGAGATACAGCACAGCTTGAAGAGATAAGATTCGGAATAAGAATGAAGAATCTCGGGCTTGGAGCCAGCGAAGACTCCGGAGACCAACCATCGCAGAAGTGGAAGAACCAACGTCAGGGACGTAGAGACGACGTCGAAAGAGAGAGAGAACGGAACACCTGGCCAGCGTCAGCTCTCCTTTTCGGGTATTAGCCTTTATATTCTGTGACCACTCAGGGAGTGTCAGAGAAACCTAGTGGGTGTGCGTTTAGATCCTAGTTTGGGTATAAAACTGTATAACCTGGTGCAAACTGCATGTCTATATCTAACCAGACGTATAAGCTATATGTATATGATCCAACGACATGAATAAAGCGTATTGAGAGTTAAGAGAGAATTGACTCTTCTCCTCTTTGTACTAAGCCAATAACCGTAACCGGTGACCTCCGGTCAACAGAACAGAAATAAAAACAAATAGAAAAACCGAAAATTCTGGAAATCTGAAACAGAAATGCTGGAAATGCACTGATTAGTCAGCATCTGTAGAAAGAAAAACAGACAAGACAACTTAACTTTTCAGTTGCAACCCTTCCCAAAACTTCACATCAGAATTTCTGATAAGGGTTGCACCCAGAATATTATGGTTTTTTTTCTCTACGGTTACTGACTGATCTGCTGGGTATTTTCCAGGATTTGCTACTTTTGTTTCATTTAATCGGGAATAAAAGTTCTCTTGTCCTGTTGTTCAACAAGTGATAGAAGGCGCAAAGCCCACCCAAGCGATAGAAATAATTGATATTTATCAGGCCTGCAATCTTCCCATATTTACTATATTTCATTTCATTTCATTGATTATTGTGCCAGATCTTTAAAGGGCCACTACCACTACCTGTGAAGTCAGTCTCAACAGCGATCTCGTTTTATCAGCAGTGCAGCTTTGCTTTATTACATAGAATTACATCGAATTTACAGCACAGAAACAGGCCATTCGGCCCAAATGGTCTATGCTGGTGTTTATGCTCCACACCAGCCTCCTCCCACCCTACTTCAGCTTACCCTATCAGCATTTCCTTCTATTCCTTTCTGTACTTATCCAGCTTTCCCTTAAATGCATCTATGCTATTTTCCTCAACTACTCCTTGTGGTTGCGGGTTCCACATTCTAACTACCCTTTGGGTAAAGAAGTTTCTCCTGAATTCCTTATTGGATTTATTAGTGCCTATCTTATATTTATGACCTCTAGTTTTGGACTCCCCCACAAGTGGAAACATTTTCTCTACCTTCCCAATCAAAGATGTGGAGATGCCGGTGATGGACTGGGGTTGACAATTGTAAACAATTTTACAACACCAAGTTATAGTCCAACAATTTTATTTGAAATTCACAAGCTTTCGGAGGCTTCCTCCTTCCTCAGGTGAATGTTGTGGAAATGAAATCCTCGAACCCTTCGCATTTATAAATCACAGAACAATACCTGGTGATTACAGATAGTCTTTCCAACTGCCCGTTGCCAAGGCAATCACAGTATGCAGACAGAGAGGTGTTACCTACAAGGCCACCGAATATACAAACACCCAAAAAAAAAACAGAGAGAGAGAGGCAGAAACATAGAAACATCCGGAAGGAAGAGAAAGACAGCAAATGACCCATTATATTAAAAACAGATAACATTTGTTCGCTGGTGGGGTTACGTGTAGCGTGACATGAACCCAAGATCCCGGTTGAGGCCGTCCAATCAAACCCCTTCATAATTTTGAAGACCTCTATCAGGTCACCTCTCAGCCTTCTCTTTTCTAGAGAAAAGAGCGCCAGCCTGTTCAGTCTTTCCTGATAGTTATAACCTCTCAGTTCTGGTATCATTGATGAGTGCAGCTCCAACAACACTCCAGAAGCTCGACACCATCCAGGACAAAGCAGCCCGCTTGATTGGCACCCCATCCACTCACTCCCTTCACCACCGGCGCACTGTGGCTGCAATGTGTACCATCCACAGGATGCACTGCAGCAACTCCCAAACCCGCGACCTCTACCACCTAGAAGGACAAGAGCAGCAGGCACATGGGAACAACACCACCTGCATGTTCCCCTCCAAGGTCACACACTTGGAGGGGACTTGGAAATATATCGCCGTTCCTTCATCGTCACTGGGTTGAAATCCTGGAACTCCCTTCCTAATAGCACTGTGGGAGAACCTTCACCACACGGACTGCAGCGGTTCAAGAAGGCGGCTCACCACCACCTTCTCAAGGGCAATTAGGGACACCCACATACCATGGACGAATAAAAAAAAAATTCTTGTAAATCTTTTTTGCACCTCCTCCAGTAAGGTGGTTGAATGGCTTTAGACATGCTATCCTGTACATTTGAAATTTATTTTGATTACCAATTCCTTAGCCAGAGGCTATCTGAAACTGGTTGCAAGTATGGGATGCTCTTCCTAGTTCGCCATTTCTCTTCTCGCTGTACTACTAAACAGGTGGAGGTTACCAAAGGATTCCAGAGGAAAGGGATTCGGTCTCATGTAAAACTTTGACTCTTTGTCCAAACTAAGTGTCATCACTTAGAATTGCCAGTTCTCAAGAGTTTCAGCCTCTGCTGTCCTTCTTCCTTGAGGAAGCCAATCTGTCGGCCATTTTGCAGACCAAAAATGTGACGGGCACGGCAGCCTCTTACAATTCATGACACTGTGCTAAGAGAATACTGCAATGAGCCAGCTGACCAATCCAGACACCTGAATTTTCCTTTCAGCATACCAATGACTTGCTCAATCCCAATTCGTGCGGAGATATGAACTTCATTGTAGCTCTTCTGCTGCACTGGTGGTGAGTAGCAATGGTGTCAAGAGCCATGGGAATATTGTGTAACCATTGCCAGCAAGTAGCCACACCGTGACTTACCCTTGATTTTAAAAGAGCAGGGACACCAGGCTGTCGCAGACAAAGGAGTCTTGAAAGTTCCCCAAAAACTTGGCATTAACATGAAGGAAGCTATGCCTGTAGTCGTACACAAGTTGAACATTCAAGGAATGAAATCCCTTCAAGTTTATTAAATGGTGAAGATTGACAGTCAGGGCTCCTATCGGTATGAGTGCAGTCGATAGCTCCAAGAATTCTTGGAAAACCTGCAATTCTATAAAAATTAATTTACCACTCACTCATCTGTCTGTCACCATTGTCAAAGGAGATGAACTGAGCTGTCTTGGCCACCTGCTTTATGCATGAAAACACTGCAAATTGACCAATATGGCAAAGGTAGCTTCCTGGAATGAGCCTGTAGTATAAAAATGTAACATGATTGTCACTTTCTCTGCTACTCTGAGCGTTCTCCTTGTTCTTGGGGTTGTCTGGAGTTTGCCCTGTAGGAGGGTGCAAAGTCCATTCAGGGCTTCAGCTGTGAAATGAAATGCAGCCTCTGGAAGCATAACTCTAAGGAGATGTTTAAAAAGGATCACGATGGTCTACACAGTGCTCGCAGGTTATCTCTGAGAGGGTCTGGCTCTTCTCCAGTGCTGTCTCATTCATCCGTCTTCTCTAACAAGCCTCTTGCTCTTCATCCTCTTCTATCAATCTACCATAGACAATGTTAATCCTTGTGGAAACCCCATATGGTCTTCAAATTAAATTTCCCAGTAGAAATGGATACTCCCAGAATACTTCAATTTGAAGCTGCAAACTCCAAAATCTTAGCCAATTTGAAAATACCAAGCCAAAGTGAAGTTACAACAAAATTAAGTTTTCTGCAATAGTAAATTCTGCAGTGCCCCTTTAAGAAATTACTTCTGCCTTTATCATGAGGTCCTATCAAAAACATATGTTTTATATGTATTAGAGGGGCAGACATGGCTGAATTTAGGATGGGTGGCATCGTCTAATCCTAAATCTGTCACTTGCATGGTTGCAATGGTTAGAGAGCTGGCACTTGTTCCTCCCTTCGTGTAGCACAAATGGGGTGGAAACCCAGGGGATCCAGAGTCTGTGCAGATTCCGGCCCCTCTGGTATGCAATGCTCCCTACATCTGCCCTCCCTCTCCACCAGGATTTTGAAGCCATAGTTTTTAGCACAAGATATATGAAGACCAATAATGCAATGGTGAGCGCCCAATGCACTGAAATATACTCTAATGCAACTGGCCAACAACTAGAGTGTTGGGAGTCTCGCTTAAGCTGTGTGCAGAGCTCATGAAGGCCCCACATTTTATTTAAATTAGGGTGCTGCCACATAATCCTGAACAGTATTCTAGATGCACAGTGCCCAGCTGGAACAAACACTGAATAGGAGGGATTGTTGCAAGAAAATGTTCCCTACGTGGTCCTTCTCCCTTCCCGTCCCGTGGAAAAATAATGCAGGCGTTCAACAGGCAGCCAGCAGCCCTTCACTGGCTACTGGCGCCCAAAATGCAGGCTGCTCCCCTCCCCTTTGCTCTCAGCACATTACAAATTGCCATTTTAGGAGGCAAGGTCAGCTCAGTAGTGCTGGCACCAGTGGCGCTGCGTGGGGACCGCACTATCAACCCATGGGCCATCAAAGGGCATGCTATTTTCCATCGGTCAGTGATCAGGAGGATACAGTGGATGTATCAACAGTAAACAGTTCTGTTGTTCACCTGGGGTACGTTACACCCCAGTCATGTTTTGGTTTATGCTGCAAATGGTAATATTAAAGTTTAGTACTAGATTCTGGCAGAAGGTGCAGAAAATATTTTTGATAGAATGATTACATGCTGCTGAATTGCTGTATACTTTGCTATTTCAGTATTATCATGTGATAATAGTTGGTGTCCAGCTTGAGTTAAATTTTTGACAATAGCCAAAGCACATACATTATTCCACTTAAAGCAATTACATTATAATAAAGAATTTGAAGTTTTTTTTGGCTTCATATGAATCCAGTGGGTTCATCTCAATTTCCAATATCTTCATTCTAGATTGCAGAAGCCCACTCCTTCACAGGTCATCCATCAGGGACTCTACCCAGCCCATTTTCACCTCCTCAGGAAAGATTCTGCAAAGTTTCTCCCTACCCATAGATAAAGTAAACAAAACTCCAGTTAATTTTTCTAATTTTAAACTGGTTGCATCGCTTGACGTGATGGCTTCCAGTCGCTCAGTAAGCAGCAAGTTCCAAATGTACAATATTCAATTCTCCAACTGTGCTTATCCTTATAATTCTTATTCCCATTCGTAACCAAACATTCATCTAGCTCTTTCTTTAAAGATTCTGATCAACACAGCCATAATTTCTTTGGCTGAGAATCTTTTCAATATGCCCACAATCTTGTGAGAACTTTTTTTCTGATCTCAAGTTTTGTTTGGAACTTAATTTACTCATTCGCTCTAGTTCTGGACTCACAATCCAAGTTAAAAAGAGTGCTGTTTGCATTTGCATTGTCTATTCCTCTCAGCGTTATAAAAACCTAGATCACATCTCCTATTCAATCATCTTCTCCACAATGAAAATAAGTTCAGTTCTTTAAGCATCTCTTCATAACCACCATTGGTAATGGCATACAAATGCTTACTACATTCATAGGACGTTCCCAAATCTGCTATTTAATGGAGGTGTTAGCCCATTTATAATGTAAAACTTAACACCTCTTAAAATAGCAAACAGAGGAAGGTTATGTGAACTTGTGAAGTGTTCATGCATTAAATTATCAATATCTCCAACAGTAATTACTAGGCTGTAGAGCCTTAAGTTCTGAGCACTTTTCTCTAAATCCCCTCCAAAGCATCAATTTCTTGTGTCCAAAATTGCATGCAATATTTCAAAAAAACCTTAACAATAATCTCTATGAGGCTAGAATAACTTGTATTGGCATTTTAGTCAAATGCTGGTGAAGTCCATCCTAGTATTCGGTTAGCCTTGTTGATAATAGTTTCCTCCAGTTACCTACTTGAAGAATGCCGAATATTTGTGAAGTACACCTGCAGCTTCGAAATCCAAGCTGCTCTTTATGGTCTCTGTGCCCTTCAAATGACAGCACCTTGCCAAATGCTCTCAAGCAATTTTCCCCACTATTGACAGCGGGTTAATTGGTCTATGGTTCTCCGTTCCACAGCTCACAGCTTTTGACTATTGGTACAATATTCATTATCTTCTGGTCCTCACATATGGTGTCATATTTGTGGAACTCCTAAAAATATTAACCACAGTTTCAATTATTTTTATTCTAATTTTCCAGAGAATTCTTGGGCCAAGGTGCCCTGTATTAATTTTGAATGATTATGTAACACATGTTTAATGTGTATATATATGTATGTATGTATGTATGTATGTATGTATGTATGTATGTATGTATGTGTATATATATGTATGTATATATATGTAGATAGATAGCAGATTTCCAAGCCAAAATGACTGGATCCAACATTGTTTATTGTCCATTACTGAAGAATGATGCGAAAAATTAATTTAATACCACTTCTGCTATCCTGATACTCTAACATTTATCACTTAGCGAGTCAATTGAAAGTTACTATGTGTACTGATCATAATGTGTTTATAATTTTTCAAGAATTAATAGGACATCTTCAATAGATTTATGTCAAACATTGTTGTTATGAAATCAGAGCTCAGTTTTGCCTTAGATAATGATTTCTATTAGAATTTTTAATGTGTCTTCTGTCAGAACAATCCGTTTTATAATTGACTTCAGTTAGATAGTGCTGAGATGGAGTTCTTTTGTTTTGGTATTAAGAGAGACAAATTTGCCTTGGTGTTGAGAGATACAAATATACAAAACTGTCTGGATAGCTCCATATTTCCTGTTGGGACCATCTGGCCTAGCCAATTCCCCACAGTGCTGCTGTTGCCTCTATTCAGAAGTAAATAGCATCAGAAATTACCTCGTCTTTCAAACACACAAACTTGCAGATTCATATGACAAATTCCAAATGGTCGGGGGCCAAGAGCAAACAATTCAACAAGCAGTCAGGACACTGCCGTTCACATTTTCTGCATGACTAATATCATATGTCTGGCCATTGAGAGGAAACTGTTTGATCTTCAGAGGGAGGCTGCCTTTGGAATCCCAAGAAAGTGTACAAAAACAGCCTGGAGGGGCTTTGTGGAATCTTCACCATCTGATGGAACACCAGAGACACAGTTGAAAAGCTATTGAAAATGAATTTCTAAAGATTCAAGACTGTATTGCTTTTGAATCAGTTTTTGTACTCTGCAAGTATCGTACTGCTGATTTCTTAGTGTGTATTTCTGCTTCTGTGTAATTACCTTCTGCAAATAAGTAGCCTGAGCACAACGGTTTGACAGTGGGATTACCCCTGTAGACTCTCATGTAATACTGGATGAGGGATCAAGTAGTTTAGGAATAGTACATTGTGGAAGAATGGCTAATGTTCTCCATCTCTCCACCTCTCTCTCCTCCTTTAAGATGCTCCTTAAAACCTAGCTCTTTGACCGAGCATTTGGTCACCTGTCCTAATGTCTCCTTCTTTGGCTCAGTGTCAATTTGTGTCTGATTACGCTCGTGAAGCGTCTTGGGACGTCTTACTTTGTTAAAGGCACTATATAAATGCAAGTTGTTGTTGGTTGTCAAAGTTCACATTTCAGTCAAGATTTAGCCAAGGAGGGAGGGCTCTGATTAGGCATATTTTTCTTCCAAACTAAAACTGCCATTTTAAAAAAAATCTTTCTGTGGCTTTGCACATGACGTGTCAAGAAAAGCGAGGTGTTTTTCCCAGTGTTCTGGCCAACATTTATCCCTCATCAAACACCTAAAAAAGGTTTAACTGGTCATTTGTCACATTGTTGTTTGTGGAACCTGTCTGTGCTCAAACTGGCAGCTGCGTTTGCCTTCATAACAATAGTGTCAATACTTCAAAAAGTAATTCATTGGCTGTGAAGCTCTTTGGGACATCCTGAGGATGCGAAAGGCATGATATCAATGAAAGTCCTTTCCTTATAATGGAAGCTGTCTATGTAAACTTGCAAAACTGTATTACACTCTCATACCGACGGTGCAGCATTGCATAGATACAGGTTGTGGATTTCTCCATAGATGCCCCCGAACTTTGCAGGCTGCTTGGAAGACATTGCGTGACTGCATGAAATGCCGATAGTGAGCTATCAAACTGTTTGTAGGTGAGCCCTCGAGGTCAGAATCCCTGAGCTCCGCAGCTGAAGGGCACCTCAAACCGGCCAGCCGACCAGCTCACAGTTTGCACCTGCTCCCCTCCTCCACTTTGACTTGCTCCTCCTCAAATCATGCAATGGGGATTCACCAGGTGCACCCTCCTGCAACTTACGACATGAACCTCCAGAGTGGTGTATCTGTGCTGGTCCCTGCCACTGTAGGAGTGAGTAACCCAGTATGCTGTGAGGTGCTGAGTCCAGGGTGGACATTGGCCTCTGCCACCTGTTCTCTGGACACCTATGAGGATAAAATGAACATATTTTACAATGCTGGCTGTAAGACCCCTTTGAAACACATCTTACGTGGTAGCACATTCCAGTATGTTTTGTGTTCAAGTGTGTAAGGGAATGAATGAATGAATAAGTCAGTGGAGATATGTGGATTCAAATTCAAAAAGATGGTACTAGTCAGGAAAGTGTCCACTTTCACCCTCGTCCAGTGCCACTAGTGCCTCTGTTCCCAGAATTTGCGGTATCTGCTCCTCCTAAGAAGTCAAAAAATCTTAGATTAGGTGGCCCCCATCTGCTCTTCATGTGCTGCCTTCTCCTGCAAGCAGATGGAAAAGGAACATCTATTGGAATGAGGAAGCTGCCAGAAGATGTGTGCTACCACACAGCAGCCATTCAAATCCCCAAACATGCAGCAGATAGATAACTTGTGTTGGCAGCTTGCCTCGTGTTTGTAGTTTGCCACATTTAATGAGCCATAGAACAAATGCACTGGCATGGCAGCAACAGGGAGAGCCGTGCAAAACCATGGATATGCTTGTGCATTTGGAAAATAGGTGAACTTTTGCCAGAGCGTTGTTCATTCTTCCTGGACCAGCAGTGAAGGGCTGTTACTATGTAATGTAAAGCAAGGCTGCAAATTGTGTGCATGCTTACCTTGGCAATGTTTTGAAGACTGGCAAATTTCTTCTTCACCTGCTCCCAGGATCTGGCCACAAATGAGCCAGCATTGAATCTTTCAGCAATGTTCAGACTTATTTGGCACTGCTCTTCACTGGAGGATGTCCCTCCATTCCTCCTCTGCAGAGCTTCCTGCAGCCTGACCTCCAAAGCTGGAACATGGAATGGTAGCATTCTACCTCATGACCTTGTTCCAGCCATTACTCCCCTTCTGCAGTAGAACAGCTGTAAGATCTGCCTTTTAACAGTAGTGAGCACCAGATGACCTGCCCCTTACCCCGGTTCCTTCACCTCATAGGTTATGCACCATGATATTATGTAAATGAGCTGACCTTGCATTGTCATGTCAGCAGGCACAGCACCTGAAGAGTAGCAGTCCCACCACGACCATATAATTGGCCCTTGCTAAGAAAGGGGAGCTGATGGACGGTCCCATCCAAGATGTTAATCTTTCTCTTTACGATCTTCACCAATCTACTGTGCATTTTCAGCATTTTCTCTGAGCTTCATATATTTCAAACACTAATGTTTTGAACAACAGTCGTTAAATCGCTTTCAGAGCTTTACGATAATTCTGTTGCATCAATTGAAAATGAAAATAAGTAATACTGACTTCAGTAACAAGGTGTTCATCCAGAAAGTATGAGCCGTCATTCCCTGGGTGGCAAGGGCATTACTGAGGACGTAATTGCTGAGAGCGGGATATAAAGTAACCTTCCAGGTTATTACAATTTGGTACAGTTGAGAGAAGCCATTTTAAAATTCATACCAATGGTTCTACTGGCTCCTCAGTTTTGTAAATGACCTTTCCAACGACATAACATTTTTGTTTCTTTCAAATATAATTTTTATTTCAGAAACCCTGATAGAAACATTTTCCAATATGTCGGAGAACTAGTTCTGTATATAAGAAAGAATTTGCATTTATATAGTGCCTTTCATGACTTCACAATGTCCCAAAGCACTTCACAGCCAACAAAATACCTTTGAAACACTATCTCTGTTCTAGGTAAACACAACCATCAATTTCCACACAGCAAGGTCCATCAAACAGCAATGAGATAAATGGCCAGATAATCTGTTTTAATATTATTGGTTGAGGGCTAAGTTTTGGTCAGGACACCGGGAGAACTCGTCTGCTTTTCTTCAAATAGTGCCACCTCCACTTAAGAGGGCAGATGGAGCCTCGGTTTAATGTCTCATCTGAAAAACGGCAGAGGAAAAATTGGATAAGGGTCCGTTCTGGGCGATGGTAGCACTACCCAATGGACCCTACGCAGACAGCACGTGAACTTCGTACTGCCTGATGCTTACCATGAAATCTCCATGCAGCAAGCACAGCTGCTGAGAGACTGCACGGAGAATGAGGAAGTTGGAAATGGGACGTGGACAGCGCACATCATCAGCTGCCTGCACTACTTAAAGGTGCAGGCACATTTCCAATGGCAGATACACAGCCAAGTAGGAGAAGGGAGAATGGCATCACGAGTAGCTGCACCAGCAAGAGAGCGGGCACCAAGATTCTCTGACGATGCTCTGGAGGCCCTGGTGGTAGGGGTGGACCAGAGGAGGGCAGCCATGTACCCGCAGGGTGGCTGGAGACTGTCTAGACTACAGCTGCGTAGGCATTGGCAGGCCGTGGCACAGGAGGTGAATGCGGGGAGCATTGCAGCACGCACGTGGGTGCAGTGCCGCAAGAAATTTAATGATTTGACACGAGTGGTCAAGGTGAGTGAATGCAAGTGTCAAGTGGCACATCCTACCAACTGCACCATTGCTCCACGCACAACACCTCCCGTCACCCACCCACCCACCAACAAACATTGACATCCATACGCAATGCATCTCACCCACACATAATACCACACTTGCAGGCCACACAAGTCACACAAACTGGGAGCTATTCGACCACGACAAGCACATCACCCACACACCTTGCAGGACACTCACTGACACACTGTCCTCTGTCTTGCAGGAGAAGGTGGCGTATAACACCCACCAGCAGGAGGGACCTGAGGCTGGACGGGCACGTCTGCACATCCTCACCCCCCTAGAGGAGACGGTGCTGCGGATCATTGGGCGGGCCGTCGCTGCAGCCGTTACAACGTGCCGCGCTGGAGGTCCCGGTCAAGGTGTGGGGGGGGGGGTCTCTGCATATCTAATGATCCTTCTCCTTTTCCACATCTCCCTCCTCCCATAATCTTTTCTGACTCGTGCTGCACATGCTGCCAGCACACACCTCTTACTTGCTCCTCTCCCCACTCCACAACTCAACCTGTTTCCCTTTGTCATTGCAGATACCCAAGAATACGTGACGGCACCGTCCGAGGAGTAGGAGGAGGAGGAGGAGGACACTGAAGCCACACCGTCACTCGATCTGACACTTGCTTCCACCAGCTCAGAGACTGACACTGTGCGTCCTTTAGAGGTTAGGTTAGGGGAGGGATCTGCATGTGGTGAGACACCGAGCACAAGTACGCAGGAGCCGGGGCGGGGGAAACGGATACCACAGGTGCCAGCTCGCCGGAGGGCGAGGTCACTCACTAGTTCTGCTGCACAGGAGTCAGATGAGGACTTCGATGGGCCAGGCTACAGAAGACGGCTGATGGGCGTACACCAACAAATGCTTGGGGCACTGGAAAGCCTGCCAGAAAACCTGCACACAATGAGAAGGGACATGGAGGAGTCCAGCTCCAACTTGGCACAGGGCTTTGCGCAGAGCTTGGAGCCCATCCTTTCCAACATGGAACGGGTGGTCACCTCCATCAGCACACCTGTGGAACCCTACATGATGCAGTGTCTGATGACTGATGTCACAGCATCCATTGCAGCTCAAACATCTGCAATCCAAGGTCTGACTGCTGCATCTGCAGCTCAGACTGCTGCATTGGAAGATCAGACTGCTGCTATCGTGGGTCTAGGGACCACTGTGGAGCGGGGCTTCCAGGGCATCACAGCGCTCCAGTAATCCGTTCTCCAGCTGATCACCAGGAGTGCTGAGGCGCCACCCCAGGAGAGTGGCTGTGGCGCCATGGCACTCGGACCTGCTCTCCTTTCTCAGGACGACAGCATTCCTGCTCCCACCCCGGCTACTCCGCCAGCGCCCCTGTTGTTGCCTCTCGGCCAGCCAGGCCAGACTGCTGCAGCCCATGCTGAGATGGTGCAGTCTGAAGCCGGGCCCTCCAGGCCCAGAGCTGCTCGAGGTCGTCCTCCAAGGTCATCTGGACGTTCCTCCATTGAAAGCCAGCAGCCTTCCATCACCCATGCTTCAGCCACTGGGGAAGCACCTCGTAGGAGCACTTGGATAGGTAAAGGCACACGGACAACAGGCACTAAGGGAATGCACAAGGGTGGATAGTTCTGTTATGTTTGCATATTTTCGTTTATTAATCCATAAATGAGAGTTTGATTTTGCATTTGGTGGTGGTTTTTATTCATGTAATGACTGAGAGGGACACCAATGTGTAATCTGATGGAGGGCGATTTGATTGTCTTGTGGGAGGGGAAAAGTGGGGAATGTAGGACTGTTGGTGAGTTGGGGAATGTAATTCCAATTATTGATAGCGGGCACGGATCAGGCGAGCACGCACAGCCCTTGCAGACAAGGTGTGTGGTTCCTGTTGCAAGTTTGCGTCTTCCTCCACTTCCTCTTCCGACTCCACCCCCTCCTCCTGCTCCTCCTCAGCATCTTCCTCCTCCTGCTCCTCTGCCTCTTCCTCCTCCTGCTCCTCTGCCTCTTCCTCCTCCGCCTCTGCCTCCACCTCTGGCTCAGGATCTTCTGCAGTCATTGGTGGCAAAGGCTGGTCCCTCATGATGGCGAGTTTATGCAGCATGCAGCAGACCACCACAAATCTGCCCACCTGCTCAGGGGAGTACTGCAGGGCTCCTCCAAACCGGTCTAGGTGGTGGAAGCATTGTTTGAGGAGGCCTATGGTGTGCTCCACGATGTGTGTGGCAGCATGGCTCTCATTATAGGCCTGCTGTGCACGTGTGCGTAGATTCCTGACCGGTGTCATGAGCCATGTCATGAGAGGCTAGCCCTTGTCGCCCAGTAGCCGTCCTTTGACTTGCTGAGTCGGATGAAAGATAGCTGGCACGCTGGACTGCCGCATGACGAAGGCGTCGTGACTACTCCCAGGGTAGGGGGCATCGACCTCCAAGATGCGATGCATGCAGTCGCACACGAGCTGCACGTTGAGGGAGTGGAAGCCCTTTCAGTTGACGAAGACAGCTGAGTTGATGTGCGGGGCACGCAGGGCAATATGTGTGCAGCCCATGGCACCCTGCACCATAGGGAAGCCAGCAATACGGGCGAACCCCAGTGCTCGCTCTTTCTGATTGTCTCTGTCGAGAGAGAAGGTGATGAACCTGTTCCTC
This sequence comes from Heptranchias perlo, assembly GCF_035084215.1. Taxonomy (NCBI): domain Eukaryota; kingdom Metazoa; phylum Chordata; class Chondrichthyes; order Hexanchiformes; family Hexanchidae; genus Heptranchias; species Heptranchias perlo. The sequence continues at coordinate 42,257,099 of NC_090341.1, read as the reverse complement.
ATGTGGTACAGTGCGTCTGTGATCTCCCTTATGCAGCAGTGCACTGCATACTGCGAGATGTTGCACATGTCGCCAGCAGAGGCCTGAAATGCTCCTGAGCCATAGAAATTCAGTGCCACGGTGACCTCCACAGCCACAGGCAATGCTGTCCTTGCCCTGCTCTGAGGCTGTTGTTGTGGCCGCACCAGTTGACAAATCTCGGTCAAGGCTTCCTTGGTGAACCTCAGGTGTCAGATGTAATCCTCCTCGGTCATGTTGAGGTAAGAGAATTGGTCCCAGAAGGCCCTCATTGGGTAGGGCCTCCTGCTCAGTGCCCTGCGCCTCCTCGTCCTCCATCTCCTCGCAGCTTGACCTGCTGGGCGTGGCCTCTCTGCATGCTCCCAGTCATGCTCAATGTCCAATGGGAGCCCTAGCAGACCGCCCATGGTTGGCAGGAATGTTGTTCCACCAGGGTTGTAACTTTCCGACCCGTAAGGCAATACCTGTCAAAGCACTCTCAAAAGTAGTGTAGGAACTCTCAATAATAGGAAGCTTTAAAAAACACTTGCTACTCCTCTAGCAGCCAGAAGCAATAATCCAGCAACTAACCTGCAACACCTGCATGGCCCTTTAAATAGCGCTGGTGGGGGGTTCTTCAGGCACTGTAAGAAATGTTTAGATGGTCGGGGATAAGACTGTGCTTTGAGTTGAGCGTTAAGGTCCAAAATTCTGTGTATCACTTTAAATCAGCGTTGCACGCTGATTGCAGCCATTTTCTCCCTACTTTACATGCCTCCAGTGTTCGGGATTAGCTCCTATACTAAGATGGCGTCTGGCGCACGTCACGCTGGAAACGTGCATGCGCATCCAAGACGCCATCTTGGATGTTGGAGGGACCGTGTAGCGCCGAAGTAACGGACGCTACACGGCCCAATTTAACGCCCGGCATCTCGAACAGTACGGCACTCCCTCAGTACTGAAATGAAACGTCAGCCTTGTAGGGAATTCCTTATTTCCTGAGATTCTTGGACACTGAACGAATAGTCAAGCAAAGAAAGTCACCCTCACTCACTGTAGTTTCATTAATCAAAAGTAATTATTTATTGATGTTATCATTCATACGAGCATTCATGAAGCAAAATCATACCATACATATGACTTTCCTCTATAAAATCCTGTTATACACTTAATAATTCGCAACATTATTATGTAATGACTTAATAATTCATTCACACATCAGGCAAATCATTACTACATATACAACCTTTAAACCAAGGATTTTGCTCATCGGGCCTGAAGGTTGATCAGCTCTTCAGTACTCGAGGTCCTCTTCTTCTTGTGTGATTTGTGTTTTCACTGCAATGTGCATTCCTTGTGACAGCTGGGTGGTGAAGGGACCGTTCTTCTCTCAAAATCTTCTTTTTATATTTTTTTCACCAATAGAACGTCGAATTGGGGAGGGTCATTCTTTTTGTCCAATCAGTACCTGTTGCTGTGCCTCAATCATTAACATACCTCAACGATCAACAGTTTAGGCTTTGATCATGTGACTGGAGACCATTTGATGTCGAAAAGACCATGTGCTCGAACCATAGATTGTCAAAGACCCCTTTACTGTCTCTGTTTATGGCCTTTCATGTAGAGATAGCCCCTTACATTTCTATGCCAAAACATTCTTAATGGTCTTGATGTCTCCAATTTTGATTGCTTCAGTGGCTTCAAATCCATTCCTTATAGCATTTGACCATATGCTGGATGCAACACTGTTTGATGTTTTACAAATCCCAGTTCTTTGAACAGACTACCAGATAGGAATAAAAAGGCCAATTCCCCATTCACACCTACCATTGCTTTCCTGATCTGAAGCCTTTGATGTCTGTCTTTGTTGCCTTTTCTTACATTACCCCCTGCTGTGTTGAAACGCTTGTGTTTCCAAATGCCTGTGTGCTTTGAAAACCTGACAATGCTTTAAGCTCAATATTATCCATCTAGCTTATTTATTTAACAACCTAGATATCTAGCCGCAGTACAATGTCTTCAATCCCGAAGCTCATACTTCTCCAATGCCATCAGCATCATTGAGGGAAAAACGGGATTTGCGAGATCACTGTTTACCACGTTACTGTGTTTGCAGGTTTTCAAATGTCTTTGTTTAAAAGACAGTTAACCCTTTCATTCAAATGTCTTTTGTTAAAGGAGTTTTGAACTCCACAGCCTGGATTATGTGCTCAATTCTGTGGAGTGGGACTTTAATTTATGACCTTCTGGCTCAAAGATAAGATGCTACCACTGAGCCAAGACTGACACCTGCATCAAAACCCTACATATAATTAGTGTGAGGTCTTTTGTTGCTATGTATCTAGTGCTGGAAGAAGTTCATAGGTACACTTTATCCCTTGTGATTGATGCAAGCTCAGATGAAGTTAATGAGAAGGTAATGGTCCTTGTAAAGTGCCTCTCAGAAAAAAATGGGAAAGGAAAATTACTTTTTGGAACCTGCTGAAAATGAAAAATAATAATTGCTGAAAATAAAGTGTCACAAATCAACAAAATTACACAGGAAAATTCCAAGTGACAATATATCAATCATGATTTCAGGAAAGACACACATTGAGATGTGAAGGAATAATGTTGGCTACAATTCACGTCATCCACATTTATGTAAAATATTACTGCAGTTTCCAAGAGGAAGAACCAACAGTGAAAATGCACTTCTGTTTTAACAAAAGTGATAAATAGTAAAGTGAGCTCAGAGAATTGCTGGGATTATATTAGATGAAAGCGAGGAAATTATTAAATCATTCATGTACAAATTTACTAATTTTTTCATGACGCACTGAAAGGAGGCTGCACTTATGGCCACCATGATACTTAAATATTTTATCATAGAAGAAAGATGTCATGGTCTAGATAATATTAGAGATATTCAAAAATCACACAAAAAGTTGTTCTATGGCCTTCTCTGACATTCCATCATGCTAGCATTTTACATGAACGATACAATTGGCCAGAAATCACTCCAAGCGGCAAGGCAATGGTCACCGCCACTTCTACGAATTAAATTGACGAAATTACTTACTGCAGGCTGTGTGGCGTCAAATTGCTTGATTTTGAACTTTAAAAAAATTGTGCACTATCAACCCAGCCTCTGAGCAGCGCGAGTTGCGATGCGGCTGGAAAAGTCTGTGAGAGGAGAAGACACACCCACAAAATCTGTCAGGAACAGAAGTCACGCCCATAGATTCAGGCTGCATTGCTCAAGCAGGCAAGCGGACTTCATTCATTTAAAGTTAGTATTCTGTATGTAATTGTAAATAAAAATGTAATTTTTTTTATAAAAAGCCAACAAATAATTTAATTAAATAAAAGAAACAGAAAGGAAAAGTAAAAATGTATTTTTTTATATAATGACCAAAAACTATTAAATTAATGAGTAATATGAGACTCCACATTTTTAAAAGTTAATTTTTATTGTTTGTCAGTCATTAAGACTTACTGCGGTGTTAAAACTTAATTTAGACTTGTATTTCTAAGCGGACCTGTTTGGTGACATAATTAGTTACTTTCCAGCTGGGCAGATAAGCAAGTTGGCGCTTTTTCAATGATTTCTCTGATTGCAGCGTGTGATGTCCCTTTAATTCGAAGCTGTCATATCACCGGCGAACCACAAGGAGCAAGTTCTGAATTTCCATGATTCACTGCGCACGTGCGAACGTCAGAACTTGCTCCTCCATTTCGCCACTAACAACGGTGAGTGCTATTGAGCTCCTCCATTATTTCAGGAGCGATTTCTGCCCCAATGATACAGAGTGACAGTGTCAAGACACTGATTACAAACTCCACACAACTGCGTTCTGATAACCAATTGTGTACCTCCAGGTATAATGGAAATAGACCTCAGAAACTCCAAATAAACACATCTGTGATGAAACTTTTCGTTGAATATTTTAAATAGGCAGTTTCTGAGAAGTGAAGGGTCACAATAAGGTACTGTGCTGTTTTGGCGCAGTTTTACAGAGATAAACAGCTTCCATGCATCTGCTACTAAGTAATACGGTCTGCAAGTTGTTCAGAAATTAGTTATTTAAATATCTCAATATGTTAAATCATAATTAGAAAAATCAACAATTACTTTCATGGCTTTATTAAATTAGCAATTCTGTTCAATATTCTCAAATTATATATTGGCCACCTCAACAGAAAATTCACCCAAAATCACCCTGATGCTTCTCCCAGACATTACCAAATACTGGATACAGATGTCTTGATATTCTGCCACAGTTATATTTGAGATCATTTAAATTCCTTGATGATACAAATTAGGTTATTACAAAACTAAATGCATGGCCTGATCAACAATTCTAATTAACATCAGGTCTGTTTTACATTCTATTGGTCTAACATATGCTTGGTCGAGCATATATTAGAAATACTATATTATTCATGTTACTGCAAATTCCAGCTGCATATATTATGCTAATTGCCCAGGACAAACAAAGACAGTCTGCTCCTGAGGGAAGTAGTTGTATGTCATATTGTCCCAAATCAATGCACACCATTATACATAGAATTACATAGAATGTACAGCACAGAAACAGGTCATTTGGCCCAACTGGTCCTTGTTGGTGTTTATACTCCACACAAGCTCTTCCCACCTTTCTTCATCTAACCCTATCAGCATAACCTTCCATTCCTTTCTCCCTCATGAATTTATCTAGCTTCTCCTTAAATGCATTTATACAATTCACCTCAACTACCCCTTGTAGTAGCGAATTCCACATTCTAACCACTCCCTGGGTAAAGAAGTTTCTCCTGAATTCCCTGTAAACCACAACTCCAATTCCTGGAGTTCCCTCCCTTCTCTCATCCATTTGCGAAAGCTCCAATTTCTTATCTGTCACTTCTGAGTAGCAGGCTATAAGGGAGTTTGCTTGTCTTGCAAAAGAAAGCTGCCCAAAGCCTGCTGTATGACTTTTTGAGGAGGAGCTCAGTGTGGATAAGAATACACTACAAAAAAAACCTAAAAACAAGGCATTTCATAGGAACAGGAGTAGGCCATTTAGCCCCTTAAGCCTGTTCCGTTATTCAATAAGATCATGGTTGATCTGTGACCTAACTCCATCTACCCGCCTTAGCCCCATATCCCTTAATACCTTTGGTTAACAAAAATCTGTCATCAACTGCCGTTTGTGGAAGAGAGTTCCAAACTTCTACCACCCTTTGCGTGTAGAAGTGTTTCCTAACTTCGCTCCTGAAAGTCCTGGCTCTAATTTTTAGGCTATGTCCCCTAGTCCAAGACTCCCCAACCAGAGGAAATAGTTTCTCTCTGTCTACTCTATCAGTTCTTCTTAATATCTTGAAAACTGGGTTTCAGTTCTGATGTAGCCAGTTATAAAACACTTTTTTTTTTACTTGGATTTTTTTTACCTTAAGAAACAGACTCTTGAATTGAATGCAGATTCTATTTACATTTATGTTCCCGCACTGTCGAATGGCAGATCTTCAAAGGATTTCTAACCATAGTGAACATCAGTTACTCAGTTTATCTGTATGGTTTTGGTCTTCAACTAAAGGAGGACGACAAACATTTTCACTCATTATAATGTATGCAACTCTTCAGAACTAACAACTGGAGAATTTGTTTAGAGATAGTCGGGGGTGGGGGGGGCGAATTTCAGATACAGCTTATCTCAGACAGGCGGAGAGCAGCAGGTCCAGTCCACCCACTTGATGTTGGCAGGAGGCATGGTCAATTTTCATGGTCATGCCTCATTTGCATTGACTAGGTGAGTTAGAAGACTATTCATGCTGCTCATAGGTAGTTCGCTGCTTGGGAGGGTGAGAAATCTGGTGGGGCAACAGATTGATATGGGTCTTCAGCAGCATCTTAAAGGGGAAAGGTGAAAGGGCAAAAGTGAAATAGAACAGTAGTTTTCGGCAGAAGGGACATTTCTTTTTAGCACCCACAGCAGCAAAGAAATGAGATAATGGAAGCTGTTAAGGTTTAAAGCACACAAAACTACAGAAAAAATGAGTAAAAGACCCAGTATTACTTAATGAGCCAAGCTGATGCATAACAGTAGGCAAAATGAATAGTTGGTAATTTCACTGATGATTCCCCCGAGATAATGACCCTATAGTAAAGGTTTTATTAATTTCTCTATAGGACAAAGTAAACCCAGTTGCCGTGTTAGAGCAACAGAACTAGAGGTAGTCAAAGTTTGTAATTCAGCTTTGTTTGATGCAAAAACTAATGACTTTGAATTGAAATGTGAAAGTCTTGGTCAGAGACGGTTTGTATATAAAGCATTTTTACTACTTGCGTGGTAATGTAAACTTAAAAGTGTTTTTCATGAATTTAATGGGATGCATTTGCATCATCCTTGTTAACTAAAACAGCTGAAGAGTCTAACATTACCAAGGTAACTATTCATTAAATTTATTCTAAGTGGTAATAAAGTTGAAGTACAATGCAGGTATGTGCAGCAACTAATTGACTCAGATGCCAAGTAAAGCACTTCTTACCATTTTATTGTCCTAACAATGAAATTTTGGTCCAATAATTGAAAATCATGAAAGTGCCATAAAGATAATTCATGTGCATTCACTGAGCTTTTGATGTCCTTGAAATTGGAACAGAATTCATATTAAAATCTAATGGAAGTTTCCGTGATTACGGGACTGGAGCATAAAATAACTCCACTGCTAACAATTTGAAGTGTGCTAAACAATAGAAGATTCATTCCACCCCTTCACAGTGAGAGTTAGTGAACAACCATGTAATGTGACCCTCCCAGTGCAGATAAAAGCCAATTTTCCTGAGGGGTAAAGGTCAAAATCGGCTGTACCAGCAGTGCAGCGTACACTTATCCAGAAGAGCTGCAGTAGCATACCAGTTTTTTTCATTCGTTCATGGGATGTGGGCGTCGCTGGCGAGGCCGGCATTTATTGCCCATCCCTAATTGCCCTTGAGAAGATGGTGGTGAGCCGCCTTCTTGAACCGCTGCAGTCCGTGTGGTGATGGTTCTCCCACAGTGCTGTTAGGAAGGGAGTTCCAGGATTTTGACCCAGCGACGATGAAGGAACGGCGATATATTTCCAAGTCGGGATGGTGTGTGACTTGGAGGGGAACGTGCAGGTGGTGTTGTTCCCATGTGCCTGCTGCTCTTGTCCTTCTAGGTGGTAGAGGTCACGGGTTTGGGAGGAGCTGTCGACGAAGCCTTGGCGAGTTGCTGCAGTGCATCCTGTGGATGGTACACACTGCAGCCACTGTGCGCCGGTGGTGAAGGGAGTGAATGTTTAGGGTGGTGGATGGGGTGCCAATCAAGCGGGCTGCTTTGTCCTGGATGGTGTCGAGCTTCTCGAGTGTTGTTGGAGCTGCACTCATCCAAGCAAGTGGAGAGTATTCCATTACACTCCTGACTTGTGCCTTGTCGATGGTGGAAAGGCTTTAGGGAGTCACTCGCCGCAGAATACCCAGCCTCTGACCTGCTCTCGTAGCCACAGTATTTATATGGCTGGTCCAGTTAAGTTTCTGGTCAGTGGTGACCCCCAGGATGTTGATGGTGGGGGATTCGGTGATGGTAATGCTGTTGAATGTCAAGGGGAGGTGGTTAGACTCTCTCTTGTTACCTGCCCCTCATGATTTCCATGCACCATATGTGTGTGATACATTGCTAATAGGTATATGCCCAATCACCCCACAAAGCTGCAGCTCTTCTGCAGGCTTTAAAGGCTTGAATCAGCTTAAAGAGGCAATCCCATTTCACTACCTGCTTCTATCCCACATTGATTAGCTGTATAACAGATTAACTTCCCATAAAATTGTAATAAGTTGCTTTGTTTGTTCCTGAATCGTTTTGTTCCGACTTCTCTTTTGGAACTTTTTTTTTAAATGTTGCGAGAATCTTGTGATGATTACCTCAGCAATTCCTGAAAGAAGCAAAGTGCCCTCCTCTGAGGAGGAACACATCGAACTATTGCTGCAGTTCTTTGGGTTGGGCTCAGCTTTGGGCTGAAAAGAATGTGTAATCCTATTCTCTTTGCACATCAGTTATACTCTAAACCAATTTTTGTTCAGACATTTTTAAACCCATGATGAACAACATATTTATAAATGTTGGAGAAATATATGGTCACATTTTCATTTACAGAAGTCAATTCCACCTACATCCCCAGTCATAGCAAATTCACACCTCCACCACACTTTTGACATGATCTAAGTTGACAGAGTGACCTGGATGGATGAAGTATTTAGACAAATTGGGAATACACTGCCCGGAGAGTCACAAGCATGGACCTACATCCTTGTATCAATTGACACAACAAACTTGGACCAACAATAAATGCATCAACTTGACAACAATTCTTTATATCATGCAAAAGAAATCTTGGGGGTGGGAAGGATTACAATAAAGAATGATTGGGCTAGATCTGCCATTATGCATATTGTCTCCATCTGAGTTTACAATATTCCACTGGTGTTCTTTGCCCTTATGTTGCCTCATTTGCTTTGCTCTGTGTCTGCCCTTTTCATCATCTCTGCTTTTCCTCCATCTCAATTTAAGCAGGATATATTGACAGGTTGGGCTAATCAATCAGCTGGTGACATGACTTCAACAGCATCTCCACAAGAGATTGTTGAACATGGAAGCAGAAGACTAGCAATAATATTGGATTTTGAGGGGCAGGTGGGTGAGGAAAAGGAGGGAAATGGGAATCCAAAGAGTGAGTCAGAAACAGTACCAATTGATGAAAAAGCTGAAGATAATTCTGCGAGAATTTAAATGGCCATATTGGATTTGTACCTAGTTTGATATTAAATGATTAAGTACTAACCCCACCCCCCAGTAAATATGACTGACTGTTCTCCTTTCCCATTCATTTTTTCCTCTCACCAATTTACTCCTGTCTTAAGGACATTGTTTTTTGCTGGGATTGGTTCCACAGGCACTGTTTGGATTACAGCACTTCATCCAAGTTGCCATTAAATCACATGTAAACTTTAGCTACAAGCATCACAGGTAAGGAGAGGGATATAATTAGCAGATGTGTCTGAGCTTGTGCTCAGACCACATTAACAAAAAGCACATTTCCAGCTAGACTCACAGAGCAGCTAGGATCAAGAATCTTGGCTAACTTTCCACTCCTTAACCTATAGACAAGCCAATTTTGGGACCTCATTTTCCTGACTGAGAGACATTGACCCAGCACAGACTGGAGACCAAACTCAGACTCTTCACAGCTGCTGGATTCTCCTGTTAGTAGCTGAACCCTATCAATGTTAAAAGCAGGACCATTCTAAGTACAGGAATGAGATAGAGCCAGAGTCACTGCCCTGGCCTCCACATCTGTTTTTTTCACAGAAGATTAGTTAGGCACAATCCCTTTGAATTATAAAATTAGATGTTTTAACACCTGAACCAGGATTATGTATAGCATTACACCTCATTTAAAATTACAATGCATCCAAAATAGACCAAAAAAAATTGCTTCCCTCATCCTTCACATTTATACTGCTAGTCCACCTGTTGACAAGTTAAGTTAAACAGCATTTAATTTAAGGTGCACATGGAACATGTGAAAATGATACAATCCTATCATTAGGATTCCCAATCCTGAAATAACTTCCTTTTAGGGACCCTTAAAGTGATCATTTAAACAGATATGATGTTGTTTAATCACATTATTTAAGGCTGGCTATATAAGGGTGAAACGTTCATTCAAGCAAAATATCAGGAATCTAATGACAATTTGCATGAAATTCTGGGTTTTTGGGAAAACAACAACAAATTGATCTTCCCCCAGGCCAACTGAATTTTAGGACAGTATCATTTCTATTTCCATAGAACTTTACCTTCTTTGGCTGACCAAATGTACTTTTGGTCCTGCAGACTCTCAATATCCACTTTGAGAAAAATGAGGCTGTGCTTATCCTCTATGCATGCATTCTTGGCTCCTCTTTAAATAAACCAATAAATGGGACACTGTGTCATCAACTATGAATTAAATAAAAGTGCCCCCTAAAGGGGCACAACTAATAAGGAACTTAAACATAAGAAGAAGGAAACTTGTATCTCCTTATCTAAGGAAGGATATACTTGCCTTAGAGGCGGTGCAATGAAGGTTCACTGGATTGATTCCTGGGATGAGAGGGTTGTCCTATGAGGAGAGATTGAGTAGAATGGGCCTATACTCTCCGGAGTTTAGAAGAATAAGAGGTGGTCTCATTGAAACACATAAGATTCTGAGCGGGCTTGACAGGGTAGATTCTGACAGGCTGTTTCACCTGGCTGGAGAGTCTAGAACTAGGGGGCATAGTCTCAGGATAAGGGGTCAACCATTTAGGACTGAGATGAGGAGAAATTTCTTCACTCAAAGTGAACCTTTGGAATTCTCTACCCTGAGGGTTGTGGATGCTCAGTCGTTGACTATATTCAAGACTGTGACTCTAATGGAATCAAGGGATATGGGGGTCGGGCGGGAAAGTAGAGTTGAGGTCGAAGATCAGCCATGACCTTATTAAATGGTGGAGCAGACTCGAGGGGCTGTATGGTCTACTGCTGCTCCTATTTCTTACGTTCTTATGTTCTTATAAACTAAATAATAATATTATACCTAGTGTCGACTATGCCCTCCTGTCCTTGTGGTGTATTCTTGTCTCAATTTGCTATTTTGCATCATGATACAAGTAGGCTGACTAATTGCACTGGCTCGGTGCACGTAGCATATTGAGGGACAGCTGCAACAGCGGGAGACCCATGATGAAGTAACTGTCTGGTGCCGTCAGCTGAATGTATTTGCCAGTGTTGTCACCTTGGGACTCAATGGCACTGCAGTAATGTAAAAGACACTTTACAGGATGGACTCTCTGCTTGATATTGGTTTTCTTGTTGGATCATTTAAGGATTTGCCTGGGAAGCATTTGGAAAATAACAGAAACATCACAGTTCAATATATTGCTCCAGAGAAACATGGAACTTTAACTATTAGAGTGTCTGCCTTATGAAAAGTGGTTGAATGCAGAACCAAATTCAGGAAACCATGGCTTCAGATAGAAACATAGAAACAAAGATAAATAGAAAACAAAAGCAGGAGTAGGCCATTCGGTCCTTCGAGCCTGCTCCGCTATTCAATATGATCAAGGCTGATCCTTTATCTCAATACCATATTCCCGTTCTCTCCCCATACCCCTTGATGCCTTTTGTGTCTAGAAATCTATCTAGCTCCTTCTTAAATATATTCAGTGACTTGGCCTCCACAGCCTTCCGTGGTAGAGAATTCCACAGGTTCACCACCCTCTGAGAGAAGAAATTTCTCCTCATCTCAGTCCTAAATGTCCTACCCTGTATCCTGAGGCTGTGACCCCTCATTCTAAACCCCCCAGCCAGAGGATACATCCTCCCTGCATCCAGTCTGTCTAGCCCTGTCAGAATTTTATATGTTTCAATGAGATCCCCTCTCATTCTTCTAAACTCGAGTGAATACAGGCCGAGTCGACCCAATCTCTCCTCATACCACAGTCCTGCCATCCCAGGAATCAGTCTGGTGAACCTTCGCTGTACTCCTTCTATGGCAAGTATATCCTTTCTTAGGTAAGGAGACCAAAACTGCACATAACACTCCAGGCCCTGTATAACTGCAGTAAGACATCCTTGATCCTGTACTCAAATCCTCTTGCAATGCAGGCCAACATACTATTTGCCTTCCTTACTGCTTGCTGCACCTGCATGTTTGCTTTCCGTGACTGGTGTACAAGAACACCCAGGTCTCTTTGTACATCAACATTTCCCAATCTATCACCATTTAAATAATACTCTGCCTTTCTTTTCCTTCCGAAGTGGATAACTTCACATTTATCCACATTATACTGCATCCACCATGTATTTGCCCACTCACTCAACATGTCCAAATCGCCTTGAAGCCTCTTTGCATCCTCCTCACAACTCACGATCCCACCTTGTTTTGTGTTGTCAGCAAACTTGGAAATATTACATTTGGTTCCCTCATCCAAATCATTGATATATATTGTAAATAGCTGGGGCCCAAGCACCGATCCCTGCAGTACCCCACTAGTCACTGCCTGCCACCCCGAAAAATACCCATTTATTCTTACTCTCTGTTTCCTGTCTGTTAACCAATTTTCAATCCATGCCAGTAGATTACCACCAATCCCATGTGCTTTAATTTTGCACACTAAGCTCTTATGTGTGACTCTGAATTCAGATCATCTGCACCTTTTAAATGAAACAAAAAGGTCACAGGGAAAAAAAGTGATATTGTGATTCGTCCTATTAGTGGAATGGAACTCTCCTCAACTCCTTCCCTAAACCTTTCCAACTCTCTCTTTATCTCCTTGACCAAGCTTTCAGTCACTCTCCCTATTCTCTCCCTTCCAGAAACTTGCATCGGCATCCACTTTTCTTACACCAATTTGTGAAGCACCTTGGGATGTTTCTTTATATTAAAGGTGCTATATAAATGCAAGTTGTTGTTGAAGCATCTTACTGCTCCATGGAGATGTAGGCTGTGGATTTGGAACCACAATTCTCCACATTGGTAATTTCTGGATCTCAGCCGTGCCATCAGAGTGCAAACAAAGGCAATTGTAATATTTCAAACAGAATGTATTTATTCTGTAATATATTTAAATGTCTATTTTTGGTAACAGTTTATAAATTCTCCAATCCTACATGTAAATCACATGCTTTTAGTATAAATATATATTTTTTGCAATTTTCTACAAGTGATAAATGTCCCAAAGAGAGCATATTCAAATCTACTGAAACGTTAGCAATTTGGATACATGATGGGCTCAGTAAAAATTAACGATTCAACAACGATATCGCCTTACTCCTGGGAAATGACAGAATAATAATATAATGCAATTTTCTTTCCAGCATTAAATTAATTCCACAATTTATTTGTCTTATTGCTGTCATGTTTACCAACATATTTAAACTCTGACCTCTTCCTTGGTTTCTCAAGCAACTGAAACCCTATTATGTACAGTTAGATTCAATTTGGATATATACATTGGCCCAGAAATTGCTCTGAGCGATGAACCAAGAGTGCCTGCTGCTCCTGAGATTTGACCTCCCCACCTGAATTACTGCAGTCTTTTTCAAATGCGAATTCAAAAAACTGCACGTTCTTTTCCGGGCTGCGTGAATGGGGAAAGGATCTCTCTGTCCCCTCCACCAATCAGCTTGAATCAAGCCACGCTGTGAGATCCAGGAAGTGAATCTCATTCACAAACTGCGCAGAGTAAGAACCAGGAAGTGTCAGATGAGATTAGTAAATGTATTATAAAATCAGATAGAGAAAGCAAACCAAAAAGAGGGCAAGATTAAAAGACTGAAATAAAAAAGACAGAAAGAAATTAATACTACCACACTGTTAATAGTTAGTTTAGACCTGATATAATTCAGCGTACCTTTTTTCTGGCGAGATTAGTTAATTTCCAGCTGGGCGGGACAGCAAGTTCGCACTAGTCCATTGATTCCTGCCTGCGATATCTCTTTCATGCGAAGCTGTCAGATCAGCAGGGAATCAGGAAGAGCAATTTCCAGATTTTCACTTTTGACTGCGCATATGCGGTCACCGGAAATTGCTCTTGGATTTTGGCATTAATAACTGTTAGACTCACCGTTATTTTACGAGCAATTTCCGGCCCATTATTTAGCCACATTCCAACAGAAGGCTATCGAAGCACCAATCAGCTAATACTGATGCAGCATAAACTACATTAACAGTTGACATCTGAAATATATCTTCTAATCAGGTCAAATATTCCAATCTGGGTGCAGTTTACACCCGAGTGGTTCGAAAAGGGTGTTACATTGACACAAAGTCAGGTGTAATGTTTGCACTTAATTATCAGCTCATTATCATAATTATGCACAGCTTTGGTTGTGTGCAGAGAGTACACTAGAAGTGGCAGCAGAAAATTGCTGGATAATGGATTGCTGACTATTAAAGGGAAGCATCAGAAGTGGGAGGTGGGGACTGCGGGGGAATCCTTACAGCCTGAGCAAAACCTTAGAAGGCATTGCAACCCATTGGCGGTCTTCAGAAAAACTGAGGGGGGAGAGGATGAAGAGGTAACAGGCAAAAATGAAATGAAAGGAAGCTCGAGGTGCAGATATGTATCTGCAGGCAAGTGGCAGTGCAGCACAGCACCTGACCCCTGCCTGCCATCCCATCATTGGTTCGCCACTTCTTCCTCCAACAGATGATGGGAATTCTCACTGGGAAACCCACTGGTGACTATTATGGTGCTGCTGGGGAAAACAATGCAGTACAATGATTGGCATAACGGCACATGTGAACTGAAGTGCTCACAGAAAACAAAAGAATGGTCAAGAAATGACTGAAATACATTGCAACATCGTCGTCTCCTTGAAATGAACTTCGATATACTTAATCCTATAGAGCAACCCTGGATCCCATTTCACATGACGTTCTGCATGCGAGAACATTGGAAAATTGCATGCAGGATGTCCCTGCCCATAATAATATTTTAATATTTAAATGAAGCTCCTGCCTGTCTCCATTAATTTGACGCTGGAAATAGATGTGTGGCGTTACAGGACTCCACCCATATTTTCAATCGGGTTCGATCAACTTACTCTTACAAATCTACTCCTGACTGTCTGGGATCACATGAAGAATGGCCATTTTGGGAAAATAGTGGGGACTGTCAGTGCCTGTAGGACTGTTCTCGGCATGAATTGGTGCCTTATGAATGAGAGAAAATTGGCACAAAAGCAGATTCAGATGCTTTACAACCAAATCAGGCCTTGAAAATAATACCTTACCCTGAATTAATCTGAATTTTCAAACAAGAGATTACATCATTTTAAAATATGAATTTTTCAATGATGAAAATACACAAATGTAAAATGTTTAGAACAAAGTTGTGACATACAGTAAATCTACTGAGTGCTAACCTATTTTGATGCTACATCAGAGATTGTACAATGATAAATGATACTGCTTTGGTGTATAGAATACTAGATGACAAACACTGGAGCACTTAGCATAAGTTGGAAAATTCTAATTCATTTTGGCACTTGAGAAAAATGGCTGGTGATAAAAAAATTAACATGTATTTCTCTGAGGTGTAAATAAAATGCTTTGTATCAATGAAATTTACTGAATATGCTTTCAGTTGTACAAAAGTGTAATAAGTTATGTTATGAAATATAATATTTCAGTTATGAAAATATTAATTATTATTCTGGTAAAATCAGAATTATTGTTTCTTTCGATTACAGCATGTTTCACTTAGTTGTAGACCTGAGTTCTGATTGTTTCGGCAAACAATTAACACTTTCTGAATCTAACTGGATTACATTAAGGCTTGCTAAGTATAATTGTTTGTGGATAACCCCTATCCCAGACTATAAAAGGCCTGGTGTAGGTCGTGTCAGCTGAGTGTGGACAGACCTGCTGAAAAGCTGGAAGTTGAACGAGCAGTTATACAACCAATCCCTCCGTGGCCTCAGCCCACACAACCTTGCAACTCCCTGCAGTCTTATGTCCCCTTCTGCTCTTCGCACTCTGGCCTTCCATGCATTGCCTCTTCCTCCATCCCATTATTGGTGGCAGAGTTGTCAGGCTACTCAGTGCAATGCTCTGAAACTCTCTCCTTAAATCTCTCCACCGCTCTACTTCCCTCACCACCTTTAAAAGGCTTCTTAACACCCATCTTTTCAATTAAGCTTTCAGTCGCCTCTCCAAACACTCCCACCATGCCTCAGTGTCCATTCCTTCCTGCCCCCCGTCCCCCCATAAAGTGCCTTGGGGTGTTTCTACATTAAAGGTGCGATATAAATGCAAGATGTTGCTGTTGTTGTTGAGTTATACTGTCTGTTCTGGTTGTTCTTATATAAATCTCTGCAACACAACCCACAATATTACGATATAAACAGTAATCCTTCATTGCAACATTTTTTGATGCACTCTGACTTCGAATAGAAATGTTTTGTTTATGGCTCCTCTAAGATTTATAATGAATGGCTACTCACAAATAAAGAATCCACATTAAACCATCCCTCCAAAGGGATGAAGGTGTTGGATGCAGCTGGCTTGTCTGGAATATCTTTAAGGTTTGGACTCAGACCATTAATAAGGCCACGTAATATTGCTTCTTTTCAGCAGTATGCCCCAGGAAGAGCTGTTTCTATTTCCCTCAAAAAAAATTCAATACAGGAAAAATAAGTTCCTGCAGAGGCACATCCAAAACCCATCAGTCTTAATTATATCCTCTGGGAGAAAATTCTGTTTTCAGCTAATAATGCAACTAAAAATATATCAATTATAGAGGCCCATGGCCAATTACTCATATCTAACAATGTGGTGATGTAAAGTAGATTCCTGATTACTGGTGTTCCAAGAAATGTTATGCCCCAATCAGAGGCTAGATTCTGAAATGAATGTATAATCATTTTTCAGCATAATTTTTTACTCCAGTCTTATTTTAGATATATTGCTCTTTAACATTTTGGTCTTATTATACCAATTATCCTGTTATAGTTGTGGATTTTGGGCCATTCTTAATAAATAATAGTGAGGTGCTCAATTTACTGTTATGTGTTATTCCTTCAGATTTGGGAAGATAAACACTTTGTGAAAATGACTGCAAAACAAGTACAGAGCGTGTTCTAGCTCCATCCTTGTAACAGGAACAGAGCCTCAGGATGTTACTACTGGCTGAAAATTATGCTTCAGTTGGACATTCATTCATGAGGTTGAGCGTCTTGTTCATCCCAGAAACAGCAATATTACAGGAATAGCTTGACAACAGATGTCAGGTTCCATGTGACCATGTAAGGTTGAATGTGCGACTCTCATTCTGACTTTTAAAAAAATCATTCTTGGGATGTGGGCATCACTGGCAAGGCTGGCATTATTGCCTATCCTTAGTTGCCCTGATAAGGTGGTCATGATGTGGAGATGCCGGTGATGGACTGGGGTTGACAATTGTAAACAATTTTACAACACCAAGTTATAGTCCAGCAATTTTATTTTAAATTCACAAGCTTTCGGAGATTTCCTCCTTCCTCAGGCCTGAGGAAGGAGGAAATCTCCGAAAGCTTGTGAATTTAAAATAAAATTGCTGGACTATAACTTGGTGTTGTAAAATTGTTTACAATTGATAAGGTGGTGGTGGATCATCTTCTTGAACCTCTGTAACGGTTTGATACAACTGAGTGGCTTGCTAGGCCACTTCAGAGGGCAGTTAAGAGTCAACCACGTTAGTATGGCTATATATGGAGTTATACATAGGCCAGGCCAGTAAGGGCGGCAGGTTTCCTTCCCTATAGAATTCTGACCATTCTTTCTGTGGGTCTTTGCAATATACGGACAGAGGGTTTCAGTTAAAATAACTTCAGTCACTTAAATTTGTGCAGAAACTGGATGAGTGCAGCTCCAACAACACTCAAGAAGCTCGACACCATCCAGGACAAAGCAGCTCACTTGATTGGCACCCCATCCACCACCCTAAACATTCACTCCCTTCACCACCAGCGCACTGTGGCTGCAGTGTGTACCATCCACAGGATGCACTGCAGCAACTTGCCAAGGCTTCTTCGACAGCAGCTCCCAAACCCGCGACCTCTACCACCTAGGAGGACAAGGGCAGCAGGCACATGGGAACAACACCACCTGCACGTTCCCCTCCAAGTCACACACCATCCCCACTTGGAAATATATCGCCGTTCCTTCATCGTCGCTGGATCAAAATCCTGGAACTCCCTTCCTAACAGCACTGTGGGAGAACCTTCACCACACGGACTGCAGCGGTTCAAGAAGGCAGCTCACCACCACCTTCTCAAGGGCATTTAGTGATGGGCAATAAATGCCGGCCTCGCCAGCGACGCCCACATCCCATTAAAAAAATGCTTGGATCAAAGAGTTGTTGCAGGAAACTTGGTGGCAATTTCTTAAATAGTTTTGACAATGAATGGGTTGGACTGCTGGAAGGAAATAAAAAATGGTTAACACCGCGGTAAGTCTTAATGACTGCCAAACAACTAAAAATTAAGTTTAATTTTAAAAATATGGAGTCTCATATTAATTTTAATAGATTTTGATCATTAAAAAAAAATTTAATGAAAAAATTTAATTTTTTTTGTTACTTTTCCTGTCTGTCTCTTTTATTTAATTAAATTATTTCTTTGGCTTTTTATTAAAAAAATACTTACAATTACATACAGAATACTAACTTTCAATGAATGAAGTCTGTTTGTCTGCTTGAGCAATGCAGGCTGAATCTGTGGGCCTGACTTCTCTTCCTGTCAGATTTTGTGGGCATGTCTTCTCCTCTCACAGACCTTTCCAGCCGCGGCAACTCACGCTGCTCAGAGGCTGGGTTGATAACGCACAAATTTTTTAAAGTTCAAATTCAAGCAATTCGACGCCACAGAGCCCGCAGTAAGTAATTTCATTCATTTAATTCGCAGGAGCAGCATTGACCATTGCCTTGGCGCTCAAAGCAATTTCTGGCCCATTGTAAAATTTCAACCGAGAAGTGGGTGGAGGTGGCAGGGGAGGGGGTGGGGGCGAGTGAAAGAAGGGAATGCATTGGGCATAAGAAATTGTTTGTAACCCAACAATGTCTTTTAAAATATTTAGAAATTGAGAATAGAAGAATCTTACAGCAGTGAAAGAGGCCATTGTGCCTTTGTGCCTGAGCTGGCTCTTTGAAAGAACTATCCACTTAGCCCCATTTCCCTGTGCTTTCTCCATAATCTTTTAAATTTTAGTTTTGAAATATTTATTCATTTCTCTTTTAAAAGATATTATGGATTCTGCTTCTGGCAGGGCATTCCATGTACTAACAACGATCTGCACAAAAAAAATTCTCCCAAACTCTCCCTTTGTTCCTTTGGTTATGATCTTAAATGTATGCCCTCTAGTTACCAACTTGCTGACCAGTGGAATTGGATGTTCTCTATCAAAACCCCTCATAATTTTGAACACCTCGAAAAGATCTTCTCTTAACCTTCTCCAATGAAATGAGACTCAGTTTCTCATCTGATACTCCATCTTCTGTACCTTTCATCCTTCCTAACGTAGGGTGCCCAAAACTGAACGTAATATTCGAACCTCAGCCCAATCAACGATTTGTATAAACTTTAATTCTTTATTTTCATACTCTTTACCCATATTTATAAAACCTGGAATCCCATGATTTTTTAACAACCATGTTTTCAGATATGCTTCAATATGTTTTTCTGATTTACCATGTGTCAAAAACAATAATTTTTGTCTTTTAGCATTATACAGTTTCAATTATCTAAACAGGAGACTGCTCTCTGGACTAACTATAACATATGAACCAGAGGCACTGCGTTTAAACTATGAAGCTGATAAAGCATTTCCTTTGATGCCATGTTCAAACTCCTAATGTATCCTGTTTGACATGTAGAAATGTAGGCCTAGATTTTCCACTTATGCAGATTTGGGATCTCCAGCATGGTGGGACTTCTACCTGCCACAAAGATGTGGACCGAGCACCATCGTTTTACCTGTCGCTGTCAAGGTCACCATTGCCCTCAACTTCTTTGCCTCCGGATCCTTCCAGGGTGCCACCGGGGACATCACCGGGGTCTCACAGTCATCTACACACAAGTGCATAAGGCAGGTCACCGACGGCTTGTTTCACAGGCCCTCGCACTATATCAACTTCCCCATGGATGACCTCAGCCAGATGGAGAGGGCAGTGGGATTGCACGCTGTGGCTGGCTTCCCACGGGTGCAGGGTGCAATCGATTGCACCCATATAGCAATACAAGCACCTCCACATGAGCCAGGACTGTTCGTCAACAGGAAGGGCTATCACTCCATCAACACTCAGCTCATCTGTGACCACCGCAAGAGATTCCTTCACGTGTGCACCAGATACCCTGACAGCTGCCACGATTCCTTCATCCTCAGGGAGTCCACCGTGCCGCCCCTCTTCCACTCACCCAACACCCTCAAGGGCTGGCTCCTCGGGGACAAGGGATATCCCCTGCACACGTGGCTTATGACACCTCTGAGGAACCCCACCACCGAGCCACAGCGTTGATATAATGACAGCCACATCACTACCAGGTCTACAATTGAGCAGGCTATAGGGCTGCTCAAGATGCGCTTCAGGTGCCTCGATCATTCTGGGGGAGCGCTCCAATACGCGCCACACAGAGTGGGACGCATTATAGTCATCTGTTGTGCCCTACACAACATGGCACAACAGAGAGGGGTGCCGCTGGAGGAGGCCCCATCCACGTCTGCCACCTATATTGAGGACGAGGAGGAGGAGGAGGACGGGGAGGAGGAACAATCCATGGGCAGAACAGCGGCTCATCTGGCTGCTCGTGAGGCCAGGGAGTCACCGATATGTGAACGCTTCTCCTAACATCAGACAGTGTGAAGAGTCCAGTCCTCATCACCTGGACAGAGGAGCGGCCACACCAGCCCCCTCCCCTGCCCCCTGCACAAAACAGTGGTCCAACTACACCTACACCCACTGTAGAGTGACCCAATGGGTGGCATCAAGTGTGCATGTTCATGGTGAACCCCATGAAAGGGACCAATTCCACAAGCCAGCAAGAATGGGCAAGACATGGCAGTAGTGGTGATAATATTAGGATTTATTGTGCATGTGGCAGAAAACAAATATAAATAAAAAACATGACAAATCGTCAAACACCCTTGTGCATTCCCTTTGTGCTCACAAAACTTCGCCTTGCGTTTACGGGAACCCTTACGTGGTGCTACCCATGTGGCTTCAGCAGAGGTAGTGGCAGGTTGCTCTTGTCCATGCCCTGACCGATGAGATGCTCTGCGCGGATGCCCTCTGGGTTTCGGTGCCTGTGAGGGCCCCTCCAAAGACTGCTCCACCTGCACTTGTGCAGGGGCAGACTCGGCCACCTGGAGAGGGGGCAGCATTGTGTCTACTGGTTGAGAGGGGAGTAATGGGTGAGACGTGGGAGCGCTTTGAGTGGCATCCCCACATCCATGTCCCCTTTCACCATCATCCCTCTCCTGGCCCAGGCCCACATCACTCCTTCCACCTTGCTGGACGGCAGTTTGGAGGAGTTGTGTGAGGCCTTGGAAGGCCAGTTGTAAAGTATCTGTCAGCCTGTTCAAGGCGGCAAAATGTTGCTCACCCTGAATCCGAACGGCCGTTGTCAGGGCCTGAATGGACTCATTGTTGAGCCGTGCTTGACACTCGAGGGAGGCTAGCCTCTCCTCCATCGCAGCCGTTCCCGCACCTACCCGCAACACTATCTCAGAGATGGCTTCACGTCCCTGCGACACTATCTCAGAGATACCCTCCTGTACCTGTGCCACCATTCCACTCATGCAGGAGTTGGACTCCTCCATCCTCTGCGCGATTGTGGAGAGTGCGCCTGGCACCTGTTCCAGCACCTCGGCAATGTGCTGCTGCCCCTCGATGACTCTCCTTTTCATGGCTGGCCCCCAGGTTTCAGAATCTGGGTCCAGCTGAGCAGAGCCTGGAGAAGAGTGCTCCCACCGACGTAGACTCTCCACGGCTGCCCCGCCACCAGGGTCTGTTCGTGCTCACATGTGTGTGGTGACTCACCATGTGCAAGCCCAACTAAGTGAGGATGGGGACCCACCGAGGTGTGTGTATCTGCGCTGGTGGATGCTTGGCTCAGATGTGACAATGGACCCTCAGAGGCCGGCAGTCCTCTGAGG
This sequence comes from Heptranchias perlo, assembly GCF_035084215.1. NCBI lineage: Eukaryota > Metazoa > Chordata > Chondrichthyes > Hexanchiformes > Hexanchidae > Heptranchias > Heptranchias perlo. The sequence goes on along the minus strand of NC_090341.1, from coordinate 42,235,403 downwards.
AATCGCCCTCCTTGGTCACGGGGCTCGCAGATGGGCCTGCAAGAGAACAGAGAGCAATATTAGGCATGTGGACAGATGTTGAGGTGCTGCAGATGCCAAGTGATGCTAAGATCATTCGCTATCATGAGTGCTGAGTGTTAGATTTCTGTCACCAGCCGCTTGTGCACTCCCAGTCTCGGCATCCGCCACGGACAGGCACTCCAGCGTCCGGCTTATCCCCAGCACCTGCTGCTCTGCGTCTGTTAGTGCCACCTGGTGTGGTGGGCCCCTCCGGTCCGTGCCCTCGCACGAGTGTTCTGGCATCTCTTCTCCTATCAAGGCAAAACACAGGGGCGTGATTGAGTGATGGTTGCATGGTGAGCCGCTGCATGCATTGGTGTGGGTGGGGTTGAGCGTGGGGAATTTGCATGGGAGGGTGCATGTGCGACACAGCCATGATATTGTATGAGGATTGGGTTGCGTAGTAGTGTTCGAATGAGAACTTGGGCGGTGAGTACGTGCAGGCAAGTTGAGGATAATAGTTGAGCATTGTAGTGCAGAAGGAGTTGTGTGGTGGTGGAGGTGATGTGGAAGACGAAGTGTGGGAGAATGCGTAAGTATACTCACTTTGGCTGACCTGGTTAGGTCATTAAATTTCTTCCTGCACTGCACCCAGGTTCGTGGCACATTGCCGCTGCTGGTGACCTCCTCGGCCACCTCCAGCCAGGCCTTCTTGGTGGTGGAAGGAGGACACTTCCTCCCATCAGATGGGAAAAGGATTTTCCTCCTCCTCCTCACCCCATCGAGCAGAACCTGGAGTGTGGAATCCAAAAACCTTGGGGCAGCCTTTCCTCTGGCCTGCTCCATGGTTCAAAATTGGTTGTTTGCTGCAGGAGGAGCATTGTTGGCCTGCCCCTTTAAATAGGGCTCCTCCAGCTGACAGCCTATGCTGCGCATGCGCAGTCCGCCCGCTGCGCAGCTTTCCAGCGGGAAACCCGGAAGCACAGGTAAGTGGCTTCAATTAGCCTGCGATCGCGTGCGGAGTACAGTGATTTCACCGGGCGCGTTACCCACGCGCTCAGTCGACCCCCCGCCGCCCTGCTAATATCGGGCCCATAATATCTCTTCCTAAAAGATTGTGTGTTAAGGTCAGAGAAACCTCAACTGCTTTGTCTAAAAGAACTGTTACATTCCAAGAAACTGAAAAAAGGCAGCTTTCTGAAGATTGTATATTGGCCTCTTGTGGAAGGATTCCAGTTTTCTCATTTGAATAATGCGTTGCTTCTTATTTTACCTGTGTTTCTTTGCTTTCATGTAGCATTTCACTTTTAAATAAGTCCACAAGAGTAAGAAAAAAAGAAGTTGCATTTTTATTGCACCTTTGACAATCTCAAGACATCCCAAAGCTCTTCACAGCCAATGAATTACTTTCTGAAGCATGGTTACTATTGTAAGGTAGGGAAATGCATCAGCCAATTTGCACACATCAAGGTTCCATGAACAGCAGTGGGGTAAATGACAAATTAAACTGTTTTTCGTGGTGTTGGTTTTGGGATAATTGTTGGCCAGGACATCAGGAGAAATTTGAATAGTGCCAACGGCTCTTTTACGTCCACCTGAGAGAGCGGATGAGACCTCGGTTTAACATCTCATCCAGAAGACGGCACCTCCAACAATACAGCACTCTCTCGGTACTGCACTGAGGTCTCAGCCTAGAATATGTGCCAATTTACCATGATTGGAGTTATATATAGGCTATGCGAACCCAAACGTAGCAAAGGATAGGGACATTGCTTTCAGTTGATAGCCTTTGCTTAGAGAAACTGTTGCCAAGTTGATAAAAAGTGTTGGGAAAAAGCTTGAACTGTAACAAGTTCTGTTTTTCAACACTTTTGATAATAGCCATGTTTATCCAATATTTTTTAAATTATTAAGTAAATTAGACATGAAAGAACTTTTCTTCTCATTGGCTTCTCAAATGTACTGTGAGCATTTTTAATATAAATGCTTCAAACCAAACATCCTTTCAAGGGGAATGGCTGCTTTATTTACTAATGCTGTTGTTGATTGTCCTCTGTGCTATCACTGAAAGTGCAATTACAAACTACATTATACAGTGATTGAATATTTAAATATGATTGCCTCCACAACATGGCATTGCCTATATTAATTTGTTGACATAGCAGAAAAATGTGCTATGGTCCCAGAGCAGCATCAGTACCAATAGTGAATGTACAATTGGGCTTTAAATGCTTTTTAACTAACATTACAACTGACAGATGATAACACAATATAGATTTTCAAAATTGTAGCAAAAATGCACAGAATGTCCTATAATATGCAGAACCCTGTCTCCGGCAAACACTTGAGAATCAAAGTAGCTGGAGAAAAGTAACATTTAAGAATATTTAGCTGAGAACAGTAGTGTACTAATAACCACAGCTATAAAGACAAAGTGCAGCATAAATTCTGCAAATCTTCCAGAAAGATCTATGAGGCTCTTTAATGTAACATTTCATTTCTAGCTAAAAATGTTCAGGACTCTATGTCAACCAGAATTGGACCAATTTACACACAATTTACCAGTTGATGTTTTTTCACCCAGTTGTCTAATTCAGATGATTTGGTTTGAGATGGCCTTTCCCAGTAAGAATCCTGTGGCCATAAATGTTTGGCCTTTCTTGTCCGTTCTTTATGTGTATACAGCACCACATATTGTCAGTAATGCAGTTTAAGTGTTTGACAATCTCCACGTTTCTTCATGAATCTTGTTTGAAAGGGATATCGTTTTCATGAATCGTGTTTGAGAATTTTTTTCTTATTTTCTTTGGCTGGAGGAGTGTCAGAAGAGTCCTATGTCATTGAGATATCTCAAGCACATGAAAAATGGTTAGCCAAACATTTTTCATGAAGTCAAGGCCTCATGAAGATTCCAGATAAAGAAACTCTCCCCTCAACAGTATGAGGGTAAATGTCGAATATAAAATCTCCAAAACTTGTAATTTCTTAACCCAGACATTTACACTTAATGGAAGTTTATGAGTGCAGCCAGATAACGATGAACATCCAAGCTTACAGTTTAGATATGATCTCATTTTTTTATTTGTCCAGGTTTAGAAAGACCAAGCGTAATAATGACGATTAAAATGAAATATTAAGATGTAAATTGCTTACCTTTACTGGAGTTCTGATGGGACTGGCACAAATCCTCAAACAGCATGCAGAAATTTAACATCTTGATGACCGCTAATGGTCATTACCATTAATGATGAGTTACATAACAATTTTCCCTGTTTGCTGCAATTATTTGATTCAGTTGGAAATCTTGACCACAGGAAGTACCAAAAAGACAATTTGATGACATCACTATTACGTTTCAAGGAGTGCAGGGTGGAAATTCAGTTTAAAAGCACATTTGGATACATCATTTCCTCACACTAATGCATGTGGCATTTTCCAAACACATTTGAGCACTGCTTTCATGGAGAAATGGTTCCTCTCAGCTCTTCCGATATTAAATTTGACATGAGACTCGATAATGTTGGTTAATACTTACTTTTGAATTTGGATTCTCCAACAAAAGTTTTTGACTGTTGCCATTTTCTAATTATTTTCCCATAGACAATCTCATTTCGTGTGTATAATTTCCATTTCATTTTGTTTGGTGAACAAAGTGCAGCTTTTGATCCTGCTAGATTTCCAGGCCAGTAGCTTGCATGAGTCATGTCATACTGTCTGCCATAATAAATATGGGCATTTTAGATCTGGTTACATTTCAACAAGTTTTCTTTGAAAACATATAAACCATACCTACCTGCGGTATGGTGATCTGTTATGGGATGCACCTCTACATATCAACAGTCATTTGAATTCCAAAACCAATTCACTGTGTGAAAGACTTTGGCACGTTTCAAAGATATGATAAGATGCTATATAAATCCAAGACTTTCTTGCTTTCTTTCTTCCCCTCGTGTTATAATGTAACAAAATCATAAACCTGTTATTAATGTTGTGTTTTCGGGTCTTTTCTGCTTCTCTTACTTTAGATGCTTTGCCATGTGTATTTTTAGATTATTCTCATAGGTAAACTTCAGCTCCCTACAATCTCGAGAATCTCACTGGCCCTGATATTGAGGTAAGTTTCTGATAACATGCCGAGGATGGCAATCTGCAAACCCTTCTGTTCATTAGTTAAGCTACTGGATCTATTCTGCGCCTCCACAGGGACTCCCTCTGACTTTGAAAAGATCAGCATCACAATATCATACTTTGCTTTAGTGTTTTCACTATCAAACAAATTTATTGAACAAAAGATGAACGAGTGAATATATAATAAAATAGAAATAGATTTACTCTAGATATTATATTAACCAATTCCTCAAATTAAAAAAATAATGAATGGTCACAGTCCATATGCTAAGCTATTCTTCTTTTAGTTAACCTTTAGATGCACTTTTATCCCTTTGGTAGTCCTTTATATCTGCAGAAACTAGCTAGTCAAGCCTACCTTTCTCTGCAGGTCCCAACCAACATAACTCATCTCTACCCCACTCAGCACAACTCCATTTCTTGAACAGCTTCAGTGCATTAAATATCCCTAGAAACAGAGGCCGGGCTTCCTGGAATTGAATGACTGTCAACAGCATTCAAAAGTAACTGGCTGCCATGCACATAACTAAGCAAATCACACAGTTTGCATTTGTTTCAAGTGGTTTGGCTCCTCCCCCTCGCCTTTCAATTAGAAAGTCAGACCGGACTTTATTCACCTTATTTTATATTGAATTGAGTTGGGACATGAGATTTTAACTAAAGCTGGGTTTTAAAACTCCTGGGAGGCCAATTTTAATTTCAGTTATGCCCCATCTGCACCAGTTTTGGGCACAGTCAGATGGACCAGACTGTAAACTTAGGTGAAAATAAGTTCTGCCTGATTTCCAGTTTAGCATTTGAAACTCCAAACCAAATCTGGTGTGAACTCCATTTCAACTCTGCACCAATGGGACCTGACCCAGCTCCACTCTTGTGGAATCTGCAAAGTAGGTCATGTAATGTACTGTAAATCCAGACACATTTGCGATAAATAAACTTTTGTTGTATTCATGAATTCTAGCAGTCGTATGAAAAGTTGTGTATCATGAAATAAATCCAAGAAAATCAACTGAAAAAAAATGAATAATCACAGAAAATTTAATCCCAATACATAGCAATAAATAATATTTCTTTATTTTCTTTGTCTGACACCAGAGAAACAAGAAAGGAGCAGAGATCAAACCTGTGACTTTCTTGCTTAAAAGATACCAGAGATGAAATTTCTCATGCTGCTAATTTTACCAAAGAAAGTTGGTAAAATTTAAAAAGCTGGAAATTTTAAAGAGCCCGGCATATTAAACCCTTAACTTTGTATTTACAAGCACAGCACAAGGCATCACTGGTATTTATGTTAATCACATGGCTGCTGCTGTACTTGCCTATGTCTGCATTGATCCTCAGCAGAATCCTCACATTATAAATAACTGTTCCTATACTATCCATAAATATTTCTAATATTTCATGCCACGTCACTGACACACATGCTCCTTTTGCTATTAATGCACAGTAAAGGTTATAGATACTGCTATGTAATGATCAATGGCACAGTACTGTTACCATGCAGCAAACTGCCTGCCATTCCAGTGATAATGATCAGAAATATATTGACACAACCTTTCCCAAATGCTGTATTCCCAGTTGAAATTCCTTTAGGCCTCCAATACATATATTCAAATGTCTAGAAAATCTTTATTTAAAGAGCCTATAATTGATTCATTGTTGACACTCCGTCTTTCCTCACCAAAATAAAATGGATTATTTTTACTTCTGATAGGCTGTAGATTTGATTTTATTCCCTTCAGTAATACAGACTAAAATCAAGGACATTAATCACCTTCAGAAATAGTCAAAGTTGTGACACTTTGCTCTCCTCCAGCAGCCATTAAAGGTTTACTATCCCATTCCATCACACTGATTTAGCACATATTAGCTGCATCTATTGAACAGAAAGTCTTAGGAAAGGAAATAAGCCATCTTCGGTGAGAGCAGGCCGTTCCAGATGAATTACAATTGCGTGTTTGGTGCTGTCAAATTTATTTATTTTTCAATTAAAGTAACTTTCATTTTTCAGACTACCCTTACGTAATGTATGAATAGTGATAGCAGAATAAAACATAATATTAGCACCATTAGCATTCACAGCCAAGCTACCTGCCCATGCATGGTAGCTATTACATTTTTTTAACAGTAATGACTTGTCAGGTTTTATATATCATATGTGATGATAGCAACTAATAGTTTTTTTTTGCTATTGAACATATATTTGACACAAAATTTATCAAACATATGTTTGATGACATTGGGAAGGAGATTGCATGACCATTGGCAGGCTCTGACTGAAATGTAATAATTTAAATTTAGCGGTGCATGTCAGTACTAAATTGTCTCATTCCATTACTGGGAAGGTTGGTACAAGGCCCAGATGGAAGTACTAAGATAAGGACAACATCAATCGCATTGCCTGATGAGTGTCCCTCGCTGTCACAAAAAACTAAGAACTTAGTAGCATCACCGCAACAATGGAAAACCTGATCTGAGGGTTTTTTTAAACAGATGTTATCAGTAATTAATTTGTAACAGAAACTACTGGAAGACAAAGGCTCTCCAGACCACTGAGGAACCAAAACAAATCATTTGAATGAACTGGCCAGTAAATAAAAGGAAATCTAATCTGACAGGATGTTAGTAAACAATTTCCACATAAAAATTCTGCAAGATAATAGATTAATTCTCAAATACCCACGCCCCTCCCCCCAAATGGCGAGACAAAATCCCACCAGCTCTTTGTAGCTTTATGAGATCAATAGGTACATGGATGCAAGTTTAACCAGCCTGAAATCTACAGGGCCAGTATTCAATAGGCTTGTGATTTTGCAGGGATTTCTAGTGCGACTTTCTGTCCAAATGTTTCTTTTAAAGGAATTGTCACTGTGATATATCTGGAGACAAATTTGAAAATATTAGTCAGCAGGATTTTCTGCTGGTCTTGATGTGTTACGCTGAGAATCAGCCTCATCTCTTCCTTCTTTTGCTGTTGTCTACATGTTTTTTTTCCAAAAAATAGCTTACAAATATTTAAACGGGTTCAAAAATTTCCGTAAGGATAAATGTAAGTATGTGTTTTGGAATAGTAAATACAGCTGGCACTATATTCAGTTCAGGTTCCTGAAAGTAACTTTTGTCTAAAGCATTGTTCCAGCACTAACGCGTTATCCACTTGTTAGGTGGCAACTGGAAACAGGAAAAGTTTACTCAGGATTTACCACATTACAACAGTGACAGCACTTCAAAAATACTTCATTGGCTGTAAAGCGTTTTAGGATGTCCTGCAGTCGTGAAAGGTGCTATATAAATGCAAGTCTTTCTTTCTTTTATTCCAACGTCATATTAATTTCTTCCATTTAAAGCTGATGTTAAAGTGCCAGAGGGAGCCAGCAGAGCATTGAACAGAGCAACAGATACTGCGAGCTCTGCAGCATGGCTTCAGCATCAAATCTCTGCTCCGAAGGCATTTGGAGGAGGAACAGCAGACCGCCATGGCTGAAGATGTCAGGGCTATTGGATTTATACCATCAAGCCTCGTTTACTACTTAATGCAACTTCAGTTACAACATGGATATGGTTGTATAGTGGTTATATTACTGGACTAGTAATCCAGAGGTCTGAACTAATAATGCAGAGAATGGGAGTTCAAATCCCACCATTGCAGTGTGAGAATTTGAATTCAGTTTTAAAAATATGGAAATATAAAGCTGGTATCAGCAAAAGTGACCATGAAGCTTTCGGATTGTCGTAAAAACCAAACTGGTTTGCTTTTAGGGAAGGAAACCTGCATTCCTTACCTAGTTTGTCCTATCTGTCACTCCAGTCACACACCAACGTGATTGACTCTAAACTGCCCACTGAAGTGGCCTAGCAAGCCATTCAAACTTTCTTGGAACAACTAGACAATAAATTCCCTGGATTCCAGAACGGTCCCAGTGGTTTGGAAGGTATGTGACCCCGCTATTCAAGAAAGGAGGGAGAGAGAAAACACGGAACTACAGGCCAGTTAGCCTGACATCCGTCATCGGGAAAATGCTGGAATCCATTATTAAGGAAGTGGTAACCGGGCACTTTGAACATCATAATATGAGTAGTCAGAGTCAACATGGTTTTATGAAAGGGAAATCACGTTTGACAAACCTATTAGAGTTTTGAGGATGTAACGAGCAGGGTAGATAAAGGGGAACCAGTGGATATCGTAAATTTGGATTTTCAAGAAGCATCCGATAAGGTGCCACATAAAAGGTTATTACACAAGATAAGGGCTCATGGGGTTGGGAGTAACATATTATCATGGATAGAGGATTGGTTAATGGACAGAAAACAGAGAGCAGGGATAAACGGGTCATTTTCAGGCTGGGAAGCTGCGATTGGTGCTTGGGCCTCAGCTATTTGTAATCTATATTAATGACTTAGATGTATCCAAGTTTGTTGATGATACAAAGCTAGATGGGAAAGTAAGCTGTGCGGAGGACACAAAGGGCTCAGTTTTAAAATGGAAGTGCTGATGCATTGGGGGTGGGAGGGCTACAAAAATCGGGGAAATGAGGACCGGGAAACAAACCCAGCTCCAACACGCCGACTTCTGCGTTTCACAAAGACCCATCTGGTACGCGCGCCATTCCCGAACCTGGAAGTCCCGCCAGCAATTAAAGCCGGCAGGATGATATTTGAAGAAGGGATTTTAAAGATTTTAAAGATTTAAAGAAGCAAATGTACCTCATAGGTACTTAAGGTACTTTATTCCTTACATATTCAGTAGTTAAAACGATTTTCCCGCGGCATTCCCACGGCTTCCGATTCACGCCTGGTGAAAACTGGTTAAACCAGGCGTGAAGAGCCAGATCAGTCAAAAATAAAGGAAATAAATGGAATAAAATAACATTTCACAATGTAAAAAATAAATAAACCTCCCTTTAAAATGATGTCACCTGCAGCCCCCTGCTCCTATGTCCGATATCTCTCCGATGTCTCCTCCCGATGTCTCCCTCTCCGAGGTCTTTCCCCCACATTGTGTCTCCCCGCCCAATGTCTCCCCCCTCAACGTCTCCACCCCCCGATGTCTCCCTCTCCGATGTCTCTCTGAGGTCTTCCCCCGCCCCGCCTGTCAATTAGGCTAGCTGCCGGGCCCGAATCCCAGAAACAAGATGAATGAGCATCAATTACCTCGCAATCACCTGGGGAAAGGTAAGTTTTTATTTTTCGGGTTGCCACGCCCAATGACCCGCCCCACCCTCCCCCACCCCGCTGCCGTCCCACCTTTTTAAAATTGAGCCCAAAGAGTCTGCAAAGGGATATGGACAGGTTAAGTGAGTAGGCAAGAAGGTGGCAGATGGAGTATTATATGGGGAAATGTGAGGTTATTCACTTTGGTAGGAAGAATAGAAAAACAGAATATTTTTTTAAATGGTGAGAAATTATTAAATGTTGGTGTTCAGAGAGATTTGGGTGTCCAATAAGCACAAAAAGTTAGCTTGCAGGTACAGCAAGCAATTAGGAAAGCAAATGGAATGTTGGCCTTTATTGCAAGGGGGTTGGAGTGCAAAAAGTAAGGAAGTCTTACTACAATTGTACAGGGCATTGGTGAGACCACACCTGGAGTACTGTGGACAGTTTTGGTCTCCTTATCTAAGGAAGGATATACTTGCCTTAGGTTCACTAGGTTAATTCCTGGGATGAGAGGGTTGTCCTAAGAGGTGAGATTAAGTAGAGGTGCCTATACTCTCTGGAGTTTAGAAGAATGAGAGGTGATCTCATTGAAACATATAAGATCATGAGGGGGCTTGACTGGGTAAATGCTGAGAGGTTATTTCCCATGGCTGGAGAGTCTAGAACTAGGGGGCATAGTCGCAGGATAAGGGGTCGGCCATTTAAGACTGAGATGAGGAGGAATTTCTTCACTCAGAGGGTTGTGAATCTTTGAAATTCTCTACCCCAGAGGGCTATGAATGCTGAGTCATTGAATATATTCAAGGCTGAGATAGACAGATTTCTGGACTCATGGTGAAATCAAAGGATATGGGTTCAGGCAAGTAAGTGGAATTGAGGTTGAAGATCAGCCATGATCTGATTGAATGGCAGAGCAGGCTCAAGGGGCCATGTGGCCTATGCCTGCTCCTATTTCTTATGTTCTAATGTTCTTATGCCAGCCTTACCAGCGATGTCCACGTCCCGAAAATGAAAATTGAAAAAAATCTGTACAGTTGACATGTCAGCTACCTGAACCTCAGCAAGCAAGTGTGTAAGAAGACACAATTGATTTCAACAACCACTACCATCTTCCTTTGTGCTAGGTATGACTCCGGCCACTGGAGAGTTTTCCCCCTGATTCCCATTGACTTCAATTTTACTAGGGCTCCTTGGTGCCACACTCGGTCAAATGCTGCCTTGATGTCAAGGGCAGTCACTCTCACCTCAACTCTGGAATTCAGCTCTTTTGTCCATGTTTGGACCAAGGTTGTAATGAGGTCTGGAGCCGAGTGGTCCTGGCGGAACCCAAACTGAGCATCGGTGAGCAGGTTATTGGTGAGTAAGTGCTGCTTGATAGCACTGTCGACGACACCTTCCATCACTTTGCTGATGATTAAGAGTAGACTGATGGGGCAGTAATTGGCCGGATTGGATTTGTCCTGCTTTTTGTGGACAGGACACACCTGGGCAATTTTCCACATTGCCGGGTAGATGCCAGTGTTGTTGCTGTACTGGAACAGTTTGGCTAGAGGCGCAGCTAGTTCTGGAGCACAAGTCTTCAGCACTACAACTGGGATGTTGTCGGAGCCCATAGCCTTTGGTGTATCCAGTGCACTCAGCCGTTTCTTGATATCACGTGGAGTGAATCGAATTGGCTGAAGACTGGCTTCTGTGATGGTGGGGATATCGGGAGGAGGCCGAGATGGATCATCTACTCGGCACTTCTGGCTGAAGATGGTTGCAAACGCTTCAGCCTTGTCTTTTGCACTCACGTGCTGGACTCCGCCATCATTGAGGATGAGGATGATTGCAGAGCCTCCTGCTCCTGTTAGTTGTTTAATTGTCCACCACCATTCACGACTGGATGTGGCAGGACTGCAGAGCTTTGATCTGATCCGTTGGTTGTCGAATCGCTTAGCTCTGTCGATAGCATGTTGCTTCCACTGTTTAGCATGCATGTAGTCCTGAGTTGTAGCTTCACCAGGTTGGCACCTCATTTTTAGATACGCCTGGTACTGCTCCTGGCATGCTCTTCTACACTCCTCATTGAACCAGGGTTGATCCCCTGGCTTGTTGGTAATGATAGAGTGAGGAATATGCCGGGCCATGAGGTTACAGATTGTGTTGGAATATAATTCTGCTGCTGCTGATGGCCCACAGCGCCTCATGGATGACTTTGAGCTGCTAGATCTGTTCTGAATCTATCCCATTTAGCACGGTGGTAGTGCCACACAACTTGTTGGATGGTGTTCTCAGTGCAAAGACGAGACTTGGTCTCCACATGGACTGTGCAGTGGTCACTCCTACCAATACTGTCATGGACGGATGTGTCTGCAACAGGTAGATTGGTGAGGACGAGTTCAAGTAGGTTTTTCCCTCACGTTGGTTCGCTCACCACCTGCCGCAGGCCCAGTCTGGCAGCTATGTCCTTCAGGACTCGGCCAGCTCGGTCAGTGATGACATTGAAGTCCCCCACCCAGAGTACATTCTGTGCCCTTGCTACCTTCAGTGCTTCCTCCAAGTGGTACTCAACATGGAGGAGGACTGATTCATCAGCTGAGGGAGGGCAGTGGGTGGTAATCAGTAGGAGGTTTCCTTGCCTATGTTTGACCTGATGCCATGAGATTTCATGGGATCCGGAGTCAATGTTGAGGACTCCCAGGGCCACTCCCTCCTGACTGTATATCACTGTACCGCCACCTCTGGTCGATCTGTCCTGCCGGTGGGACAGGACACATCCAGGGATGGTAATGGAAGAGTCTGGGGTGTTGGCTGAAAGGTGAGTGTTTGTGGAAGTTTCCTATACTTGGAGAAAGTTGCAATATTATATAGAGAGTGGTCTGGGTGGTCATGCAGTTCTGTTAGTGGAATTTAAAATAGTGTGCTGAACAAGGTTGCTGTCAGATATGGGTGGCCTGCTAGGCCTTCCTCATGGAATTGAACATGACTGGGAGCATGCAGAGAGGCCACACAGAGCAGGACAAGCAACTAGAAGAGGGAGGAGGAGGGAGGAGGAGGAGCAGGGCACTCAGCAGGAGGCCATATCCAACGAGTGCCTTCAGGGACCAATTCTCTTACCTCAACATCAGCGACGACCAGTGCATCCGATGGCCGCAGTTCACGAAAGAGGTTGTGGCTGAGATTTGTTAACTGCTGCAGCCACAACTGCAGCCTCAGAGCAGAGCACGGACAGCATTGCCGACAGCTGTCAAGGTCACTGTGGCTCTTAATTTTTACGGCTCTGATTCCTTTCAGGCTGCTGCTGGAGATATAAGAAACATCTCGCCATTTACAGTGCACTGCTGTTTAGGCGACTAAGGCTCCGTACACACTCAAATACAGATTCATCTCATTCCCTTTTAACAGAGACAAGCAGCAGGAGTGAGCATTTCAGGCTTCCCCATGGTGCAGGGTGCCATTGACTGCACGCATATTGCCATGCATGCTCCACATCTGAACTCGGCCATATTCATGAACAGAAAGGAATTTACTCCCTCAATGTGCAGCTGGTGTGCGACCACACACAGCACATCGTGCAGGGCAATGCCCGCTATCCTGGCAGCAGCCATGACTCCTTCATTCTGCGGCAGTCCAACGTGCCACCTATATTTCAACCAGCACAGCAAGTCAAAGGCTGGCTACTGGGCGACAAGGGTTATCCCCTCAAGAAGTGACTCAGGGCTCTGGTCCGGAATGCATGCACACGTACACAGCAGGCGTACACACAGAACATCATCGAGCGCACCTCAAGCAAAACTTCCGCTGCCTGGACCGCTCTGGAGAAGCCCTGCACTACTCACCTGAGCAAATATTGAGATTTGTCATTGTTTGCTTCATGCTGCACAACCTGGCCATTATGAGGGTCTTGCCCCTGCCACCGCCTATCCGGTGAGAACCTGAGCAACAGGCAGAGGAGGAAGTGGAGGAAGAGGAGGAGGAGGAGGAGGAAATGCAGCAGGAAGAGACAGGGAGGCAACAAGTTAGACAGGCCCTGTCTGCCAGGGCTCTGCGTGATCACCTGATTAATGACCGATACCAGTAACCTCAACGACACCTCCAAATTTACCAACAGTCCCACACTCCTTACCTTACTGCTCCCACATGACCATCAAATCGTCCTCCTTACGATTGCACATTGCTTCCTCCCTTAGCTCATCGCACAAATGAAAACCGACACCAAATGCAAATTCAAATCCAATTTATAAATGAACACATGTAATAATTCAAACAAAATGAGACTAATCACCCTAGTGCTTTCCCTTGGTGCGTGTCTTTCGTGTGCCTTTCCCTTTCCTAATGCTCCTACGAGGTGCATCCCCAGTGCCCGGAGCATGGGTGATGGAAGGCTGATGACCTTCAATTGAGGAGAGTGCAGATTACCTTGGAGGACAACCTCGAGCAGCTCTGGGCCGGGAGAGCCCGTCTTCAGACTGCACCATCTCGTCCTGGCTGGCTGACAGACAACTGCAAAGGCACTGGCGGAGTGGCAGGGATGAGAGCAGGAATGTTGCCATCCCAAGAGCGAACAGCAGGTTTGTGTTCCGTGGTGCCACTGCCACTCTCCCGGGGAGTAATCCTGGAGATCTGCTGGAGAACAGATTGCTGAACTGCTGTGATGTCTTGGAAGCCCTGTTCCACAGTGGTACCCAGAGCCATGATAGCAGCAGTCTGAGCTTCCAAGGCAGCAGTCAGACCTTGGATGGCAGATGTTTGTGCTGCAATGCAAGCAGTGACATTGGTCGTCAGATGCTGTATCATGGTGGGTTCCACAGCTGATGGAGGTGACCACCCATTCCACGTCGGAAAGGATGGGCTCCAAGCTCTGCGCAAAGCCCTGTGCCAAGTTGGAGCTGAACTCCTCCATGCCCCTTGACATTGTGTGCAGGCTTTCTGGCAGGCTTCCCAGTACACCAAGCATTTGGTTGTGTAAGCCCATCAGCCTTCTCCTGTAGTCTGGCCCATCAAAGTCATCATCTGACTCCTCTGCAGCAGAACTAGTGTGTGTCCGCGCCCTCCGGCAAGCTGGCACCTGTGGAATTCTCTACCACAGAAGGCTGTGGAGGCCAAGTCACTGAATATATTTAAGAAAGAGCTGGATCGATTTCTGGACACAAAAGGCATCAACGGGAATGGGGAGAAAGTGGGAATATGGTATTGAGATGGAGGATCAGCCATGATCATATTGGATGGCAGAGAGGGCTCGAAGGGCTGAACGGCCTATTCTTGCTCCTATTTTCTATGTTTTTATGTTTCTATATCCATTCCCCCTCTGCCCCGGCTCCTGGCACTTCTGCCACATGCAGATCCCTCCTCTACCCTGGCCTCCAGCGTGTAGTGTCAGTCTCTGAGCTGGTGGCTGCAAGGGTAAGATCAAGTGACGGTGTGTCTGCGTCATCACTGTCATCTTCCTTCGCCTCCTCTGACGGTGCCAGTTCCAGTTCTTGGGTATCTGAAATGATAAAGGGACACGGGTTGAGTTGCGGAGTGGGAAGAGGAGAAAGTAAGATGTGCGTGCTCACACCATCTGCAGCGCGTGAGCCAGAAAAAATTGTGACCTATATGTGACTCCAGACCCACAGCAATGTGGTTGATTCTTAATTGCCCTCTGAAATGGCCTAGCAAGCCACTCAGTTGTTAAATCTCGCTACGAAAAGTCATAATAAGAATAAAACCGGACGGACCACCTGGCATCGGACCACTAGGCACCGGACACGACAACGGCAAAACACCAAGCCCAGTCGACCCTGCAAGGTCCTCCTTACTAACATCTGGGGACTTGTGCCAAAATTGGGAGAGCTGTCCCACAGACTAGTCAAGCAACAGCCTGACATAGCCATACTCACAGAATCATATCTTTCAGCCAACGTCCCAGACTCTTCCATCACCATCCCTGGGTATGTCCTGTCCCACCGGCAGGACAGACCCACCAGAGGTGGCGGTACAGTGATATACAGTCAGGAGGGAGTGGCCCTGGGAGTCCTCAACATTGACTCTGGACCCCATGAAATCTCATGGCATCAGGTCAAACATGGGCAAGGAAACCTCCTGCTGATTACCACCTACCGTCCTCCCTCAGCTGATGAATCAGTCCTCCTCCATGTTGAGCACCACTTGGAGGAAGCACTGAGGGTAGCAAGGGCACAAAATGTACTCTGGGTGGGGGACTTCAATGTCCATCACCAAGAGTGGCTCGGTAGCACCACTACTGACCGAGCTGGCCAAGTCCTGAAGGACATAGCTGCTAGACTGGGCCTGCGGCAGGTGGTGAGCGAACCAACACGAGGGAAAAACTTACTTGACCTCGTCCTCACCAATCTACCTGTCGCAAATGCATCTGTCCATGACAGTATTGGTAGGAGTGACCACCGCACAGTCCTCGTGGAGATGAAGTCCCGTCTTCGCACTGAGGACACCATCCAACGTGTCGTGTGGCACTACCACCGTGCTAAATGGGATAGATTCAGAACAGATCTAGCAGCTGAAAACTGGGCATCCATGAGGCGCTGTGGGCCATCAGAAGCAGCAGAATTGTATTCCAGCACAATCTGTAACCTCATGGCCCGGCATATTCCTCACTCTACCATTACCAACAAGCCAGGGGATCAACCCTGGTTCAATGAGGAGTGTAGAAGAGCATGCCAGGAGCAGCACCAGGCGTACCTAAAAATGAGGTGCCAACCTGGTGAAGCTACAACTCAGGACTACATGCATGCTAAACAGCGGAAGCAACATGCTATAGACAGAGCTAAGCGATTCCACAACCAACGGATCAGATCAAAGCTCTGCAGTCCTGCCACATCCAGTCGTGAATGGTGGTGGACAATTAAACAACTAACGGGAGGAGGAGGCTCTGCAAACATCCCCATTCTCAATGATGGCGGAGTCCAGCACGTGAGTGCAAAAGACAAGGCTGAAGCATTTGCAACCATCTTCAGCCAGAAGTGCCGAGTGGATAATCCATCTCAGCCTCCTCCCGATATCCCCACCATCACGGAAGCCAGTCTTCGGCTAATTCGATTCACTCCACGTGATATCAAGAAACAGCTGAGTGCACTGGATACAGCAAAGGCTATGGGCCCCGACAACATCCCAGCTGTAGTGCTGAAGACTTGTGCTCCAGAACTAGCTGCGCCTCTAGCCAAACTGTTCCAGTACAGCTACAACACTGGCATCTACCCGACAATGTGGAAAATTGCCCAGGTGTGTCCTGTCCACAAAAAGCAGGACAAATCCAATCCGGCCAATTACCGCCCCATCAGTCTACTCTCAATCATCAGCAAAGTGATGGAAGGTGTCGTCGACAGTGCTATCAAGCGGCACTTACTCACCAATAACCTGCTCACCGATGCTCAGTTTGGGTTCCGCCAGGACCACTCGGCTCCAGACCTCATTACAGCCTTGGTCCAAACATGGACAAAAGAGCTGAATTCCAGAGGTGAGGTGAGAGTGACTGCCCTTGACATCAAGGCAGCATTTGACCGAGTGTGGCACCAAGGAGCCCTAGTAAAATTGAAGTCAATGGGAATCAGGGGGAAAACTCTCCAGTGGCTAGAGTCATACCAAGCACAAAGGAAGATGGTAGTGGTTGTTGGAGGCCAATCATCTCAGCCCCAGGACATTGCTGCAGGAGTTCCTCAGGGCAGTGTCCTAGGCCCAACCATCTTCAGCTGCTTCATCAATGACCTTCCCTCCATCATAAGGTCAGAAATGGGGATGTTCGCTGATGACTGCGCAGTGTTCAGTTCCTTTCGCAACTCCTCAGATAATGAAGCAGTCCGAGCCTGCATGCAGCAAGACCTGGACAACATCCAGGCTTGGGCTCATAAGTGGCAAGTAACATTCGCGCCAGATAAGTGCCAGGCAATGACCATCTCCAACAAGAGAGAGTCTAACCACCTCCCCTTGACATTCAACGGCATTACCATCGCCGAATCCCCCACCATCAACATCCTGGGGGTCACCATTGACCAGAAACTTAACTGGACCAGCCATATAAATACTGTGGCTACGAGAGCAGGTCAGAGGCTGGGTATTCTGCGGCGAGTGACTCACCTCCTGACTCCCCAAAGCCTTTCCACCATCTACAAGGCACAGGTCAGGAGTGTGATGGAATACTCTCCACTTGCCTGGATGAGTGCAGCTCCAACAACACTCAAGAAGCTCGACACCATCCAAGATAAAGCAGCCCGCTTGATTGGCACCCCATCCACCAACCTAAACATTCACTCCCTTCACCACCGGCGCACTGTGGCTGTAGTGTGCACCATCCACAGGATGCACTGCAGCAACTCGCCAAGGCTTCTTCGACAGCAACTCCCAAACCCGCGACCTCTACCACCTAGAAGGACAAGAGCAGCAGGCGCATGGGAACAACACCACCTGCACATTCCCCTCCAAGTCACACACCATCCTGACTTGGAAATATATCGCCGTTCCTTCATTGTCGCTGGGTCAAAATCCTGGAACTCCCTTCCTAACAGCACTGTGGGAGAACCGTCACCACACGGACTGCAGCGGTTCAAGAAAGGCGGCTCACCACCACCTTCTCGAGGGCAATTAGGGATGGGCAATAAATGCCGGCCTTGCCAGCGACGCCCACATCCCGTGAACGAATCATAAAAAAAAAGATGTTGGAACCGAGAAGGAGGATTAGGTATGCAGAGACCCTCATCATCGATACCTCCAACACAGCCAGTGGCCGCGGCCACAGCAACAGCCTGCCCAATGAAGGACAGCACTGTTCCTCCATAGGCATTAGTACATGTAGGCACACCAGTCCTCCTCCAGGTCTTTCCTGCTGCCTGTAATGCGCCACCTTCTCTTGCAAGAAAGAGGGAAGTGTGTCAGTGAGTGTCCTGCAAGGTGTTTGGGTGATGTGGCTGTCATGGTTGAATAGCTGCCTGTGTGTGACCTGTGAGTTGTTGGTGTGCGGCTTGCAAGAGTGGTACTGTGTGAGGGTGAGATGCAACATCTGATTTGAAGAGTTGGGTACTGATGGAAAGCGTTTGTTGGTAGGTGGGCGATGGAGGGTGCAGTGCGTGGAGGATTGGATGCGGCTAGTGGTGCAGTTGGTAGGATATGCCACTCTGCCACTTGACAGTTGAAGTCACTCACCTTGGTCACTGCATCCATGTGCATGGTGCGAAGCTCCTGGCATTCACCTCATGTGCCACTTCCTCCCACTGCCTCCTCAGCATATGTCTGGAGGGCCTCTTGCCCCCCTGTGGACAAAGGATGTCCCTCCGTGCGTCCACATCTTGCATCAAGGCCTCGAATGCATCGTCTGAGAACATTGGTACGCACTCTCTCGCAGGCCCAGCCATTCTTCAGTGTATTCCAGAACAGAGTTAGTTGCCACACCAATTCCAGGTCTCCCTGCTGCCACAATGAACCTCTCCTTTAAGAAGTGCAGGCTGCCTTTAAGTCGTGCTGGCCACTCCCAATATCAGGGCCCCCTGCTGGTGCGTACAGCCAACCAGCAGCACAGGTAGCACTGGCTGCACGCAGCAATCCCTGCAATCACCAAGCAGCATGAATGTTACATGCTGCCTGAATCTCAACGACCAGGCGTGGGTTAATCGCGCACCGCGATCCTAGCGCCTTTTTGCGGGGATTAACCAATCTAACCCCCGTTATGTTTTAGCTGTAATGAATCCAAAAATGCTCCCTGAGTTAGCGTGCATTCCTCCAACTGCACTTAAAAGAGGGGAGAAAGGGAATTACCTTTCAGTGAATGCAATCAGTGCACTAAAATTAAATTGAACTGGCTTTTGAGTTGGGCATGAGCATAAAGCACAACAGTCCCCTCTAAGTCACCTCTTTCAAAGCTGAAAAGCCCAAATTTTTACAGTATATGCTCATAAATCAGCCTCTGATACTGGAGGTTACTATCATAGCTCTTCTGTGAATCACCATATATCTCCCTTTGACCAGAACTGGACCCTATGCTTAAGCCGCGGCCTGACCAGAACACTGCGCTGCTTATTCCCGAACACCTCTGACTCGTATTCTACTTCTTTTGCATTCTATTTGCTCTGCCGTTTGCTGCCGTGCAGTGATTGAATGTGTAGACAGCGCTGCTACTTTTCCACATGGAATGAGGAATTTAGTGAAGAAGTTCGAACAGTAGCAGCAAAGGATTAAATCCAGAACACAAGAAATGGCTCTTGTAACAAAATGTGTGCCAGAAAGAACATTTGAAAATGGCAATTATTACTGATTAGAACCCAGAACCATAAATCAATATTATCTCTCACTTTCCAGGAGAAAATTGTCTAGTGTTTTTCTGTTGCTGCAAACATTTAAGGCATTTTGCATTGAAATTGACAAATAACATGTAGATTGCCTTGTGACTTTCCAGGCAGTTTCACCGTTTCAATTCTCTAATTGCTAAAAGCTTATTTTCTCTGAAATTGATTGAAATTTAAATTTGAAAGCACTGGGATTTGCTTAATTAAAAGCATTATTAGGAATGTGAATACAATAACAAAGAACTGTCAAAAAAATGAATACCAAAATGTGCAATTAAAGATTTTGTTCTATAGAATCAGTGTTCCTAACAATACACAAGGTAGTTTAGACACAGAATGGGATGTTGTATTTTGGCTAATGTAAGAAATTATGCAAATTTCAGCTGATGTTTCCCATGTCACTAACTCTTTAGAATATACTTTGAGATGGAGAGATGGGCATTCGTTAGTGGGAAGGAGTTGAAATGTATTTGATGTAGATGGGACATGCAGCTGATCCAAATTTGATCCCTGGCACTTGCTATAGGTTCCCGGGACAACAGGTAGAGCAAAGCAAAGAACTTTGTGATCAACTTAGAAGAGCAGCAGGACAGTACTGTGTTGTTATCATGGGTGACTTTAACTATCCCTCCATTAAGTGGTCTGACGCCAGACAGCCAAGTACAGAAGAAGGCAAGACAGCATTGATTGTTGCTTCCTTATTCAACATGCTAGTGAGATTACTAAAGAGGACAATTTACTAGATTTAGCACTTAGTAGTGATCCTGAGACAGTATCCGATCTCTATTCTGTGGATTATCTGGGCAATAGTGATCATTGTATTTTGCTGAGGCAATTTTCACTTGTAAGGGAAGATTTGGGGAAGGTGCTTTGGTGTAAGCTGTTGAGTAAGATTAACTATCACACAGAAGAAAATTGGAATGTTTTTAAATCTGCACTCGATGATAATAAAGCCTCTGAGGCCCAGGTTTGAATCTCGCCCAGAAAGATGGGATGAAAGGCGCTCTTTGTCAGCTTTAAAGGTGCTACATGATATGACAGTGGCCCTGTTTCCACCTACATCCTACTGAGCTCATCTTGCAACCTTTCATTTAGTGCTGAATTGGAAATCTTGTTTGTGGAGGCCAAATTGATGGCTGGTGTGGGACAACATGAAATTCACACTGCAAAATGACAGTGTAGTTTGCAGTATAATGAATTGCAGCTTTGTTGGAGTAATTTTGGCCCAAATATATTCTATTTACTCCCTGTATGTAATTCAAGTAGATCCTCAAATACTTTGGAGGGCCATGGTTCACCAGCTGCTGGAACATTAGTCACTGCCTCCCCCATTTAGCTGTGTTCAGCCACTGAACTGAAAAGGCATGTCTTCAGACTGAACCATCCATTGTCTGTATTGTTGTCCCTGTCCCCACCATGTCTATTATACATGTACACATATATTTTTACATTCAAAAATACGTATGTAGGATTTGACACAACACAACGTCCATCTCCCCATTGATGTAGTGTGTGCCTCTATCATATGTGAGGTGGTAGGTCGTGTGATATAACTCCAGAAATCTATCAATCCGATTTTTATGATTGGAATGTATTTGTTCCTAGTTAGACAGACCCACTGATATCACAGAACTGTAGGGCAGACAACATGATTGGTATGTCATGTAAAAATCATCCAGATTGTCTGATTTCTCCAGCACAATCATTTTTGACCTAATCCGTTAGTAAAGCTAACTATCTCGCTACCAATCCTGCCCCAGCCTTCACTCTCACTTTACTCCGCTGTCCTCAATATGCTGAATCTTACTGGGGCACGGTACAGGCGTTGATACCCCTACACAACCTTGCCCAACAACCCATTCTTCATATGGGAGCCTCAACACTGACTGTATGTAGACTAAAGCTGAGCCCAACCCTGTTCTTAACTGACACCCACTCATTCCTGCAAGGAGAAGCAAGATTTTCCCTGTCCCATCAATGGGTCCGATTGGAACACCACAACTAAGATGATGTTAACCTGGTATAGATCGGGAATTAAACTTGAGATCTCCTGGTCTATATGACCTAATGTAATACCTGCAAGTGCATTTATCCACTCGGTCACTGGGAGACATCTGTTCAACTAACTGGGCTGAATGGCCCCCTTCTGTGCTGCAAAATTCTATAATTCCCTTAAATCCAGGGCATTATTGATGTCACCCATAAGGCAATCCAGGCACACCTCACAATCCTATGCCATTCATGAACCACCAGGTATTCCACTTCATCAATGTCTTGGTGCTCAATGACTAGCAGCACAGCATCATGCAGGACAATCCCACTTTCATGGGCAGTCATGACACTTCCATCCTCAGAGAGTCCAGTGCGCCTGGGCTATTTGGAGGCGAAGACAGACAGCAAGGATAGCTGTTCACAAACCAATGTTATCATAAACTGCAGCATGCTCCACTGGCCCCAAAGTTGCCCATATAGTCCACACTAGCACAGCGGATCTCTTGAATGGTCATGCACAGCTGCAGCATTATGAACCGTGACATCTTCCACTAGGATACTTTCATACACACTAATGACAGCAAGAAACACTGTTGCTCAGATAGCATCTGCTTTTAAATGCAGGCAAGTCAGGCCTGAATCCCAATGCTTGGTAGCTGAGGCCAGGTTGAAGTGACACTAATAAAGTGTGGCCGGCTGCAGTATGGCTCTGCATGTGAAGCTTGAAAGGAACTCTTCTGCAAGGGGTTATCATGCAGCCTCAGTCAGGAGTAACAGACTGAGAAAGAACTCTGTGTGGTATGCATAATTTGCCCATGTACTTGGTGTGCTGAAATATTGACTAGCCTTACCTTGACAAACTTCCTGAGGTCGTTCGCCCTTTTTCTCACCTGTAGCCACGCCCTTTGGCTATTTGATGCAGCACTCACTCTGTCCATCGCCTCCTCTCAAGCACACTGTATACTTCCCTTGTGGAGAGAGTGACCTGGGCATCCCAAAAACAGGTGGCTCTGCTTCAGCCCCTTTTAAATAAAGCTGCTGCTTTTAAGGGTTGCACGGTTTTCACTGCCACCTGCTAACAGTGGCAAGCCCAATATGGGACAGGAGCTCATTGTGCATGCATCACAAGGCCAACCTTAGGACATCCTCTCGGAGAAGCCCAGCATGACATTGGTAAACATTAATCTCACTGTCCAATGATCTCACCATTGCAGTACTGGGCCCATAAAATTGGCCCTAACATATTTTTGTCCTGGATCTATGCCTTTATTTTGAATGAAAATACCTCTTTTCTGAATGTGGCAGCCTACCCATCTGATATTCTAGCTGGTAATGTTTGCTTGGCCTTGATGAAACCACACAAGCAAAAGCAGTTGATTTAACCATGCACTATTGTCTCCTCCCACTCCCCCCCCGCCACCCCCATCCCTGTCTGATTGTGAGAGAGATGTGCCTGTGCATTACATCAAATTAAAGAGTCATACAAATAAACTGTGGAGACCTCTTTTGAAAGGCCAAGTGCCTTGTTTCGCACTGGTGAATTAAAAGCACCTTCTCACCCTTGGGACACTAGCAGCTGCTCTTTCTATTCCAAGTGTCAGCTATGGTTGAGTGTTCGCATTCTTGCCTCTGAGTCAGAACATCGTGACTTCAAGCCCCAATCCAGAGACTTGAGCATATAATCTAGGCTGACACTTCAGTGCAGTACTGAGGGAGTGCTGCACTGTCGGAGGTGTTGTCTTTCAGATGAGCCGTTAAACCAAGGCCTTGTCTGCCCTCTCAGGTGGATGTTAAAGATCCCATGGCACTATTTGAAGAAGAGCAGAGGAGTTGTTCTGACATTTATCCCTCAACTAACACCTAAAACAGATGATCTGGTCCTTTATTTCAATGCTGTTTGTGGGAGCTTGCTGTGTGCAATTGGCCGCTGCGTTTCCTACATTATAACAGTGGCTACACTTCATAGCATGTTACAGGACAGAAGGAGACCATTTGGCCCTTCGTGCCTGTACTTCATTTGTTGTAAAGCACTTTGGGAAGTCTTGAGGTCATGAAAGGCGCTATATAAATACAAATTTTTTATTCTTTTCTTTCATTGTATTCATTTTTGAATGGACAGCATTAATACTGATACACAGCACTCTCTCTCTCTAGTGGATTTTCTCTACTTCAAAAATGCAACGAAAGTAATGTTATTTTATCCTATAACAACATAAACGCATCTTAATATGAGTAGATATACTTTAAGATCAGGACTGTTCGGTAAAAGTGTGAAGCAGGCAAACAGGCAGAGGAAACAGAAATAACTTTTCACTTTTCCTATTATGTCAGAAATATATAGGTCTAATTTCTCTGACTGTTACATGCATATTAACTCAACACAATGAAAGTGCGATGAAAACATTTTTTTTGAGTTCTGCAATTAACATTCTTTTAGCATGTGTCAAATATTCAGGGAAAAGACCATGATATTTCTATACATGCAAATTTATTCAATAGGTGAGATTACGACCTAAGCAGCAATTTATTGTTCCAACCGAGAACTGTTTAAAGGCTCCCCTGAGCTCCATTAGAGGGATTTTATTGCAACAGCACTTTTCCTGACACTTGCATCGCACAGAACTCTGCAGAAGCCATGCTTAGCAATATTTTAGAGCAACTGAGTTTTTTTTAACAACTATATTTAGCTGCAGCTTCAGATCAGACCGGATGGCTTTCTTGTGACCTGTCGGAAACACCTCCACTGGTATCCTGTGGATCATGCTGTCGGTATCAGCCCAGAGCAAATCCCGGGGAGATCAATCTGTTACCTGAATTTCATTGTACAGAGAAAAGATATGACATGACTGCAAATCAAAACTGTGAGACAAGACTTTTATTAGGTGAGTGAATTATGTGTGTCACACGCTGCATGTAATAAAGGTTACAATTACAATTTGTAATGCAGTTTTTATATTTATATGGCATGTAAAACCTGGCATTTACTAAAGTTCACAAATGTGGATATGTTTTTTAATACTTCTTTTCGGCTTTTGAGTGAAATTCATTGTGCAGTTGGTGTATTTAGAATCGAACAACTACAGTAGGAGAACCATTGCATTGTAATGCAACTCTGCTCTTGAAATATAAGTCATGTTGTAGGTATGGACAAAAAGTTTTTTCAGCTCATGTGATCTCAGAACATCAGCTCTATTTTCTTCCCAACCAGCTGTTTCTTACACATTTCTTCCCTATGGAATTCAGCTGACCCCAAAATATAATAGCACTTTGTATTCTTTGCTTTGAAAAGCTAAATGTGAATTCTCAGAGGATAGAATGTATCTCACAGGGGAATATTTCATGGGGAGTTTTGCAGAAAATTGTTCGTGAATTATTTTGAAACAGGTGGAATTTAATTTACATGATGTCCACTTTAATCGTTGAGTGTTTTTCAACACTTCTTGAACTCTTTTTCATATAAAAAGATGAATTTTTAGAGATAGGACAAGAGTGCAGGAGCATTGGCTGTTGTTGGGGAACACTGAATGACATAGAATGAAAGTAGCATTGACTTCAGTGCGAATAGGTTAATGCATGTTTTGTGGAGCAACGTGTTACAGCGTACATACATGTTTGAGATGTCATAGTTGAAGGTAAGGCTGATATGTGACATCGTTGCACTTGTATTATTCCAATTACTATTCCACAGACAGCACGAATATACTGTTCACTGAAACTGTTAGAGAATTAAACATTGCCATCTTGTGGTCACTATGGCATTATGACATTATTAGGACAGCATTTTTATTGTGCCGTATATTTGCTTGGAAAATAGGAACGTAGGAACAAGAGTAGGCCATTCAATGAGATCGTAGCTGATCTGTATCCTAACTACATTTACATGCCTTGCTTGATATCCCTTAATACCCTTGCTAGCAAAAACCTATTGATCTCAGATCTAAAGAAGTAACGGAGAGGGTTGATGAGGGTAGTGTGGTTGATGTGTATATGGACTTTCAAAAGGCATTTGATAAAGTACCACATAATAGACTTGTTAGCAAAATTAAAGCCCATGGGACTAAAGAGACAGTGACAACTTGGATACAACGTTGGCTAAGGGACAGAAAGCAGAGAGTAGTGGTCAATGGTTGTTTTTCAGTAGAGTTCCCTAGAGGTCAGTATTAGGACCATTGCTCTTTTTGATATATATTAATGACCTGGACTTGGGTATAAAGGACATAATTTCAAAGTTTGCAGATGACACGAAACTTGGAAATGTAGTAAACAAATGAGGATGATAGTAACAGACTCCAGGAGGACATAGACAGACTGGTGAAATGGGCAGAAAAATGGCAGATGAAATTAAATGTGGAGAAGTTTGAAGTGATACATTTTGGTGGAAGAATGAGGAGAGGCAATATTAACTAAATGGTACAATTTTAAAAGGGGTGTGGAAACAGAGAGACCTGGGGATGTATGTACACAAATCTTTGAAGGTGGCAGGACAAGTTAAGATAGCTGTTTTAAAAAAAAATGGGATCCTTGACTTTATAAATAGAGGCATAGAGTACAAAAGAATGGAAGTTATGCTAAACCTTTATAAAAAAAACTGGTTAGGCCTCAGCTGGAGTATTGTGTTCAATTCTGGGCACCACACTTTAGGAAGGATGTCAAGGCCATAGAGAGGATGCAGAAGAGATTAGAATGGTACCAGAGATGAGGGACCTCAGGTATGTAGAGAGACTGGAAAAGTTTAGGCTGTTCTCTTAAAAGCAGAGAAAGTTAAGGGGAGATTTGAATAGTTTTGATAGAGTAAATAAGGAGAAACTATTTCCAGTGGCAGAAGGGTTGGTAACCAGAGGACACAAATTTAAGGTGATTGGCAAAAGAACCAGAGGTGACATGAGGAAAAAAAATTTTCACAGCGAGCTGTTGTGATCTGGAATGCATTGCATGAAAGGTTGGTGGAAGCAGATTCAATAGTGACTTTCTAAAGGAAATTGGATAAATATTAAAGTGGAAAAATTTGCAGTGCTATGGGGAAAGAGCAGGGGAGTGGGACTAATTGGATCGCTCTACCAAAGATCACGCACAGGTACGAAGGGCCAAATGGCCTCCTTCTGTGCTGTATCATTCTATGATTCCATAAAATTATTAACTGAGCTAGCAGCTACTGCTTTTCGTGGTCGAGAGTTCCACACTTCTACCACCCTTTGCGTGAAGAAGTGTTTCCTAACTTCCCTCCTGAATGGCCTGGCTTTGATTTTAAGGTTATACCCCCTTGTCCTAGACTCCCCCACCAGCGGAAATAGTTTCTCTCTATTTACCCTACCAATTCCTTTCAAAGCCTAAAAATCTCAATCAAATCATGCCTGAATCTTCTATAGCCCAAGGTGTACAAGCCTAGTTTATGTAATCGCTCCTCATAATTTAACCCTTGGAGCCCTGGTAACATTCTGGTGTATCTGCGCTGCACTCCTTCCAAGGCCAATATATCCTTCCTCAGGCACAGTGTCCAGAACTGCACACAGTACTCCAGATGTGATCTAACATGGGCTTTATATAGTTATAGCAAAACTGTCTCCCCTATATATTCTAGCCCTCTAGATATAAAGGCGAACATTGCATTAGCCTTTTTGATTATTTTTTGTACCTGACTACTACATTTTAGTGATCTGTGTTCATGTACATCTAAATCTCTTTGGACCTCTACTGTTTCTAGCTTTTCACCATTTAAAAAATATTCGGATCTATCCTTTTTTGTTCCAAAATGGATGACTTCACACTTACCTGCGTTGAAATCCACCTGCCACAGTTTTGCCCCTCACTTGACCTATCAATGTCTCTTTATAATTTTATGCTCCCGTCTACACTACTTACTATGCCACTATCTTTGTGGCCATCGATACACTTGGATATATGGATCTCTATTGTCTTATCTAAGTCATTAATAAATATGGTGAATAGTTGAGGCACCAGCACACATCCTTGTGGGACACGACTAGTCACTTCCTATCAATTCGAGTACATATCCATTATCCCCACTCTCTGTCTTCTACCGCCTAACCAATCTGTTAACCAGGTCAATAATTTGCCTTCAATTCCATGAGCTTTAATTTTAGCTAACAGTCTCTTATGTGGAGCCTTATTGAATGCTTGGTACTTGTGCACTGTAGAATTCTCCTTTACTGTTTTATTTTAATGTTTCTTTCACTTTTTATGTTTGGTTTTACTTTTTTTTGAATTTTATTACACAACTCCCTTTTTATTCTAGCTTGTTTTCATAACCAACAAACAACGTGGGAAGAAACAGATTGGGCCGGATTTTGCACTGAGCAGCGAACTGAGCCGTTCATTAGACTCTGACTTGCCCAAAGACTTTTCATGGATTTTTGCACAGCAAGTTCCTTTTATCCGGTCCTCAATCCAGCACGGCGCCCTCTACAGGGCATCTGGGACCTGTGTGAACAGGGCAAGTTGCTGTGTATCCCCTTACCCAATCAGATTGAAGCATCATTAATAACGGCGCAGAGTCAGAACCAGGAAGTGTAAGTGACGATACCGGATTCTTTACTCTTAGTCTGGTTCAGCAAAAACTGAAAGCGAATAGACTTGAAAGTTTTAACACAATTTATTAGCTGCAGCTGACCCTATCTATAGAATTGATTTCAACTCTTGACAGAGTCTGGTCAATCTCATAGAACAGGCAATTTACACAGTCAAAGTTCACACAATTATACATTTTCAGAGTGGGGAGGGACATGAGTAGCAAGGGGTTAAAACCAATCATAAGCTGAGTCTGGGCAAGCCATACTAACTGACATAATGACCGACCACTCACAGGTGATACCTGTTCATACGTAGGTCACAGGAAAGGGAGTCTCACTTATCTCAGGCCTGGGATGTTTTTCGACCTTGTCCGAAATAAGGATCCATTCATTAGGTAGCTGCAAAACAACACTCCCTACACCTGCTTACCCCAGAATTCAGCTTATCATATCGCTTTGCTTGATTCATAATAAAGGAAATTAATAACATAAACGAATGATCAAGGATAAACTCATTTGAAAAGCTCATTGTTCTAATTCTAGCTAGCAAAATGGGCCACTTATATTAACCCTTGGTTTACCATACTGCCATTTGTTATGGAGGCATCTTATTGAGCTACTGAAAGCTTACTACATATGCATTTCATTAGAGGGGCACCTCATAGGTATTCTCATAAGTTAGAATAGTGAATTCAATGTCAAATCAGTTACAGAAAGCAAAATAAAGAGAGTAAGAAATATTGAATTAAAAGACAGAGATGAAAGAGACAGAAAGAAAAAGTAAAAAAATAAAAATTTTAATTTTTTTTTAAAAACGTCCAACAATTAATATCTGAAGGAATGAGACTCTATACTTGTAAAGGTTAATTATCAGTGCCAGAGAGGTTGTTTGGCAGTCATTAAGATTTATCACACCCTTAAAAGTTTGCTTAGACTTAAAAATCTTGATGCACCTTTTTTTGGCGAGATTACTTTGTTTCCATCAGGGCGTTGCAGGAACTTCACTCTGTTGCATTCATTTCAGCGGTGAGTCAGCTGGCGAGACGCAGTTCTCATGCAGTTTATGGAGGAGCAGGACGTCTGGTACAGCAACTTCCGGATTTCCGCTTTTGACTGCACGTGTGCGGTCGCTGAAAGTTGCTGTACCAGATGCACTGAAATAATGGTAAGCCCTGTTAGACTCACGTTATTTTTAGAGGAAAATCCGCCCCATTAACTAATCTTTCATCTGTTTGTGGGACATTTCCAGCACAGAATGACGGCCATGTTTACCTAGTTAGCAGCAGGCACTGCACTTCAGAAAGGAACTGGTTGTGCGAAGTGCTTTGAGTCATTCCAACATGATAAGATGGAGTGGAATTGTTACTTTTAATTACCACCAGCTGATTCCCCATGGAGTTGCATTTACAGGCCCCCTGACTTTCAACTCCTGGCCACCCGTTTTCAGGTGCAAAATGGATGTCCGTGAGTGAGATTTCTTTACCTTTCCATCTCTCTCTCATAAATGTTAGAAATTAGAATCTCTGTTTTACTTGTGTAAGCAATTAGCATTAACCTTTACAGGCATCAAGAAAACACACGTGACATAATTAGTTAACTTTATAATTCAGCTGGTGTTTTTTTTAATTTAACTAAAATTGAAGAAAGACTCTTTCTCTGCCAATTTCTTTCCCCTTTTTCTCTTCCCCCTTCAAATTAATATACTTTTTAAACTTTATGCAACACAAAACAAAAGCTATAACAGCTTTGCAATCAGAACAGCATCATTTTTTCTCACCCTATCACACATATACAGATAAACACACACACTTCCTTTTTAAAGAAAAATCAATCTAAATTTTACTTTAATAAAACTTTTCCTCATGTTTTCAAAATTTATTTGAAGAAAAGCTACTGAGCCAAAAAGTGCTATAAACTAAAGAAAAATATTCTATCAGCACAGCTGACTGAATGATCTTGATGCATACTGGGAAATGAGGTACTTGCACATGCTCAGACCTCACAATTGAAATTCAGCTCACTGAATCACAACTCAAGGTAAATTTATCAAGTCCAAGCCTAAACTTTAATGAAGGTATTAAAAGACACAAAAGGTAATTCAACAGATGAATTTAATCATGTTATTATAAAATATATAATTGCTACCGCTTTTTACCTTGTTAAAACCCTTATGTTAGCTATTAGAAATGTCAGTTACTGAAGAAAAAAATGGCAGAAAAGAAAATTTAAAAAAGCATTTTGAGCAACTTGTGGGCACCCAATGTCTAGATTGCATAATCGCAGGGTGACGAGTTTACTTTGGCAAAATCCATTATAAGAGTTGACACTGAAAGTGTGACAAAAACACGACACAGGAAGTCAAGTTGTGCAGACTGGAAATGTGCACAACTGTAAGATATTGGTATATTATTGCTGTCATTTGCTATGTGCATTGTGCTTCCAGGCCCCTGTTAAACAGCACTGATCCCGATGTTATATTGAGAGATAATGAATGCTTATCTTGTCCAGTTGTGAAAATGGAGGAAATGTTCAATAGTCTTCACATATTTAAAACACTTCAGCATATTTTCAACTTCCACAATTGTAAAAGAATTAATACAGAATCATAATAAGTATGCAATTTTTACATAGAATTACATAGAATGTACAGCAAGGAAATAGGCCATTTGGCCCAACAGGTCCATGATCCACACAAGCCTCCTCCCACCCTTCTTCATTAAAGCACTTTGAAATGTTGTACTTTGATAATTAGAATGAGAAAATACGATTACACCAGTTAAAGAAACAACAATGTTTTACAATTAAATAATAACAGATTGTACCAAGGAATTATTGGCAAGTTGATCAATGACTCAGTTTGAGTCTTTCGTTACATCCTCCCATCCTTCATTCTATGGTGCAGTATAGATTAGTTCCATTAGTGATGATTGATCACATCTTCCCATTTTTTAATAGAACTGTTTTTATTGGAGGGAAGGTTCTTCTTCTGCGGTTCCATTTATTGAGGTCTTTGGATTATTTAACCATGTGTCGGCATTGGTGAATTGAAGGGTAACATCACACAGTGTTTTACAAATGACACTTGTCAACGTTCTGAATTTGTGAAATGTCTGTAAATATGATTTTCTTCCTAACTCTACTGGGTTCAAATCCCTCCATGGCCTCGCCCTCCCTATCTCCTCCAGCCCTACAACCCTCCGAGATCTCTGCGCTCCTCCATTTCCGGTCTCTTGGATTTCCATTGTCCCACCATTGACGGCCATGACTTCAGCTGCCTCGGCCCTAAGTTCTGAAATTCCATTCCTTTCCGCCCCTCGACTCTGTCTCCTTCTTTAAGATCTCCTTAAAGCCTACCTCTTTGACCAAGCTTTTGGTTACCTGTCCCAATATTTCTTTATGTGGCTCAGTGTTTGATAATTGCTCCTGTGAAATGCCTTGTGACGTTTCACTATGTTAAAGGCACAATATAAATGCAAGTTGTTTTTGTTGTTAGATCATTTTTACAAGTTCTCAGCCCACTATGTTATCGCTGCTGCATGATAATGGTTTTACCAGGATCAGGTCAATTGAATTTAAATAGCAGGGTAATGCAACTAATCTATCTCATGTATATTAAAATTAATGATTGGGTCATAACGTTCCACTGCAATTGTGCCTCTGCATGATGCTGTAATGTCACGTTATGTGACTGGTTAACTCCAATCTGAGGTAATGTTACATGGCTGCCCATCAAAACAATGTTAATCTGTAGTTTTCAGGCTGCATGCTATTTCCAGCCTTTGCCATCTGGTGGTGCTCCACTAGTACCATTGATCAAGTGTTCCAGCAGCAGAGGACTTGGACATGAATGAATGGAACTAATATTGGAGCTATAAATATTGGAAGTCATCTAAATATTCATAATTTTAATATATGAATAACTCCCCCTATTCTTCAGCCTGCCCCTAATTCTGGTCTGCACTATCTCTGCCACCATTCCTGTTCTTGGTGGCCTGATTATTATGTCTCAAGGTCT
Organism: Heptranchias perlo; assembly: GCF_035084215.1. Lineage (NCBI taxonomy): Eukaryota > Metazoa > Chordata > Chondrichthyes > Hexanchiformes > Hexanchidae > Heptranchias > Heptranchias perlo. Next base: position 42,203,316 of record NC_090341.1, on the reverse strand, counting down.
CTGGATTATCCATTGATTCTTAGCTTTGCTTATCAGCCAACTCACTTGCAAACTTCACTGGAGTGATTTATTTGATCACCATAAGCCATGATTATCACTCCTTCCCCCTCCCCCCTACCCCGCCGCCCCGGCAGGTTTCTGTCTTGGTCCTGGTGTGAGAAATGCCATCAACTAAGAGCATTTACTGCACTTGGCGTAAGGGAGTCTAACCCCTCTACTCTTATGAGGTTGAATCCCCTCAACCTACCACACACCAACTTTGACCCTCCATCCCCATTTGCCCTCTATTAATGGTACTTCTTCCATCCAACTCTCAGTGGTTGAATATTAACTGACTCACTGCGGCTGCTCTCTTCTCGATGATGTGGTGGTCGCCTGTTTAATTGGCAGATTGTACTCCAGGCCCGGGGGAGGCATTGGGAGTTTCCCCGCAGTGAGATGTAAACTGGGTCGAGTGGAGGAGAGGAGAACCCACCCTGCGATGACATTCTGGACCCAGCATTGGGCAGATTTGTTGAACAGATCTTCCCACCCCCAGCTGGGAAATTTTACCAGCCTCCCTCCCCCATTGGGATAGTTTCCCTGCTTTAGCCCTGTGTCCATCCCCCTTTTTCCTTCCTTATCCTGCTGGTCTCCTCCCCCTTCCCTCTCTCCCTCCTCTCTGTCTCCATCCTCCTCCCCTTACCTTGCCCCCTTCCCTCTCTTCCTCTGTTCTTCTCCCTATCTTTTATAATCATGTAGATAACCGAGAAAAAGGAGGAATGTTTTGTGGAGAACAGAGAAAAAATAATTAAAATATGAGTATCTCACATAAATACTGTAAATCCACAGTGGGAGAGAGACAAAACAAATGTGAATATATGAGAATGAAAGGCTTTGAAGAAACAAAACACAAGAAACCACACTGGGTTCCAGTCTATCCATGAGCAATGCCACAGAGATCAACTAGTTTTTTTTTGGTTTTAATTATTTATTCCTCGTCCTATTCAGGTCTGTTGACTGCAGCTGCAACTGTTTTGGTCCAACTTCTTTGAGTGAGGCCTGGCAGCAATCCAGCCTGTATTTCTTCCATTGATTGCGATCATTTGACGAACTGAATGCAATACTTTGTCACTACACAAAGGAGTTCTGCGATGCATCCTCTTACCCATAATAATGCGCACAGGTCATACTATTCCCTTGTGACATGCAGTGAACTAAGACTAGAGATTACTGCAGTTCAAACCGTACGGTACAATAGCATTTCAGTTCAAATCACATGGCTTGATTGCTCTGGCGTGTCATTCGTCATTCCTTGCCACCTCAGCTGCCAGCAAAGGAAAAGCTTGCTGGAAACAGAACAAAACTGGCACCACTGAAACTCTGCCATATATATTTTGCAAACAAGCAAAGGCTGGAATATGTTTCAAGGATGTCTCACATCAAGGGGTTCACACGAAGATAAATCGCTCAAATTTTGTGATATCATCTGTCCATAATATTATCTGAATCCCTTAAATTGTCCTCTAGCACACTCCAGCCTGTGTTTTGAACTTTAAATAATAATAACTTATTAACTTCAGCTGCCATTATTTATCGCTTTCACACTGATGTAAAGATTTTTTGTGTGTGCATTTATTATAAAGTAGTGGCATAAATAGGGAAACAGGTTTGCCTTCTGACTCTTGACTGCATTAAAGCAAGAAATGTAGGTGCACTGAAAATGTAGGTAGACTGAGATTCCTTGGAGCATGTAGCAGGCATAATATAATTCCAGCCCATTGCAAGCCACATTGTAAAAGCACCCATACTCTTCATTGGAGTCCCTGGGAACTTTCTAAACTTACCTTTCAATGTCTTTGATGTTAGGAGAAAGCTGTCCCTCTTGTCCACTCTCCCCCAACATTAAACATTAAACTGTAGGAAGTGGAGATCTGTGCATGCCTCCAAACATGTAGGCACAGTGAACTCAGCTCAATGTGATCCACAACAATGAGCAACTGGCAGAGGGTCGCACTGTACAAATACCAGTGTAGATGTTGCATAGTGCAGATGCTGGTATAGATACTACTAAAGGATTTTGGACTTTTTGACATGGACTTTTTGGTGCCTGCTCTTGAGGAGGATTAAGTAAGGCCTATGGAGCGGGAATTGTCAGGCGTGACGCTCGCCCGGAAACCGTGAGATGGATAAAGGAATGGACTTGAAACCCTGGATTAGCAGGGTGAATATTTGATAAAACAGCATAATTGGTTAAAAGTATGAACAGCAAATGAAGGATAACTCATGTGCAGTCAATACAATTGAGACAAAATTACAGGTAGACTAATTTGGGATCGATAGCCGACTGAGGAATGGATCATTTGTATTGAAACACCAATGGAACAAAGGACTATGGGAACTTGTGCAAAATCAGAAAGCATGCTGGATATTGTTAACTTGACCAAGATCAGAAGGCATCATGGGCTTGTTACTGCGTCAATCTGCCTGAGAAAGATCGTGTACTATCGAGGGACACTGACTACTAACAATAAGATATAAACAAGGTTAAAGATAAGACCGCTGTCTGCTGGACCTTGGGAAACAAGCAAGTTGTTCTCTCAGTAACAAAAAAGAAATAAAAACACAGGCTTACAATGGTTTTTAGGAGATCGCAAGAAGCAATCAAAGAAGAAGTCGTCGATGAAAAATTGACTCTCTCAACTCCTGAAACCGAGGAATTAATGACTCTGATTTTCAAGTTGCACTCCCCAGAAAAGGTTGTATGGCATCTTTATCTGGAAAGCTGTTGTGTCTTAATGTCAATAGAATTCTTTAGAGATAGTAAAATAACTACAATGGGCTCAATTTTGAAATGGTGGCAGGTTGGCAGCAGTGGGGGGTGAAGATGCGCGTGACAAACCCGAATTTTAAAAAAATTAGCGTTTCCAACGTGATTGCAATGTAATTGACAGTGATTGGGTTGCGTGGTAGTGTTCAAATGGAAACTGGGGCAGTGAGTCTGTGCAGGCAAGGTGAGGATGATGGTTGAGTGCATGTAAGGAGTGATGCGAGAGTGTTGTGGTGGCAGTGTAGAAGGAGTTGTGTGGTGGTGGAGGTGATGTGGAAGACGGAGTGTGCGAGAATGTGTAAGTATACTCACTTTGGCTGACCTGGTTAGGTCATTAAATCTCTTCCTGCACTGCACCCAGGTTCTGGATACATTGCCACTGCTGGTGACCTCCTCAGCCACCTCCAGCCAGGCCTTCTCGGTGGTGGAGGGAGGACACTTCCTCCATCAGATGGGAAAAACATTTCCCTCCTACTCCTCACTCCATCGAGCAGCACCTGGAGTGAGGAGTCAGAGAACCTTGGAGCAGCCTTGCCTCTGGCCTGCTCCATGCTCCTAAATTGGTTGTTTGCTGCAGGAGGAGCTTTGGAGGACTGCCCCTTTAAATAGGGCTCCTCCTGCTGACAGCCTGTGATGCGGGTGCGCAGTGTGCCCGCTGCACAGGTCTGGAACGGGAAACCCGGAAGCCAAGATAAGTGACTTCAATTAGGCTGCGATCGCGTGCGGAGCACCCCGATTTACCCACGCGCCCAGTCGACCCCCGCTGCCAACCCGCTTCCCTCCTAAAATCGACCCCAAGGTTTCAGGTCGATGACCTTTCATCAGAATTGGTTCATCGTTGACCTGAAACATTAACCCTATTTCTCTCTCCACAGATGCTGCCTGACCTGCTGTGTGTTTCCAGCATTGTCTGTTTTTATTTTTAGCAATAAGTGAGCCTAGTTTCTTCTTCCTTCTTGAATTGATGGGAAATAGCTGAGCATCACGAGGTTTGTTCTTTATTCAACATCCTGCCTGCACTCATTGTTGTAGTTCCAATATATTATAACCAAACATGGCCTGCAGAATTGAAATTGTGAACAAGGTGAAGCCTTTCTATAATGTCTACTTTTGGGACTAGCTTCAGGTGTTCTCTGAGAGGCCCCAATTCAGAAGCAGTCATTTATTGCTGACACCAAACTTTGCTGGTCTGTGAAGGCAGGTGTTTCTATGCAGCAGCTGGTTAAGACAGGTTTCCCAGTAATATTCATTTTAATATATATATAATGACAATCGGTGTAAATATATGTTAATGATCCAAACTATTCCGAACATGGCCACAGCCTTCTTTAATTTTAGTGACAAATTGTGAAATTTGAAAATCAGTTTACACTGAATTTAATTCAATCAACAGGAAATCATCTACACATTGAGTACTGACAGGTATTCCAGCTTGGTTGAAATGAAATTGCATGCAGAAGCCATGATATCAGTCAGTACTCAAAGTGTAAATGATTTCCTGTTGTGTCGGGTTTTTTTGCCATCTAATTTCCCTCTTTTTTGCTTCTTTCTTCACCTGCAAACCGTGTTAGCTGCTCCTGGGCCAGTGTCAATGTTTGGTCCTGGCTGCCACCACAGGCCTGTGAGGTCGACCCATTGCATTACACAGCACGTCTGATTTTTCCTTCCCATTTTGGACAATATTTCAAAATTATGAAGGGTTTTGATAGAGTAAATAAGGAGAAACTTAATGGAGGGTTGGTAACCAGAGGACACAGATTTAAGGTAATTGGCAAAAGCACCAGAGGGGGGATAAGGAGACGATTATGATCAGGACTGTACTACCTGAAAGGAGGTGGAAGGAGATTCAATGGTGACTTTCCAAAGGGAATTGGATATATACTTGAAAAGGAAAATTTTTCAAGGATATGGAGAAAGAGCAGGGGGTGGGACTAATTGGATAGCTCATCCAAAGAGCCGGCACAGGCACGATGGGCCAAATGGCCTCCTTCTATGCTGTATGATTCTATTATTGGTGCTACAAATGCTAGCCCTTAGGCCACTGGCTCCGTCCGATGGCTCACGCACTGTGGCAATGAATCAATATTACAACAATAAGCTTTGCTACTGTCAGGAGCAGCTATATCATCGCAACAGTAAGCCTGAGCGCTGGCTTCAAAGACCAGTTTTTCCGGGTAATTGAAGCCAATAAGTGTAAAGATTGACGTCTTGGATCTATGAACAGACCAGGTCATTCTTCGATGCAGATTTTATAAGTCAAAATAGAAGCACAATTGCAGGGCGGTTATCTCATCAATGACAACAGCAGCATAATCATTTCCCAGGAAGGAATAACTTATTCGCGGTGCGGTGGGGGTTAATCCTCTGGTGTGATCATAATTGTGTGTCAGGGATGTGCAACCTGCTGTCAGCTCGTGTTCGTACTGACAGCTAGAACTGGCACAAAAATTTTGAATGTGACAGCAGTCAACGTCTGTCTGCTGCTGGCTCCTTTCAGCTGCATTCTGCTGATTTAAGCAGGTGTTAGTCTCTTAGCCTCGGGGTAACGCTTACTAGTTACCGCTCACGGCACAGAACCTCGTGCCTCTGCACTGTGAGCGCTACCTCAGAAAATTAATAACTAGAAAAGTGGGACAACTGCAAATCGGGACGCTATCTTGTGTGCTGGATTTTCCAATCCTCATTCCGAGTTGGGAGTGCAAAGATTTACCCCTATATCCACATGTGTACAGTAGGGAAAACTAATGTCGGCTCCTCGTAAAAAGGTGTGTGTTACTTTAATTCATTCTGGAGATATGGGCAGCACCAGCACGGCCAGCATTTATTGCCCATCCCCACTTGCTCTTGAGATGGTGACGGTGGGCCTTCTTCTTGAACTGCTGCAGTCCATGTGGTGCAGGTACTCCCACAGTGCTGTTTGGTTGGGAGTTCCAGGATTTTAACTCAGCGACCATGAAGAAATGACGATTTATGACCAAGGCAGGTTGCTGTGTGACTTGGAGGGGAACTTGATGGTGTTCCCAAGCACCTGCTGCCCTTGTCCTTCTAGGTGGTGCAGGACGTGGATTTGGGAGTTGCTGTCGAGAAATGTCATTTATGCCAGACTTCTAAACTGACAGAAAAGCTCTGGACACTTCAGGGCACTTACTTAAAGAATAGAAATTATTTTAATTTAAAGATAGTGTTTAATTTAACCAAAGAAAAGACAAGTGGAAAGTGAAGTTCCAAAAACAAGAAATTGTTTGGTGCACAATGTGGACAAAACTACAAAACTCGTGCAATTTTTTAATCAATTAGGTGAATACTGTACCTTGTCTTCTCCTGCGGATGCCAGTAGGTCCCTGCTTATTCAGCCATCCCTATGAAACGATGCTTCTCTCTGGGAGTTGATTCCTCTGTGGAGACCCTCAGTGCTGCCTTTCCCCTTACTGCAACAGATGGCTCTTCTTGCCCAGCTGTCTTGTCACAGGAGGTGATGCCCTCAGATTGGACTGACGTGTTCTGCTCCCCAACCAACCACTTCATTCCTTACTGGTGTCAGATGGTTCTGGTGGTTGTAACAGCCCAGAAGGTCTGACGTTGCCTGGGTAGATGGCAGGATGTCAGCGAAAGCACTGGGGATACTTGTTTCACTCTGGGCTCAAATAATTGTTGACCTTTTTATTTAATTGTAAAAAGATTGCGAAGGAATACTCTACATTCACGATATTTTGGATGTTTTCACACACAAATATTTCAATTATGCTCTACATGTGACAAATGATATATTTTCCAATGCACTAATTAGTGGCAATTTGAAAATGTTGTTGCCTTTCAATTCCAAGACTTAGCACAGCCTACTCAGTCACTGGAGTTTTGCAATGCAGCCTGGGTTTCTTGCTCACACTCCATGGCCTCCAACCTGAAAAACTCTACCACCTGTTCCTTTGCAGGTGTCAACACTTTTCATGTTAATAGCCTCCTTCCAGCTGTCTAACAAGATTTTCATTTGAAAATAATGGCCCAGAATTTCCTGGAGACTTGTGCCATTATAATGGGACATCTACGTCGCAGGGCCCGTTTTACGACGAAAAGTTCCAGGAAATTATGGTGTAAGTGACTTAGTTTCCTGGGACTTTTGTGGCGCTCCACCATTTTCCCTTGCTAAAACTGTGAACAGTTAATTTATAATAAATGCGAATATGCTGAATGAAGACTACTTTGATTGCCACTGCTACTTAGACTGTTACCGACTGGCGCTGGTGGGGCCCTTGGTGACTTGGTACTGGCTTAAGTTAACAGGGTAGAAATTTTTGCGCCCTTTTTTTGGGTGTAAAACAGGCACAAAGCATACCAATTTAGCAGTGGGACGGCCTATGCCCAATCTGCGCAGGCGTTGGTCCCACTGCTAAAATTGTGGGGCCCTTTTGTAGGGAAGACGCCTTAAACAGATGTTAGGCACTTTAAATATGTAAATTAGGGGCCTAACGCCATCCTCGGGCCTCTCGGCTTGGGTGCGTGCTGGTTGCTAAAATGGGCCCAGACCAAAATATACCCCTCTGAACCTAGCATGCTTCATATTAACAATCAAAGCAAATCCATTGCTCCAGCTGTAATCAGATTTAAATGCATAGTGTGGTTCTCAATATGCTTTGTGTATATATAATGGCCCAGAAATTGCTCAGAGCGGCGAACTGACATTGCTCACCACTCCATAGATTTATACGAACCCGCTGACCTGCCGCGGCATTTACTGGGTGCACTTCCTCTAATAGGAAGTGGAGAAGAGCCCAGTGTAAGTTCCAGCGAAGCTAGGACCCATGGGAGAAGCGAGAGGATCGATCTCTCCCCTCGACCAATCATTTTTGACACGCTGCAAACAGTCACTGCAATCTGGAACATAAAAACCAGGAAGTGAAAAGTACAACACTAAAATCATTACAAAAACAGTTATAGACAGCGAATAAAAGAGGGTAAAAAATGATTGAATTAAATGAAAGAGACAGAAGGAAAATGTTTTTTAAAAATTTAATTTTTTTAATTTAAAGCAAAACATTTTTTAATGACCAAAAATTATTAAAATCAGGAGTAATGAGACTCCACATTTTTAAAAGTTAATTTTTAGTTGTTTGGCCGTCATTAAGACTTACCACGCTGTCAAAACTTAGTTTAGACCTGTTTTGTGGCGATATTAGTTACTTTCCAGTTGGGCAGAAAAGCAAGTTGGCGCTGGTCCATTGATTCTGTTGATTGCAGCCGGCGATATCCCTTTAATGCAAAGCCGGCGAACCAGGAGGAGCAAGTTCAGGATTTCCGCGTTTCACTGCGCATGTGCGAACACCGGAACTTGCTCCTCGATTTCAACACTTACAATGTTGAGATCACCGTTCTTTTTTAAGCAATTTCAGGGCCATTAAAACACAGCTGGCAACACGTATATCTGGGGCATAATCTTAACTACTAAATGCAGACAGTACTCAAAAAATTCATGGTCAGTATTAACTGCATTTGTTAATTTATTCTAAAGGAAAGTCCCGTAATACTTAACAAGCAGAATACTCTGTATTATGTTTGTCACAAACCGAATTGCTTGAATTTTCAAACACTGAATTTAATAAGGATCAAAACAAGATGCATCCAAAAAAGATGCAGATTGAAGAGATAAATTTTGCCCTAACAGCAATTACTGACCACTGCATCGCTTTGCATGAAAAGCTAATACCAGATAACAGATGTGGAAAAGTCTTAATAATTCAGGAGTGATTCGTAAAATTACTTAACATCAACAAAACAGTATTGGATTCATTTGGCTAATGGTATGATCGCTGCGAAGCAATTTAAACTTCAAATTATGCACCAAACCTCTTAATTTATTGTTGGTTCTGCAAAATGAAAAGTAGATAGGTAAAATCATTTAGAATATATAAAGCTTTACAATATTGACACATCTTTGGATAATCAGATAAGGGCATCTAGTTTTAATTGTCTACCCTTTGAAATCAATAAACTGCTTCATAAAGCTGGGATAGTTTCCAATTTGGGAAATTATAATTTGTCAAACAGCATGGAATGGTACTGACAGCAAATGAGTGTCCCACTTAAAGCTACAAAATGCCAACGAGAATTATTGCGAATTTGAACAATGAGCCATGCGTGCAGATAGAATTCCCTTTGGTGCAGAGATAGCCATTGGCTGTGCAGCTTCTGATTGGCCACTTGCTGTGGCTTTTTTCAAATCAGTTATCCAGTAAATTTTGGCGTGAATTCATCACTGGAGGATCGAGGAGCACAATGGTCTAACTTATGGCATACTTTACCAATATCACCATCTCAAAAAATTCCGGGCCATTACTTTTCCTGTCTTCAGCTCACATCAGTGTCTCACTACAAGTTTGAGGCATCCTTACTTTTGGCAACACAGTGTACATTAGCTATGGATGCATGTTACCTGGATTCATTTGAGACTGGAAACTGTTTTAAAGTTTTATTCATAGAATCATAGAAAGGTTACAGCGCAGAAGGAGGCCATTCGGCTCATCAACTCCGTGCCAGCTCTCTGCAAGAGCAATCCAGCTCGTCCCACTCCCCCGCCCTATCCCCGTAGTCCTGAAAATTTTTCCTTTCAAGTACTTATCCAGTTCCCTTTCGAAAGCCATGATTGAATCTGCCTCCACTACCCCCTCGGGCAGTGCATTCCAGATCCTAACCACTCACTGTATGAAAAAGTTTTTCCTCATGTCACCTTTGGTTCTTTTGCCAATCACCTTAAATCTATGTGCTCTGGTTCTTGACCCTTCCGCTAATGGGAACAGTTTCTCTCTATCTAGACCCTTCATGATTTTGAATACCTCTATCAAATCTCCTCTCAACCTTCTCTGTTCTAAGGAGAACAACCCCAGTTTCTCCAGTCTGCCCACATAACTGAAGTCCCTCATCCCTGGAATCATTCTAGTAAATCTCTTCTGTTCTCTCTCTAAGGCCTTCACATCTTTCCTAAAGTGCGGTACCCAGAACTGGACACAATACTCCAGTTGTGGCTGAACCAATGTTTAATAAAAGTTCATCATGATTTGCTTTTGTACTCTATGCCTCTATTTCTGAAGCCAAAGATCCCGTATGCTTTTTTAACCGCTTTCTCAACCTGCCCTACCACCTTCAACAATTTGTGTATATACACCCCCAGATCCCTCTGTTCCTGTACCCCTTTTAGAATTGTGCCCTCTAGTTTATATTGCCTCCCTCGTTCTCTCTACCGAAATGAATCACTTCGCATTTTTCTGCGTTAAATTTCATCTGCCACCTGTCCGTCATGCCACCAGCCTCTCTATATCCTCTTGAAGTCTGTCACTATCCTCCTCAATGTTCACTACACTTCCAAGTTTTGTGTCATCTGCAAATTTGGAAATTGTGCCCTGTACACCCAAGTCGAAGTCATTAATATATATCAAGAAAAGCAGTGGTCCTAGTACAGGCCCTTGGGGAACAGCACTGTACACCTCCCTCCAGTCTGAAAAACAGCCATTCACCACTACTCTCTGTTTCCTGTTACTTATTGTAAACAATTTTACAACACCAAGTTATAGTCCAACGATTTTATTTGAAATCTACAAGCTTTCGGAGGCTTCCTCCTTCCTCAGGTAAATGTCAGGAATTCCTCGAAGCCTACGCATTTATAAATCAGAGAACAATACATGGTGATTACAGACTGCCCCTGCAACTGCCCGTTGCCAAGGCAATCACCGTGTTCAGACAGAGAGGTGTCACCTACAGAACCCCCGAATATACATTCAACAAAAAAAACAAACAGGAAAAAAAACAGAGAGAGAGAGAGGCAGAAACATCCGGAAGGCAGAGAAAGCCAGCAAATGACCCGTTATATTAAAAACAGATAGCTTTTGTTCGCTGGTGGGCTTACGTGTAGCGTGACATGAACCCAAGATCCCGGTTGAGGCCGTCCTCATGGGTGCGGAACTTGGCTATCAATTTCTGCTTTTTTGAATCGTTATATTAAAAACAGATAGCTTTTGTTCGCTGGTGGGCTTACGAAAATTTATAAATGCGTAGGCTTCGAGGAATTCCTGACATTTACCTGAGGAAGGAGGAAGCCTCCGAAAGCTTGTAGATTTCAAATAAAATCGTTGGACTATAACTTGGTGTTGTAAAATTGTTTACAATTGTCAACCCCAGTCCATCACCGGCATTTCCACATCCTGTTACTTAGCCAATTCTGTATCCATGCTGCTACTGCCCCTTTTATTCCATGGGCTTCAATCTTGTGACAAGTCTACTATGTGGCACTTTATTGAACACCTTTTGAAAGTCCACATACACCACATCAACTGCATTGCCCTCATTGACCCTTTCTGTTACCTCATCAAAAAATTCTATCAGGTTAGTTAAAAACGATTTGCCTTTAACAAATCCGGACTGGCTTTCCCTAATCAATCCACACTTGACAAAGTGATTGTTAATTCTGTCCCGGATTATCATTTCTAATAGTTGCCCCACCACCGAGATTAAACTGACTGACCTGTAGTTGCTGGGTTTACCCTTACACCCTTTTTTGAACAAGGGTGTAACATTTGTAATTCTCCAGTCCTCTTGGAACCACCCCTGTATTTGAGGATGTTTGGAAGATTATGGCCAGTACCGCCCCAATTTCCACCCTTACTTCCCTCAGCAACCTAGGATGCATCCCATCTGGACGGGTTGACATATCTACTTTTAGAAAAGCAAGCCTTTCTCGTACCTCCTCTTTATCAATTTTTAGCCCATCCAGTATCTCAACTACCTCCTCTTTTACTGTGGCTTTGGCAGCATCTTCTTCCTTAGTAAAGAAAGATGCAAAGTACTCATTTAGTACCTCGGCCGTCCCCTCTGCCTCCATGAGTAGATCTCCTTTTTGGTCCCTAACCGTCCCCACTCCTCCTTTTACTACCTGTTTACTGTTTACATGCCTATAGAAGACTTTTGGATTCCCTTTTATGTTGGCTGCCAATCTATTCTCATACTCTCTCTTTGCCCCTCCTATTTCCTTTTTCACTTCCCCTCTGAACTTTCTATATTCAGCCTGGTTCTCATTTGTGTTATCAACCAGATATCTGTCATGTGCCCCTTTTTTCTGCTTCACCTTACTCTCTATCTCTTTTGTCATCCAGGGAGCTCTGGCTTTAGTTGCCCTACCTTCCTCCCTCATAGGAATGTGCCTAGACTGTACACGAACCATCTTCTCCTTAACGGTCGCCCATTGTTCAATTACAGTTTTGCCTGCTAATCTTTGATTCCAATTTACCCAGGCCAGATCTGTTCTCATCCTATTGAAACTGGCCCTCCACCAATTGAGTATTTTTACTTTATAGAGTGGTCCATGTCCTTTTCCATAGCTATTCTAAACCTTATGGTACGATGATCACTGTTCCCTATATGTTCCCCACAAACACTTGCTCCACTTGGCCCGCCTCAGTCACCAGTAAATCTATCCCCATTCCTCTAAAATGTGCATCCTTCACTTTGTTTCATGTCTGTCATTTTGAGGAGAAAAAGGTAGGGTTAATGTTTCAGGTCTATGACCCTTCATCGGAACCCAAACAAATCACTGTTGATGATATGTTGCTGGGGTTAGATGAAGACGGATGGGAGGAGGCTTGTGGAGCATAAACACTGCATGGACCTGTTGGGCCGAATGGCCTGTTTCTGTGCCGTACATTCTCTGTAATTCTACTTAATCTTGAGTCTAATAATCCAGAGTAGCAAATGAAAGAAAATCTATTGATGTCAGTGATTTTGATCGAGTAGAAAGGGTGAAATTGTTTCCACTGGCTGGAGGGTTGGTAATCAGAGGACACGGATTTCAGATAATTGGCAAAAAAAACCAGGGGGGAGATTAGAAGGAATTTTTTTTATTAGTGAGTTGTTATGATCTGGAATGCACTGCCTGAAAGGGGGGCGGATCCAGATTCAATAGTAACTTTCAAAAGGGAATTGGATATATACATAAAAAGGAAAAATTTGCAAGGTTACGGGGAAAGAGTTGGGGAGCGGGACTGATTGGTAGCTCTTTCAGAGAGCCAGCACAGGCACAATGGACCGAATGGCCTCCTTCTGTGCTTTATGATTCACCCTCTTGCTATTATTTGCCATTGCTGAGGCTGCTTTTGCTGCAACTGAGCTCCCCATCTGAAATACCAGCTCCGTGCTTACACTGTTACCTTTGCAGCTGCACCACCCACCTCAAACACTGTCACTTTGGGCCCCAAGTATGGTTGTCACACAATTAGCAGTACATTTCAAAGCACCATAATTTTGTCCTCTGGGACCAACTTAAGTTTGTTGCTCGATGCCAACCTGTTAAAAACAGCATCCATCACGCACAGTTATAATATAAAGCATTCAGATGGTAAGCTGAAGGTATCGGCATGAAAAGGCAGAAAGATAATTCAGAAGCAAGAGAATTAATGGATTACCTGAAGCAATTTAACATTATGGCACTAGGTAGGAGGTTGTGAGAATGATGACATTAAGAAATAGGAATGATAAGGATGATGAATGTGACTGCAAGTTATGCGATGGTTTGCTGGAAACGGGAAAGTAATTTTTCAAATGGTGCAGAAACAGTCAGAGGAAGAGTTCTCTCTGCCTTTCTCCCAACTTTTCATTGTCATCCATTTTTCTGCACAAGTCGCCTCCCTTGAGGAAGAAAATGCCCAAAATAACATTTTGAATTTTTCCGACTAATTCAGTTGATTTTTGATATTATAACCCTTAACAGTATTAATGACATCTAATGTATAATCATAGAGCATGTGAAGGATCAAACACTGGAAACCCAAAATGCTGTTCCTTCACAATTATCTAAATGTCACGCTTCGGGATTCCTTCACCATTTTTCCATGAAAACAATCCAGATATGGGTTATTTTAAAAGCTGTTTTAATTTAAAGTTTACTTTAAAGGGATTAAATTCATGGGACAGCAGGGCTGGCAGCTTTGTATTGAGTTCCAGATGGGGCGTCTGAAACCAGCATCCTGGAGACAGTGGGAATAGTTTGACATTCCAGTGATCATTACTCATTCCTGTCACAACAATCCTATTCATTTGAACTGAGCAGAGGACTAATTTTGAGGACAATGGCACGGACAGAGTTGCAGCAGAAGGAGATTCTATGAAGAGTGCTGCTGTGATTGGAGGAGAGTGATGGGAAGCAGGGGAGGGAAGGCTTGTGAGTTCTGGGGCTACATGTGGTCTCGGGCAAAGCAAAGAGTATTAGAGATGTGAGTAGCAGTCTTACCTTAGCAGCTCTGGTCGGATCATTGAATTTCTTGCGACATTGCAGCCAGGTCCTGGGCACAGTGCTCCTTGCATTAACCTGCTCTGCCACTTCTGACCAGTACTGCTGGGCTATTTGCCTTGGCACTCTTCTCCTATCGGCTGAAAGAACAGCTCACTTCTCCTAGTCATCTCCTCCAGAGAAGTGTCTGAAAATTGGGGTGTCATTGTAGAACTTGTACGAGCCACCATCTTCTCTTTACAGCAAAGATTCAAAACCGCCAATGTGCACCTCTCCTTTAAAGAGGTGCAGGCTGCCTTTAAATGGCATCACTGATACCCGATTTCTCACCCCGCCAATCAGCGAGCTGTCAATAAGCAACACAAGCAGCACTGGCAGCTCGCCAACCAAATGAGACACAAGCATCAGATTGGCTCATGCCCCCTCGGTGACATCATTGGGCACGCAGAGCAGTCACTGCGCCCATTGTGCATTCATTTTTGTGGCAAGTTGAATTTCTTCCCCACAGTGTTCAAACCATCTTTCACAGCATATCTATTACTTGCAAGTCCTGGCAGGGCTCCCCAAGCACAGTCCATGCACTTTGTATTTGTGTTCATGCCTATATATGTGTGTGTATATATATATATATATATATATATATCCGGGACTGTGGCCGCTATAATATTTCACCATCACCAATGCAAATTCAGGCACATTGTTAGAACGTTGTAAGAATCTAATTGGAAATTGCATCTCGAAGACTTTCTGATATCAGGAAATTAATAAAAATAGTTTTGAAAACTCTGCCATTGAAATCTGTTAATTATTATCATAGCAGATATTGAACTGACTGCGTGATGGACTGCCCTGTGAGAGACAATGGTATGAAGACAATTTATCAAATCAACAGAGCTACTTCCTGCAAGCTGAAGCCTTTTGAATTCTGTTGATTAACATCAAGGAATGGAAAGTTACACTGGTAGGGTGCCCTCATACCACTCAACGGGCAAACTACACAAGATTTTTATGTAGACCCCCATTAAGATGAACTAATGTCCCCACCAAAATAATTCTAGTAGCTGGGATTTGTTCTTCTGATGGATATAATTGCATTAAATTAACACGGTGAGGGAATAGAGGCCAGTAGTAGTAGTAGTAGTATAGTATCAAGGATACTGGTGAAACATTAAGGTTATCAGATGTTAAAATTTAGGTTCCCTCAGTCAAAGGACTGGACAGGTAAAGACTGAGCAAAAACTAGAGAGAGACAAAGGAACTGCAAAATGTAAACGGAATAGCTGTAGGAAAATGTTGGAGTGCGTACAAATAGGTTGGATGCTGGTTTTAATAAGAATGTGTGAATGGAATCACAGGCATAAAGCAGGAACCATGTTGCAGTCTTCCATGAATAGGTTTGTAACTAGGAGTCTTACATTTAACTGGCTGAGAAGATCTGTGGGTGAGGAGGCAGTTCCAGTATTTAATTCGTTTCTCAGGATGTGAAGAACATATTAGAAGCCCAGCCCTCAAAATGTTCTGAAGTTTGATGAATTTTAATGAAATTTGTTAAGAAAAGACTAAGGGCACGAAGAGAGATTATTTTTCATAAGTCAGTGGACTGTGAGAGCACCTCATTGACTGGGCTAATAGAAGCTCAGTACATTTGTAGCAGGAAGGTTTGATTATAATCCAGTATCATGTTAACACTTTGCTTGGATTCTTTATGGATGCACTCAGCCTAGATTTTGTAATAGTGGAATGTTTTTGAAATAATATACAGGTTTTGATTACTTTCCTAAGGAGGCACTAAAAAAAAGGCAATAGTTGGTATTCAATAATTACATTCTCCTGAATGCCATTTGCTAAATGAAGAAGGCTTCCAACATGCCACACAAAGCTGAAGCTTCATGACTTTGATGTCATATAAATGCACAGCTAATGTTAAATTTATTCAAAACACAGATGGAGAAGCCTGGCGAGACATCTTTCTAATGAGCAGCAGCGAGCGTGTGCAGTGTATTGGAGCTATAACGTGCTGTGCCATAGAGAGAACATAAATCCGTGCCCACTGAGCTGCCCATCTTAACTGTGTCACTGTGGGGAAGCCCAAGGCAAATTCAAGCATTTCCCCACTGATTTGCTATCCAGTGCCATGTAGCTTTATCTGTCATAAGTTTGTGCGGCTGTTAATGATAATCAGTTTATGTGAAGAAATACGAAAAAATAAACAAAGCAAAATGTCGTAATTATTTATTGTTAAACTGAAAAGTAAATAAGCACTGACCTCTAAAGTATCACTTCAACTGAGCTACTTCTGTTAAAGGATGAGGATTTGAGTATAAATCTAAAATTGACTGCAATATCATCACAAAGAAGCAGATTTTCCTTCTGTATCTGGGCATGTTGGATTACATGTGAAGAGGAAAATCAGGCAGGGAGCACTATATCTCTATAAGTGAGCCCAGCTAATTTTCCATCCATTCATTTTATGACTCCTGGTCCTATTATTTTCGTTTATTTTAAAATAATACTCAGGATTTACCATATCTAAGCCATTTAATACTTCATATACTTCAACAAGATCCCTCCTTAATGGTCTTTGCTCCAAGCTGTAGAGATTCAGCTTTTTTAACCTGAAGTAATCCCCCTTATAATTGGATTGCTCTTCTCTTCACTCTCCCTAGTGCTTGCTCATCTCTCGGGAGCTGCGCTTAATGAGGTAGACCCTAACTTTGTGTGATAGTGTAAAACAAGTGATAGTGAGTCGGCAGCCCGTTTTACATCTCTCCCGATTTTTATTTCCATTGACCTCAATGGGAGCATGAGACCGTGAATGGACCCGAGTATTCCAAATGTGGTCTGACCAGTGCACAGATGGATAAATTCACTGATCGTGTGTTGTGATCAAAGGGAGCACTGGTCAGAGATAGGATACCACTCACCACTTCCCCCGAGTCTAATGAAACACCTCTCATTTGCGTTATGGGGTCGATTTTAGGATGGCCAAGAGGGTGTGTTCGTGGCAGGGGGGCTCCGAAAATTGGGGATTCCCGGGGCGGGTCCGGAGCCTGGCTCCAACCAGCCCACATCCACGTTCTCCAATGATGCGCTTAGATGCGCAAGCAGCCCCCGCGTGCGGGACTCCCACCGACAATTAAAGCTGGCGGGATCCCACTTAAGGCAATTATTTTGCTAGTTCAGGTTGTTTGCAGATCTGATTGGGAGGATATTTTAGGAGGGGTGGGATTTTCATGTCAACTGAGCGTGTTTCTCGTGCTGGAGGAAACACTCCCAGTTGAAACAGACGTGTTGCAGCCAACAGCCTGTGGGAGCTGCAAAGGTCCATTTGACAGGTGCGGGGGGAGACCCTCACTCATTGCAGGAGGACACTCTGTCACTTTGGACAAAGTTTGGCCTCCACCACCCTCCTCCTAACACTAAAATTCACCAACTTGGAACCTCAACCCCGCTGTGCAGATGCATTTACCTATCTTGCGGACCCCCTCAGATGTACATCTTCTGGATGGGGGCCTCCATAGCTGCAGTCATGAACTCCTCGGAGGACGAACAGCATCACCAGCCTCGCCGGCCACGCTGTCAACCTCTGACATGTGGAGCTCCAAAACACAGTGCAGTGACACATCCACCTGCACAGCAGGAGGGAGGGCCACCACGGAGAGAGATGCGTCGCAGAAGGCACTACACTCGCCACAGGGTCTACAGACCAAGGCTCAGCCTCCTGGACCTCTCTGAGGAGGCTCAGAGTCACTCGACATGTAGTCGTGGACATCTGCAGCCTCCTTGATGCTAAACTGCTCCCAGCTGGCCCGAGCACCATCTTCTTACCTGTCACTGTCAAAGTCACCACTGCCCTCAACAACTTCTCCTCCAGATCCTTCCAGGGTGCCACCGGGGACATCGCTGGCATCTCTCAGTCATCTGCACAAAAGAGCCCTGCAAATATACCGACACCCACTCTGCATTAACATAATGGGTGACATCAGGTGTGGGTCTTCATGGTGATCCTCAGGAAAGGGAATTATTGCACAAACCAGACAAGATTTGCAAAGACGTGGCAGTAGTGGTAATGACAAATTTTAATGTGCTTTGCAAAACAAACAAAACTAAATCAAAAACATGACATTCTGTCATACACCCTTGTGCATCCCCTTTGTGCTCACAAAACCTTAGCCTTACGTTTACGGGAACCCCTACGTGGTGCTACCCCTGTGGCTTCAGCAGAGGTAGTGGCAGGTTGCTCTTGTCCATGCCCTGACCGATGAGATGCTTTGCGCGGACGCCCTCTGGGTTTTGGTGCCCGTGAGGGCCCCTCCAAAGACAGCTCCATCTGCACCTGTGCAGGGGCAGACTCGACCACCTGAAGAGGGGGCAGCATTGCGGGTACTGGTTGAGAGGGGGGCAACGGGTGAGACGTGGAAGCGCTGTGAGTGGCGTCCCCTTCCATGTCCCCTTTCACCATCATCCCTCTCCTGGCCAGGCCCACATCACTCCTTCCACCCTGCTGGACAACAGTTTGGAGGACTTGTGTGAAGCCTTGGAGGCCAGTTGTAATGTATCTGTCAGCCTGTTTAAGGCGGCAGAATGTTGCTCACCCTGAATCCGAACGGCCGTTGTCAGGGTCTGAATGGACTCATTGTTGAGCCGTGCATTAAGCTCGATGGAGGCTAGCCTTTCCTCCATCGCAGACATTCCTGCACCTACCCGCGACACTATCTCAGAGATGTCTTCACGTCCCTGTGACAGTATCTCGGAGATACCCTCCTGTACCTGTGCCACCATTCCACTCATGCAGGAGTTGGACTCCTCCATCCTCTGCACGATTGTGGAGAGTGCGCATGGCAACTGTTCCATACCCCAGCAATGTGTTGCTGGTCCTCGATGACTCTCCTGTTCAGCATCTGGGTCCAGCTGAGCAGAGCCTGGAGAAGAGTGCTCCCACCGACATGGACTCTCCAC
Source organism: Heptranchias perlo (assembly GCF_035084215.1). Classification (NCBI taxonomy): domain Eukaryota; kingdom Metazoa; phylum Chordata; class Chondrichthyes; order Hexanchiformes; family Hexanchidae; genus Heptranchias; species Heptranchias perlo. The sequence goes on along the minus strand of NC_090341.1, from coordinate 42,184,282 downwards.
GACTGCCCCTGCCACCTGGGTCTGCTCGTGCACACAAATGCGTGGTGACTCACCATGTGCAAGCCCAACTAACTGAGGATGGGGACCCACCGAGGTGTGTGTATCTGCGCTGGTGGATGGCTGGCTCAGATGCGATGATGCACCCTCAGAGTGCCGGCAGGTCCTCTGAGGAATCGCCCTCCACAGTCACGGTGGTCGCAGTTGTCCCTGCAAGAGAACAGAAAGCATGTGGATAGATGTTGAGGTGCTGCAGATGCCATGTGATGCTAAGATCATTCGCTATCATGAGTGCTGAGTGTTAGATTTCTGTCACCAGCCATTTGTGCGCTCCTAGTCTCGGCATCCGCCACGGACAGGCACTCCAGCGTCCGGCTTAGTTCCATTGCCTGCTGCTCCGCGTCCGTTAGGACCACCTGGTGTGGTGGGCCCCCTCCGGTCCTTGCCCTCTCCCGGGCATTCTGGCATCTCTTCTCCGATCAAGGCAAAACACAGAGAGGCGTGATTGAGTGATGATTGCATAGTGACCCACTGCATGCATTGGTGTGGGTGGGGGTGACCGTGAGGGAGATGCATGGGAGGGTGGGTGTGAGACATAGCCATGAGATTGTATGAGGATTGGGTGGCGTGGTCGTGTTCGAATGGGAACTGGGGCGGTGAGTAAGTGCAGGCAAGGTGAGGATGATGGTTGAGTGGATGTGAGGAGTGATGTGAGAGCATTGTGGTGGCAGTGGAGAAGGGGTTGTGTGGTGGTGGAGGTGATGTGGAAGACGGAGTGTTGGAGAATGCGTAAGAATACTCACTTTGGCTGATTTGGTTAGATCATTAAAGCGCTTCCTGCACTGGACCGAGGTTCAGCACACATTGCTGCTGCTGCTGACCTCCTCGGCCACCTCCAGCCAGGCCTTCTTGGTGGCAGTGGGAGGCCACCTCCTCCCATCAGATGGGAAAAGGATTTCCCCCCTACCCCTCACCCCATCGAGCAGCACCTGGAGTGAGAAGTCAGAGAACCTTAGAGTGAGAAGTCAGAGAACCTTGGAGCAGCCTTGTAGCGGCATTGGAACTAAGCCGGACGCTGGAGTGCCTGTCCATGGTGGATGCCGAGACTAGGAGCGCACAAATGGCGTGCTTCCGGGTTTCCCGTTCCAGACCTGCGCAGCGGGCGCACTGCGCACCCACATCACAGGCTATCAGCAGGAGGAGCCCTATTTAAAGGGCAGTTCTCCAATGCTCCTCCTGCAGCAAAGAACCATTTTGGGAGCATGGAGCAGGCCAGAGGCAAGGCTGTGATCGCGCGCGGAGCACCCCGATTTCACTGGGTGCGTTACCCAAGCGCCCAATCAACCCCTGCTGCCAACCCTCCTAATATTGGGCCCTATCTGTTTCCTATCCTGAAGGCAACTTCCTTTTCAGTTTTCCAAGCAAACTCTTTTTTTGTTTATATGATACATTTACTTTGTAAACTTTTGCTTTGTGATAAATTGTCATACTGCAGAGGTCGTACCATTTTAGCCTTTCTTTGGCCATCTTGCATGGGCCTGGAGTACACTGGGGTTAATAAATCTTAAGGGACTAAATCATAGCCAAGGAGCCAGTCCTGATTTCAACTAAGCGTTGTGTTGCTTCCAGGAGCCAAAGGATCACTGAATTGATTCCAAGTCAGTATCATGTGATCCCTACAGTGAAGTTGTTTAATCTGGAGTCAAAACCTTTCGGTCAGCTCATTCCAATCTCCCTGACAGCTCTTCCATTGAGACGCCATCAATTTGCAGCTCCAATAACTGAAGTGAAAGAGCAGACCACCCGTTGGTAATTTTGTTGTGAATAAACAATAAATTTAATTGGCTCCACAGCGACCAGTTAGTTAATTCTGGAAGCACAGTTGGTACCCGCTTGGCTCTAACCAGGGATCCATTTACACATCAGCATCTTTATGAGGCATGGGTGCTCTTATTTAATAAAGTGATTTTTGCAGCAAATGCAGCTCCATCTGCACGAATTAGGTGAGTTTTCCTCATCCATTGAGAATTTGATGCGTTTTAACTTTAGGAATGATTGCAAAGTTAATAAAATAAAATTATCACCTGCTTAGCACTGATACTGAGTTTCATATGGACCTCTGACAAAGGATATATTAATTTGAACCATATAGAATAGTAGCAATAGACAGATGCTGAACTCGGGGCAATGGGTATCTAATAGTGTAATGTTGATTCACAACCATCATTAGCTACGAGTATAGTTGATCAGTTGACAACATATGGTAAGATAATAATCAGATCTACTTTCAATCATGTGTTCCTTCTCTTTATAGTGTCATTTGAAGATGTAACAATCTCTGGAGCACAGTATTTTATTGCATTAATTATTGTACATCAGATGACAATATTTCCCAAAACAACTGCATTGTCGTATTTGCAGTTATAAAGGTTGTGTTTTATATAGTGCATAGTACGTTACAAAATATAAATTGTGAACTAATCAAAACCTACTTCATTATTTTCACTAATACCTTCATTTTGCATCAATTGATGCCAATATAACTGAAAAGGTATTTTCCTTTTGTGAATCAGACTGTTTTGGAAAACACCCACAGCATGAAAGTAGATTTTATTTAGAAAGTGTTCCAGGTTATCTTTTATATGAGTTTCAATGCAGCAAAAGTCTAGTCAGGAAATAGCTGATTAAGTTCAGCCAGTTGCTTTGTAAGGATTGTGTATGTCTCTCGCGCTGCATTTAGCTGCCTTTCAGTCAGGCTCACAAGTGCCTGCTTGTTAGCCTGGACCCGATCCCAATGGTAGTTCTGTATCTGTCAAAAGAAGGATATAAAGCACGGGATTAGACTGACAATGGAACTTACATTACAAGGACATAAACTGTACTCTCCAGACAGTCTATTGTTGTTCATGCTCAATTAAGGTTACGTGCATTAGGTGTCTCAATCTTAATTTAAAACTGTAACTGAGGCAAAAGACATATCAAGGGTTAAATATCTTTCGGCAAAACACAACAATTTCTATCAGCCATTCAGATCCACTAATGTCCTATCTTAAACCCCATTTGTATTGAAACCATTGGAAATTATGAAATAATCGGCTTTTTATCCAATATAACCAGTTGGTAAATGATGTGTTTGGAACAGTAATGTCGAGCTATTAACACAGAATGTAACATTTCCACATTTCTCAACAAAATAACTCCATTTCAAAAAGCAGTTCATTGCCTATAGTGCTTTGAGACACCTGGCAGTGAGAGGTGCTGTCCAAGTGCGAGACTTATTACTAGTAGATCTCCTGTGGCATTGCTCGAGGTAGTCAGAGAGCTACTCTTTTATGAAGCAGGCCAAACAGCAAACGTCCCTCATGTTCACAACAGACAGGAGAAACCCTTCCTTCACCCCCTCTGTCCTGTGGCAACATGTTTTGTTATCCCTTTCTCTTCCCTTTGCCCCTCTGCTCAACAAGGTCTCTTTCCTCTTTCAACAATGTTCCTACATCAAAGGTTTTCTCTCCCTACCCCCCCTAACAAAGTATACCTCTTTCTCTCTATCCTTTACAGTGCACTCCGGTAGAAGTTATGGTGGAGGTGTGTTGGAATGGCCACATTCTTTCCCACATTCTTTCTGTCTGACCCCAGAATCCTAGTTGGTAATAACTTACCTCCTTTCGAGCCATTTCAGAAATCTCATTGAATTGTTTGTCAACAATCTTTTTAGCTTCTTCTGCCTATGAAAAATCATATTTTCAATAAAACAATGAGTTTCCTGTAAGCAGTTAGTGAATGCTGTAATATAATCCATTGTGAGTGTTGCCTTAAGTATTACTATGGGGCTGATTTTCGGATGGCCGAGCGGGTGCGTTGGGGGCAGGGGGGCTCCTAAAATGGCGGAATCCTGGAGCGGGTTCGGAGCCCGGCTCCAACCCACTGACTTCCGGGTTCCCCAATGACGCGTTCGGATGCGCACGCAGCTCCCGCATGCGGGACTCCCACCGGCAATTAAGTCCGGTGGGATGATAATTTACATTGTTATTTAGGTAGTTGAGGTATTTGACGGACCACATTGACTGGAAATTTTGGCAGGGGTGCAATTTTGAAGGATTCTCAACGTGTTTCCCGTGCTGTGGGAAACACTCCCTGTTGGAGCAGACGTGTTTCAGCCAGCAGCCAGTGGGAGAAGCAAAGGATTATTTGACAGTTGGGGGCAATACCTCATTTATTGCAGCAGGGCACTCTGTCACTTCAGACAAAGTTTTGGCTGCAACACCTTTGTCTTTCCACTCAAAATTATTAATTTATACCCTAAACTCTGCTGTGCAAACACATTTACCTGCTTTTCAGACCCCCTCAAACTCACACTGTCAGGATGGGGGGGGCGCCATAGCTGCATCACTTCATCCGAGGACGAGCAACATCACCAGCCTCGCCAGGCACGCTGTCCACCTCCGCCACGTGGAGCTCCACAACACAGAGCTGCACCATAGGCACCAGCACAAAATAGTCGTGCAACTACACATACACCCACTGTAGGGTGACCCAAGGGTGGCATCAAGTGTGGGTGTTCATGGTGAACCTCATGAAAGGGACTTATTACACAAGCCAGTCAAGAATGGCCAAGACTTGGCAGTAGTGGTGACAATAATAATATTTAATGTGCCATTAACAAAAATCAAATATAAATAAAAAACATGACAAACCGTCAAACATCCTTGTGCATCCCCTTTATGCTCACAAAACCTTTGCCTTACGCTGACGACTACTCCTACATGGTGTTTCCCCTATGGCTGCAGCAGAGGTAGTGGCAGGTTGCTCTTGTTCATGCCCTGAACGATTCGATGCTTTGGGCCTACGCCCTCTGGGTTTCGGTGCCCGTGAGGGCCCCTCCAAAGACTGCTCCAATTGCACCTGTGCAGGGGCAGACTCAACCACCTGGAGAGGAGGCAGCATTGCAGGTACTGATTGAGAGGGGCAATGGGTGAGACGTGGGAGCGCTTTAAGTGGCATCCCCACTTCCATGTCCCATTTCGCCATCATCCCTTTCCTGGGCCAGGCCCACATCACTCCTACCACCCTGCTGAACAACAGTTTGGAGAACATGTGTGAAGCCTTGTAAGGCCAGTGCTAGTGTATCTGCCTGCCTATTTAAGGTGGCAGAAAGTTGCTCACCCTGAGTCCAAAGGGCCGTTGTCAGGGCCTCAATGGACTCATTGGTGAGCCATGCTTGAAGCTCGATGGAGGCTAGCCTTCCCTCCATCGCAGACATTCCCGCACTTACCCACGACACTATCTCAGAGATGCCCTCACGTCCCTGTGACAGTATCTCAGAATTCCCTCCTGTACCTGTGCCACCATTCCCCTCATGCAGGAGTTGGACTCCTCCATCCTCTGCACGATTGTGGAGAGTGCACATGGCACCTCGCAAATATGCTACTGCCCCTCGATCATTCTCCTTTTAAAGGATGACCCCCAGGGTTCAGCATCTGTGTCCAGCTGAGCAGAGCATGGAGAAGAGTGCTCCCACCAATGCGGACTCTCCACAGCTGCCCCTGCCACCAGTGTCTGCTCGTGCTCACATCTGTGTGGTGACTCACCATGTGCGACCCCAACTAACTGAGGACGGGGACCGCCGAGGTTAGGATCAGATCAGCCATGATCTTATTGAATGGCGGAGCAGGCTCGAGGGGCCGATTGGCCTACTCCTGCTCCTATTTTTTATGTTCTTTTGTTCTTATGTGTGTGTATTTGTGCTGGTGGATGGCTCGCTCAGATGTGACTGTGCCCCCTCAGAGGCCGGTAGGTCCTCTGAGGAATCGTCCTCCACCGTCACAGCGGTCGCTGAAGGCCCTGTACAAGAACAGAAGGCAATATTAAGCATGATGACAGATGTTGAGGTGCTGAAGATGACAAGGCATATTAACATCATTTGCCATTGTGAGTGCTGAATGTTAAAGTTCTGTCACCAGCCGTTTGTCGGGTGGCAGTCTCAGCGTCCCCGATGGACGGGCACTCGAGGGTGCGGCTCACTTCAAGAGCCTCCTGCTCCGTGTCCGTGAGGATGACCTGATGTTGCGGCCCCCCTCCAGACTTCGCCCTCTCCTCTGCATTCTGGGCTCTCTTCTCCTATAAGGGGAGAAAGTAGAGAGGCGTGAGTGAGGGATGGTGATGTGGCCAACCGCTGAATGCATTGGTTTGGGTGAGGCTGACCGTGAAAGAGATGCATCAGAAGGTGGGTATGAGATAGAGCCATGACATTGTATGAGGATTGGGTTGTGTGGTAGTGGTGGGATGAGTACTGGAGAGGTGAGTAAGTGCAGGTAAGTTGAGGATGAGGTTTAAGTGGGTGTGAGGAATGATGTGATAGAGTAGTGTTGGCAGTGCAGAAGGAGTTGTGGGGTGGGGGCGGTGATGTGGAAGACGGAGTGTAGGAGAATGAGTAAGTGTACTCACTTTGGCTGACCTAGTTAGGTCATTGAAGCGCTTCCTGCACTGGATCCAGGTGCAGGAGACGTTGCTGCTGCTGGTGACCTCCTCTGCCACCTCGAGCCAGGCCTTCTTGGTGGCAGAGACAGGTCACTTCCTCCTGTCCGTTGGGTAAAAAATCTCCCTCCTCTTCCTCACCCCATCCGGCAGGACCTGGAGTGAGGCATCATTAAATCTGGGAGCAGCCTTTCCCCTGGTCTGCTCCATTCTGTACTTTTGGTTCTTTGCTGCAGAAGCAGTATTGGAGGACTGCCCCTTTAAATAGGGCTCCTCCGCCTGTGATGCGGGTGCGCAGTCCGCCCGCTGTGCAGGTTGACGACGGGAAACCCGGAAGGCACGGTAAGTGCCTTCAATTTACCCGCGATCACATGGGGAACGGACCGATTTCACTGGGCGGGTTACCCACGCACTCAGTCACCACCCCCACTCCCCCCCCCCGCTGCCATCCCGCCTCCCGGGGCCTTTAAGTTACTACTACTAAATCATTCAGGCAAAACTGCTTTCAATCACCCAAGAAGATTGCATGGACATTCGAGATATGCAGAAAAGACATATGCTGGGAATATCCTCTTGGGTTCTCCCGATCGGCCACCGTAACTTTGGCAGCGGATTAACAGAATCGTCAAATTACCGTGATTGAAATCAGCCAACAGTCTGTGAAATGAACAAATGCAACAGATTTTGTTTTAATTACTCAAGTTCGATGCGTGTCTGCTGACCACAGTCCACTGCAGCAGACCGAGCAGACTTTTTTCATTATTATTATTCTTGGGATATTAACAAGGCCGGCATCCCTAGTTGCCCCTGAGAAGGTGGTGGTGACCCTTCTTCTTGAACCGCTGCAGTCCGTGTGGTGAAGGTTCTCCCAAGTCCTTTTAGTAGGGTGTTCCAGGATTTTGACCCAGTGAGAGTTAAGAAAGAAAGAATGAAATAAAATAAATGAACGTATCTCCTTAAACTTTCTTTAAACTTGGAACTCCATCTGGTGTATGTGAATTCGCTCCTATTAGCACCATCTTCTGAAGCAGTGCAGTACTGCAATTGTTAAGATCACACAGAAGCTGAGTAATTGGTGTCAGTGTTAAACCTAATGCCAGTGGCAAATGTGTGATAGTAACCAGCAACACCGGGGGTGCTGTATAACGCTCACTTGCTGCCCGTTTCCTAACCGTTTGAAAACTACTGTAAGTAGAATTGTGGTGTGAGTGCTAATGGACTCAATTCATGCAATAGCACAATTAACCAGACAGATTTGGCATTTAATAGTGAAGTGCCCGTGTTGCAGCAGTAATCAATTATTCATTGCTGGAGAAGCCTGGGGCCTTCAGTTAAAGTTGAGCTTCTATAAAATTTTCTTTCACATTCCAGGTTTTTTTTGTACTATGGGAACTCCATTCAGTGTTTATCTAGCACTGGATTTAGGAGAGGAGGGTCAGTGAGAGCAGGAAAGGCCTAGCCATGATATTAGGGGATACGCAAGGCATACTATCAAGTCCCACTGTTCCACTACACAGTGGGTTACCATGCACAGTTACCTAAATAGTAACAGTGGAGATGTGCCTAAGGAGGCTGAGATTTAGCAGGAGGCATCAACAGAACTGTGCCATCTCATCCAGGAAGATCTCTGGACAACATGTGATATCTGTCATACTTCCAGTGGCCATCAAAGTCAGCAGGCCCATCGATTTTATGCATTGGGGTCATTCCAGGACAGCAATGGGGTTGTCTGCTATGGCTAAGCCTTTCCTGCTCTTACTGACCCTCCTCTCCTAAATCCAGTGCTAGATAAACACTGAATGGAGTTCCCATAGTACGAAAAAAACCTGGGATGTGAAAGAAAATTTTATAGAAGCTCAACTTTAACTGAAGGCCCCAGGCTTCTCCAGCAATGAATAATTGATTACTTGCTGCCCACAGCGTAAAAGGCGGCTTCAGATAATACGACTTCATAACTTTCAACTGAACAGACAAAGAAATACTTACCAGTATCTTTTTCTGAAGTTTGGCTCTGTCCAAGGTTCGATTTGCATTTTCCACTTCAATCAGTTTGCAGGTTCTCCTGAACAGCATTTCCTTTTCAGTTTCATGACATAAAAAACAAGGTTACTGCAGGAAGCAACAAATACATAGAAAGCTTCAAATCCCTGCTGATGGCACTGGTGAGCCAATGCTTAATGCATTCCAAGACATTCATCTGTCCAGTATTAGTCCTTATTTTAACTGGGTTAATATCTCCATTAATATCACAGACAGAGCAATGACATATGAGTGTGCTCAGTATTTGTCCAGTAATGTTATCAATAGTAGTTTCTAGCCTACAGTTTCTTACAGATTATTACGCCAAATTAAGTTCAATTTAAATAAACATTGCTTCCCATGGTAAAAACAATGGAACATAATAAAAGTCTATTTCAAACAATGGGAAACTTAATGGCTAAGTGAGGGAACATACATTCTTTTAATCTTCTTCAGGGAAAAATATGCCCTTTAATCCAATTTGTATTATTTACTGTTTGTAATAGATGAACTAAGTGACTCAGGGGCATTAATTTAAATAGTTAAAGGAATGGAAAGCTCACAACTAGTTTCCTTTGACGTGGTGAAAAATAGAAACTATTTGGGAAACTAATTTTACAATCAGTACAGTTTTGTCTTAGGTCTACAGCCTTTACTCACCTTCTCAGCATCCTGAAAACGGGAATAGAATTCAAAATGAGAGCCCAGTGTATTAATGTCATTGGCTGCCGTAAATTCAAAATTCTTCTATAAAAAAAATAGGTGAGATGATTTAAGTAACTGGCTCATGTTTCATCATAAAACGTAAGATCTAAGAATGTATTATTAAAAATTAAACAGCTTCATGTCTGTAAAGTAAAGGAAAGCACAAATGTGCAGTGTGTGATAAGACATTGACACAACAAGGAATTGCGATGATATGAACTGAGAACAAAACTTGAGCTGATTTATGCTCATAATTATGCAAAAATTTATGCTATTAGTTATTCTTATGCATTTATTAAAATATAACTGTTATTTAAAATGTACAACATGGAGGATAATATTTTTGTTAAATAAAGTGCAGAGTTATGGTTCATTTTTTAAAGTCTATTGATTATTTCTTCAACTCTTTTCCTAAAAAGATTTTTTGGAATCAAAGTTATCACAATCTCTTGCCTGTGGCGTTCTCATATCGCCTTCTGAAACAAGATCTGATTAATATAGGAATTGCTGGAAAAATATTCTTTTAATTCTGTAACAACAGCAGTGACACAAAGATTGGTGGCATTGTAAGCAGTGTAGATAAAAACATAAAATTACAAAGTGATATTGATAGATTAGGTGAATGGGCAAAACTGTGGCAAATAGAATTCAATGCAGGCAAATGTGAGGTCATCCACTTTGGATCAAAAAAGGATAGAACAGGGTACTTTCTAAATGGTAAAAAGTTAAAAACAGTGGATGTCCAAAGGGACTTAGGGGTTCAGGTACATAGATCATTGAAGTCTCATGAACAGGTGCAGAAAATAATCAAGAAGGCTAATGGAATGCTGGCCTTTATATCTAGAGGACTAGAGTACAAGGGGGCAGAAGTTATGCTGCAGCAATACAAAACCTTGGTTAGACCGCACCTGGAGTACTGTGAGCAGTTCTGGGCACCGCACCTTCGGAAGGACATATTGGCCTTGGAGGGAGTGCAGCGTAGGTTTACTAGAATGATACCCGGACTTCAAGGGTTAAGTTACAAGGAGCGATTACACAAATTGGGGTCGTATTCTCTGGAGTTTCGAAGGTTAAGGGGTGATCTGATCGAAGTTTATAAGATATTAAGGAGAACAGATAGGGTGGATAGAGAGAAACTATTTCCGCTGGTTGGGGATTCTAGGAGTAGGGGGCACAGTCTGAAAATTAGAGCCAGACCTTTCAGGAGTGAGATTAGAAAACATTTCTACACACAAAGGGTGGCAGAAGTTTGGAACTCTCTTCCGCAAACGGCAATTGATACTAGTTCAATTGTTAAATTTAAATCTGAGATAGATTGCTTTTTGGCAACCAAAGGTATTGAGGGATATGGGCCAAAGGCAGGTATATGGAGTTAGATCACAGATCAGCCACGATCTTATCAAATGGCGGAGCAGGCACGAGGGGCTGAATGGCCTACTCCTGTTCCTATATTCCTATGTTCCTATGTCCACAGGCACAGGAGAATTGTCGAGCAATTAATACGTCATGAATCAAACACCACTACAAGTGAAGCTGATCGCAGAGGAGACAAAGGATCTCATGTGGACAATCCTAGAGAGCCTACTGCAAGAGATGAATGAAAATTGTCCTGGTGGAAAAGATGTTGAATGATAGACAACTCTGATCGGGAAGAAATCAGAAGAAATTGAAGCAGAAAAACAGGGAGTTGACAGAATTAAAGTCTGTTAAACAAAACGAGGTCACTTTCAAAATTTAATTTCCTGGAGCTGGAGCCTAAAGGCCATGGTGCTGTATGACAGTCAGCATCCAGGATAGTTTAACACTAATGGTGAGTTCAAATACAATGGATAAATTTTAACTTCCAGCGCAGAAGGGAGCAGGGAACAAGATTTCCAGGTGTGAAACCAGAAAGGTAAGTGGGCGGATCGTGGTCACAGATCGCGACCTTAATGAGGCTCATCAATTGCACTTCCGGGTTTTGCGCCCGGTGGCCAGCCTGATTGACAGGCTGGCTGGCTATCGGGCAGGAAGGCCTGCTGCTGCAGGCCACAGCCGGTGATCAGAGGGAGACCAGGGAGGGGTGAGGGGGTGCGGGGAGAAGATCAGTGGGGGGGGAGGGGTGTGGAGAAGATCGGCGGCGGGGCGGGGGGTGGGGAGAAGATTGGGGAAGGAGCAAGGAAGAGAAATGGGCGAGGGGCCGAGGAAGAGGTCGGGGGGCTGAGAAGAAGATCAGGGCCCTCAGGAAGAGATCGGGGGGCTGAGGAAGAGATTGGAAGACCGAGGAAGAAATCGGGGGGGGCTGCTGAGGAGAAGATCGGAGGTCGGGTGAAGATTCGGAGTTAGGTGGGGGTCCACCATTGGGGGGGTCATCATCGGGGGAAGAGGGGGCAGCCAATCACGGGGATCCTGTTGGCCATGTGAACTTGTTGGGCCTGGATGAAGCACTTCTGCTCCTTTGGGCCCACAAGCAGTGCAATATAGGCACTCATGTCATAGATCCAGCCCTTCTCGCCTGCTTTCACCTGGCATGAATCGGAAGCGATGGGGAACCCCAACAGGTAAGATTAAATTTATTTTGTTATTCCAATACACAAAATATTAAGTATCTCAAGTATTTCAATGAGGTACATTGTCCTTTAAAGTATCGGCCCGCCAGCTTTAAGTGGGGGCGGGACTTCCTAGAGTCTGTTCTCCACACGCAGACAAACCTGCCTGGGTTAAATTCAGAAGCAGGCGTGTTGGATGCGGTCCCACTCTGAAAACGGAGTATTTTTACTCCCCACCCGCCCATTCTTGGAGGTTAAAATTTACCGCAAGATCTTCCATTCTGACCAGTTACTTCTAGCTCAGTCCTGCAATTTCAGTGGCTCCAAGCAAACTCATCAATCACAGGATATTACCATATTGGTATGTCAGGGCATGGCTGGCACCAGATTTAAATCTTGGCTCTAGTGAGGTTTATGATCAGTTTGGGTCTATTTTAATTTGTTGCAGGATCCTTTTCCATCATTTAACAACCTCGGTGTATCATTGTTTTGTTCCACAAGCAATCGCTTCATTGTTCTTTCAAGTTATGTTACCTTCAAGGTATCGAAAGCTTCTGATAACTTGATGCAAATTCTGCGAGAAGATTGAAAAGGGAAATTACATCTTGAGACAAAAAATCTGTTTTATTTAAGATCAAACACTGATGCTGACTCAAATATTTAACGTTGAATATTTCAAACACATTATCTGTGTTGTGTCTTTTATTTCTTTTACTTACTCTTATTGACATTACAAATGCTAACACTGTTCTGGTAGAAGCTGTGTGACGAATGTCTCAGAAATGGCAGAAAGCTGAAGGCACTTCAATGGGTTAAATGTACACATGAGATTTTGTGGATTAAATTTAACTTTGGCAGGGGCGCAAAACAAGTGTTAGTGGATTGACCGTCCGTTTTACACTCTGGCCAATTGAAGGCAGTGGGAAGGAAAATCAGACAGGATGTATCCGTTACCGTCCATTTTGCATCCCCACCAAAGTCAAATTTCACCCCTATGCTACCTGCAAAATGAGGATAAACATCACTATATTGATGCAAGTATGACTTAGAACGGACAATCCCCGTCCTTCCCTTACCGTGTTACACTGTAATCAGTGGGATTATCATCCTGCCCAATCCCAGTGTGCAAAGCTGTAGACAAGTGACCACAGGCCACCGCCATTCCTGTTTAAAGATAAGAAAGATACATTTTAATTATTAAGATTCCACAGTGAAAGCCACAAATCAGAGGAGAAGGGATTATAAAATGAACACCCAATGTCAAAACTAAATTAGATAGCAACACAACAGAACTGCGATGTAGGATGAATTATGTCACTTGAACATTGGGTTAATACATCTTTGACAATCTATCCCATTTCCGACCAGGTTGTATTATTATAGCTGAAGTTGCTATTTTCCTTTGATGTTTCTGAAAAACTGTGCAGTTTTTTACTGACATCATCCAGATTTTTTATGTCTACAAGAATTATTTTTAATCTTTTTAGAAAGATCCAGGTTGGGACCTAGAAAATACTGTTGATGATATCAGTGAACAAGTGCTAATGTATTTGTATAAATTAACATCTACATTAAAAGATTCTACATTAATGGAGAAATGTCACACATGGAGCAATGAGCTTTCATCCACAAATATCACCAACAGTAATTTCGAGGCTTTGGTCTTCTGGCTCTTTCACTACAGAGGGATTCTCACAGAGCAGTTGTAGCTGTAGATCAGTAGCAACTTTTCTTGTTAACAAGAAAATGACCACTAAGAATGCATGTCGTCTCACTCAAGTAATTTACATATTTTAACTAATGCCAGCATATTTCTACCTAACGAGAACCATTTCACCAAATCGAGAGTCAGGTACAGGGAAATGCAGCCACAAGCCCTCATAGATGAAGTGCAAATACATCCTTACTTAATCTTCCATTGCACTGGCCCTTCCTCACGGTTCTCCCCTGTGAGACCAATTTATCTGAGATGTTCCATTTTAGGAATTGTAACCTATAGTTGGGGTCAGGTGATCAATGGGAAGGGAAAAGAGAATAGATGATGGCATGAATCTGGGCCAAACTCTTGTGTTCTTTAAGATAACGATTTTAACACCCTAACATCTTTATAATTTAATTGGGGCCTGTTTGATCTTCAACGGAGTTTAAGAGACAACAAACATTTTTTTTTCTGAAATTACTTAATACGTCCAACACGGCAATACAGAACAAAAGGCTGTGTGCAAAAATAAATTATTCCAACCTCAAAGCACTACAATTACAGTAACCTACTTTGTTCTGAATAGCTCATTTCGAGAAATGTCTGTGGAACATAAATCACATAAATTAATAACATGAAAAGTTTTCAAGAAAACACACTCCTTCTATCATACAAATGCAATGCTTCTTTATGACTCCTTCTACTGAAGTGCCTGAGCAAGGCTCCAACAACAAGCACCTATTTGAGAGGCCCAATTAAAATAAAACATTTTCTCTGGCTCGCTCTTCCAACCCCATCTTCTTTTTACACCATTCATCCCGTTTTCCCCCACTCCCACTCCATCTCTATCACCCACCCCTCCCCGAAAATCTGCTTGTGATCACTGGCAGGAAACAGCTCTTTACTGGTTGACGGCACCCACTTTCCAAACCCTGCCTCCCCGGCCTTCCCAGTGCAACATGAGTGGCACAACTAGAAAATACTTGGGTGTGGTCTACTACGCGTTGTGTACAGGAGCACATAATGGGCTAAGGGGAAACGGGTCCATATTATATCCGCCTCGGGGTGGAGTTCCAGTGAGGCAGGACATTCCCCACCCCCGCCCCACCGCCGATATCTGCCCAGCCCCGAACCTTTGCCCTGGAGCTCATTAAGTATGCATCACAGGCTCCAGGCGGGAATCCCGCCATCAAGATGGAGCCTACCGATGCAAGGGCGGAGAATCCTGGTGGTGCTGCAGTGGGGTCACTGCTGCAACACCAGAAAATCAGGTGAGGGACCTTAAAGGGACAGATGCTCCCCAAATATTTGAAAACAAGACCCACTGAAGGCATGGCGGAGACCGAGGCCTTCAGCAGATAAGCCTCCGGGTGACGACTGGAGGGAGAGAAGCTCACCACAAGGCCCTTTCCCTCCATTGGGAAAACTCTGGCCAGTCATGTGGAAGGTGGCAATCATCCCCAGAAAATGACGGCAAGTGGGTTAGAAAGAAGGAAAATCCGCTGGGTATCCAGGCCCCACCACTATTTGCATGCAGGGAACGGGGAAGGACAAAATAAGATACGGGGTGAATTATGAATTATTTCTCCGTGGCGATCCTAGTAGGGGGCTGACATTCTCTGCTATGGGATCTTGGAGGAGAATCTCCCTGGTCATGTCTTTTCTTCCAAGGCATGAAGTATGAATAAAGTAGCCAAATGTTACTGTCAAATACATATGCACTGTAGTCATCACGGTTATGGTGCTGCTTGTACAAACGCCACCAAACCAGCATTATCTTAGTTTGAAGGCAATGCCTTTTCTGTTAAAGAAACTGCTATCTATCCAGCCAATCTGTCTTGATTGGATTTGCCCTATTTCATGTGGAATATTTCAATTAATACTACAAAATAAAAATGAGAAATAATTCATAATTCACCCCGTATCTTATTTTGTTCTTGCTTTGCTGAAGAAATGGAACATTCAACATCAAATTATTTTGAAAGGGCTGGATTTCCTTAACTAAACGTTGTTCACATTTTTAAATCAACTCTCTGTTTCTACTACCCCAATTAGAGCAGAGAAGATCAAAACAAAAAAATAATTAGATGGGGCATTTCAAGTCTCGATGAAGAGATCATTTACATACTGTGAGGTTAAATTTGCATCTGATCTGGTATGTACGTCAAGCTATCTTAATAGTTCCAGTTAAATCCAAAAAAAATCAAGTTCATCCATTCGTGAAACAGAAAAACAGAGTGTTCTGCAGGGTAATTGCTTTGTGTGATTCTGACCTATAAATATTCAGAATAGTAAAATGACATACAATGGGCCTGATATTTTTGAATCATATGACAAGATCACAATGCAAAATGATGTAAAAATAAAACAGCCTGTCTCTACCCCAAAAACACAATTAAAATGTGACTACTGTACAATTTATTCAAGAGGGTAAAAAATCTGAATGTATTGTAATCCTAGTGATTACAAGGTTCAGACTCTCAGGTGAGCTCCGTCTCATATCCAGAGGGTACGAGCATTAATCCTGAGTTAACACTGCACATGGCTTTACCATAGAATATGTCAGCTACCTCATTTCACTAGTCACAGCAGAATCCAAAAGAACAATTGAAGAACACATGCAGTGGCAGATCACTGCGATTAAATTAAATCAGCTGCCTACGATCAGGATCTATATACCAAGTTGAATAAAATATCATTGAAACATACCTCAGTTACAGATTTGGTGAACGCTGTCAATAAATAATTGTGTTCCCTTTCTGTTTGAAAATAATCATCAATGTCCTAAAATAAAGCACATCAAATAAAGCATTTCTGTAAATGGCCTCTATATCCTTATGAGAAAATATTACAATGAATTAATAGATAACTCTGATATCATGGTTTTGTATAAGTAACAGTCATTATATGACCAAAAATAGTATTTAATCCATTCAAGGGACCAGTTTTGCTCTTTAATTGCTTCTTTTGTCCTGCAGTGTGACATGATTCTGCATTTAACTGGAGGATGTAAGGTAGAAATGTCACTGCTTGCTGCTAGTTACAAGGCGAGTGTGACAAATTATCGATCTTTCCACTAGGGACAGATGCTTCATCTTCATGAGGCATTCTCCAGCACAGCAACGATGATATTCATCACATTCAACTTTCAGTCATTGCCGGACTCCAACATGAACCTTGTTGACACCAATACAATCACTAGTCTCAGCAATGGAACTTTCCCAGGCAGAATGAGTGAGCTGTCCTGTTTATACTCCTGGGTATCTCCACAATGTATTTTTTTTTCTTCTTCTTGCTGCAAACAACTGGGAGTGGGTGGGAGTCATTGAAAGAAGGAATATCAGGAAGTGGGTGGTATGGGGATGCTTCAGCTGACAGGAAGATTGAATGGGTTGGGTAATCCAATTGGTGGTGGGTGGGGAGAGGGGGCACAAACAATCACTTAAACTGTTGTATGAGTTTGATTTCACCCAACCTAGCACCACAATGAGACCTGTCCCTAACGTTGGCATGCATTGACAGTCATTCAGAATTTGGTTCATTTCTAGTTAAAAACTGAATTTTGCATGATTTAGAGTCAAATCAGTGCCTATTTGCCACTGTAAATACTGAATAAACCATGACCATAGTACTGAGGCTGCAATATTGTACATGTTGAACACATGTTGTAAACTGTAATAACGGTTTCCACTAAATAGCATAGGTGAAATAAAAAGAAAAATGAATTGTTATACATTGTATGGCTTTCCTGGTTTGAAACCCGACAGTAGTTCACACTATTTTTATGAATCCCATTACCTAACCAGGAGAGATTAAACAGAGATTTTCCACGTTGGAACTGGAGACACAGAACTGTGCTCACTGGAAGTGCCAATCAGGAAGTTGCACGTCCCCGCCATGTGATTTTACATCCAAAACCAAAATAAAATGAAATAGAGGGTTGATGCCGAAGGCGGACACCCCACGGTCAATTGTTAGGTGCCAAGCACGGGCGCACTTGGTTCAGTTCAAATTACACCAAGTTCGAAAACCTGAAACATTCAGAAGTAAAAAATGCAATTCACATTTTTTCCAACTATGTCATTAAACTTGAAAAGTGGCAACATCCTGAAATGTAATTAGTTTAATTAAAAGGTACAGAAACATAATCAGCTAGGATTTGACCAGCAAGATGTGAAGCATTTATGAAGGTTAATTTAAAGTGTTGTGATTTTATTTATTGCCTCACTGCTGCAGGAAATCCATGCTTCCTCCACTACAGCTCAAAGTTGTGCTGTATGCATTGAGCTGAGATTACATTATTGATCTGAATTAAGATTGCTGCACTGTGCAGGAAGCGACTTTAGGAAGGTAAAGCTAGCAAGAGCCAGTGTGTCACTGCTAACAAAGATGTAAGTTTCATCCTCCGCCTTGCCTCCAGTCTAGCCTGGGGGTGATGATGATTATCTTTTGTCAGTGAATCTCACGCTGTGTTGTTATATTTCTGGATGACGAGAGATTCAGCCACTCCCTGTCCATATTACTGGCAACTCTGGACAACTGCAAACTGTAACGCTGCATCACTCTAATGTCGGCAAGAACTCTTCCCCCGCATCACCAGCTGAAGGATGCTTGACTGTTCCAAATATTTTTTACCTGGCAACAAAGCCATTTTTTCAGATCAATCGTAGTACTGTCTTATTTTGCGCACAGTTACACTCTACTAAGCTAAAACCTCGAAATCTCAGGAGGAAAATAAAACCTTATCATTTTGCAACCTAATTATGTTTTGAAATAAATTTGTTTTTGCCCCGAGGACTGTGTCAAAGGATTAATTGCCCTAATTTTGCCAAATTTAATGAACCCAAATTAAAATGGCAAGAAATTTTGCTGTGGGCACTTTTGTGAAAACCAAACTCGTTGGCAGGAACAAAAGAAAAATGGCCAAACATAACACATTCCTTTCATATTTCTCAAGGAGATAGATAATAGGTATAACTGACACCATTGCTGTACTCCAGCTATGAGGTTCACTCAACTTGTGCATTCTGGCTCCATAAAAATGTAGAAAAATGCCAATTTACCCACAAGGTTCAATCTTACCCAAAGGACATTCTCACTGTTTAAAGAGATAGGAACACAGGAGCATTAGGAAGAAAAGTAGGCCATGCAGCCCCTCTGGCCCGCTCTGCCATTCAATTAGATCATGGCTGATCTGCACCTCAACTCCATTTTCCTGCCTTTGCTTCCACAACCTCCTTCCCCTGCAATCTCTACCACCGAAAAGGACAAGAAACATCATCATGGAAATACCATCAACTCAAAAGAAAAAAACATAATACACCATATATGTAATATGAGGAACAGGGAGATTGGAGTGCACATATATGGATTAATTTAGATTTAGATATAGATCATAGGTGTGACTAGTTGACCTAAGTATGGTACACAATATGTCACAAAATAGATGGTCAGGTATGAATGACTAATGTGTATCTGCTCGTGCACACCTCTGCACATAACAGCAGATCTTAAAGTGTCATATTAGATCTTCATTAATATTTATTCTTATTAGATCTTCAACCATTCATCATTTAATCTCTCTTCTTAATTCACAATGAAGCTTGCACCCAGTAGTGACCAACCTATCACGCACAAACCAACCACACAGCACACAGCCCTTCATACCTTGTGATGCTCCTTGCACATCTCTTCTACAGCTTGGGTCAGCTTATCGAAGATTCCCTTCCTCAATTTACCTTTCATCGGAGGCTGTTAAGTAATCCAAAAATCAGGTTTAAAGTGCAACAAACAAGAAAATTCATTAGAAAATTAATGGAGATTCATCCTTTCGTAGTGAGTTTATTAGAAGAGTGTGATGCAATATAAATTATATCATCCTGCGACTCCAGAGATGTATTTTTGCTCCAAGTAATATAAATAGGTTGTTGCTATTATGTTACATTTTAATAGTTCAAAATTTAACTTTATAACATTTGAAAGATCAAATATCTTATGGATGAGTGGTTTTTATTTCAGACTCTTATAGCACAAACACAAAGAGGCAAAATGAAGTCGGTCATGTGCAACATCAATGTTCCAAAGCTTGGCACAAAAGTTCCAATGTAATTCCAGCTATAATGTTGCATTTTTCCTTTCATGTAACCCAATAAACAGAGAAAGCGAGGAAAGGAAATAAAGTGTTCAGTTATATTCCTGACATAGCTCCCTTCAGTTCTCTGATCTCAGCGGGGATTGATTCCTGATCTAATGTACAATAATCAGCTGGGGTCTGCTTTTGATGATAATGATTTTAGGTTTCATTGTGGTCAGGTACACAATTCATACTTTGTGACTGACAGACAGTCAATCTTATATTCCTCATTTAGGTATCTGACAAAGTGACAACATATCACAGGATTCAGGCTCTGTATTGTAATTACCCTACAATTACATCATGCATCATAATTGCACAAATGGATAAATTAAAATGTTAGATGAATCATCTATCAAAATTGTATTAAACCATATTCAGAAAATAATTACAATCAAATTGTCTATGTTACATATATTTAGTCATGAAATGATTTAACAAAGCAGTTTTCACAACATATAACAGCCTGTTATTTGCTAGTTTTTTTTCTAATGAAAAAAGCATTTTAAAAAGCTTTTGGGTTTAAATTGAACTGTAGGATTGTAACATTTTGGGACTATTTGGCCTGGAAGGGATTTTATTTTAATATATGTCATCTTCTGGATGTAATATCAGGTTCAGCTTAAAAAGGAACAACTCCCAGAGATACACAAGCCATTTAGAATATTGATTAGGATGGTTTCCAGACAATACAGCCTTCATAGACTCCTGACTGTTTACTTTGTGTGTTATATTAGCTTTGAGACAATGAAAGTTATTAAGGGCTGATCCTAGGTATTTCCTGCCATTGTCATAGAATGGCTTTCATTCATTATGCCCAGCAGGGGAGCTTAGCTGAATATACAGACAGATGCCGAAGGCTCCCAATGCCAAGGGGGCAACTTTTCAATCCTGGTAGCAACTTTGATTGGCAGCTTGAAAGAACAATACTGAAGACATCTGGGATGTGGAGATGCCGGTGATGGACTGGAGTTGACAATTGTAATCAATTTTACCTTATTGTAAACCTTTTTAGGTGACACCTTTCTGTCTGCTCACTGTGATTGCCTTGGCAACGGGCAGTAATCACCAGGCATTGTTCTGTGATTTTAAAATGCGAAGGATTCGAAAATCTCATTTCCACACCGTTCACCTGACGAAGGAGGAAGCCTCCGAAAGCTTGTGGAATTTAAAATAAATTTGTTGGACTATAACTTGGTGTTGTAAAATTGTTTACAGAAGACATCTGGAGTTGAGAGAAGAGTCAGAGAGGGGTCTTTGTTTTCTTTCTCTCCTTCTGGAGGGGCAGTCTAAAAGTGACACAGAGGGACCATGCTCTTCAGTCAGTCAGGGACGCTGAAAAATTCCAGGCCTAGGCATCAATGTGTATTGTTAAAATTACAAAGGGATTTCATATCCTATTATTATCACACAGCAGAATTACTACCCTCGAGGGGTATTGTAAATGATGCCCTCGTTATAGCAGAAACTTTTTGAAGGATATTAATGACCTGAATTTGTTACTATCCAGAATTGTTTGTACATTCTTTTTAAAGTCTTTCATTGTTTTTTAAGATGTTTTTCTCTGGATCTTTCAATTTGCTGAGGTACGGTGTTATATACTTTGAATTGTGAACCTATACCATTGTATCCAATTTGTCTGTGGTTTTTGAAGTTTTACACTAGATATTCTATTTGGCTTCAGTATCGCTGGTCACTCCTGCAAGTGGACCTTGCATCCCTTATAAACCAGATTGTTTTTACTTGCACATCACAGGGATTGAACAGAGAATCCTTACCACTATACTCCGATTTACTGTAATATATCACGTGCTGCCATATGATCTCCTCATTATTGGTAAATGGATGAATATACAATCAATAAGACAAAGGTTCAGGCTATAAACCAGCAGACATATTTATTTAATATTTAACAGTTGAATTAACAATGCTCAGTACAAACAGTATATTTACAGTAATTACAACCTTTACTATTCTCCTCAAAATGTCAAAAACAACAAAACTGCTTCCCTAAGCATAAAATGAACCATCAAAGCACAGTCACTAAGGGATCAATTTTCGGATGGCCGAGCGGGTGCATTCATGGCGGGGGGGGGCTTCTAAAATTGGGGATTCCCGGAGCAGGTCCAGAGCCCGGCTCCAACCCGCCCACTTCTGGGTTCCCCGATGACACGAATCAGTGCACTCGCGGCCTCCGCATGCGGGACTCCCACCGGCAATCAAAGTCGACAGGATCCCACTTAAGATCATTATCTGGGTACTTGAGGTCGTTTACAGACCTCATTAGTTGGAGATTTTTGGAGGATTCGGATTTTGGACTACCCAGAGTGTGTTTCCCATGCTGGGGGAAACACTCCCTGTTTGAACAGATGTGTTGCAGCCAGCAGCCCAGTGGCAGCTGCAAAGGTCCATTTAACAGGTGCGGGGTAAACCCTCATTCATTGCAGCAGGGCACTCTGTCACCTCAGACAAAGTTTTGCCCGCCACACCGTTGTCTCCACACTCCAAATTATTAAATCATACCCTAAACTCTGCTGTTCAAACACACTTTGTGGACCCCCTCATGCTCACACCGTCAGGATGGGGGGGGTCCATTGCTGCATTCATCACTCCATTGGAGGACGAGCAACATCACCAGCCTCACCTCCGCCACGTGGAGCTACACAACACAGTGCTGCGCAACAGGCATCTTCACAAAGTAGTCCCACTGTAGGGTGACTCAATGGGTGGCATCAAGGGTGTTCATGGAGTACCTCATGAAAGGGCATTATTGCACAAGCCAGTCAAGAATGGCCAAGACGTGGCAGTAGTGGTGACAATGTAATGTGTAATGTGAGTTGATCAGAAATCAAATATAAGTAAAAACCATGACAAACCCTCAAACACCCTTGTGCATCCCCTTCATGCTCACAACACGTTTGCCTTACGCTTCCTACTACACATACGTGATGCATGCCCAGTGGCTGCAGCACATGTAGTGGCAGGTTGGGTGAGGCTGACCATGAAAGAGATGCATGAGAGGGTGAGTATGAGACAGAGCCATGAGATTGTATGAGGATTGGGTTGAGTGGTAGTGGTGGGATGAGTACTGGCGAGGTAAGTAAGTGCAGGTAAGATGAGGATGAGCTTTGAGTGGGTGTGAGGAGTGATGTGATAGAGTAGTGTTGGCAGTGTAGAAGGAGATGTGGGGTGGGGGCGGTGATGTGGCAGATGGTGTGTAGGGGAATGAGTAAGTGTACTCACTTCGGCTGACCTACTTAGGTCATTGAAGCGCCTCCTGCACTGTATGCAGGTCCATGATATGTTGGTGGTGCTGGTCACCTCCTCTGCCACCTCAAGCCAGGCCTTCATAGTGGCAGAGGCTGGGCACTTCCTCCCGTCCGCCGGGTGGAAGATCTCCCTCCTCCTCCTCTTCCTCCTCCTCCTCCTCCTCCTCACCCCATCCAGTAAGACCTGGAGTGAGGCATCATTAAACCTGGGAGCAGCCTTCCCCATGGGCTGCTCCATGCTGTAATTTTTCCTATTTTCTGCAGCATCAGCCAGTGGAGGACTGCCCCTTTAAATAGGGCTCCTCCAGCTGACAGCCGATGATGCAGGTGCGCAGTCCGCCCGAGCTTTCCAGCGCGAAACCCGGAAGCCAAGGTAAGTGGCTTCAATTTACTTATGATCACGTGCCAAACCCATCGATTTCACTGGGCGCATTACCCATGCACCCAGTCGATCCCCCGCTGGCAACCCGCCTCCCTTCTAATATCGGGCCCTAAGTCTTTCATGGTGAAATACCACAACATAGTCACGGATTTAACCCAATCTCTTTGCTGGCTTCAGATTGACTGCTGGGCTAAGCTCAAGGAGCCAAATATAAGCTCACAATTAACAGCTTGAGGCCACAAAACTGACTGCCGAAGGTGCTGCCCCTCTCACAGCCTGGACCATGTCTTCACCCCAGTCATAGCTGTGAATCCAAACCATTGCAATGGCAACCTACCCTAGGATGTCAATCATCTAGGATTTTTGGAATTGAATGCAATGGCTTGATTTATTGATCTTTGTTAAATATGTTGAATAGCCTCTTACATGGATACGCATCCAGGTAGAATGTGAACAATCGAACTGTGCGTACCAAAGATGTCCTCAACTACACATGTCTCTTGCCCTGAGGTGTGAATATTAGCCAGACTATAATTTTCATTTCCTTCACCTTGCCGAAATACAGTGAAACCTGTACAAAGGGACACCTCCAATAAAGGGACACCTGCAAAAAGGGACACCCATTGACAGTCCCAAATAATTTACTGTACATAGAATGACCATTTTGCAAATAGGGACACCTGCAAATAAAGGACACCTGATGGAAGTCCCATAGGTGTCCCTAATTTACAGGTTTCACTGTAGCTATCAATAACTGACCTCAATCTTGTATGTGTGCTGTGGAAAGCAATAAAAAAATCCAATTAATAATCTCACAAAAACAAAAAAGCTTCATCTTGTCACAAACTGCGACATTCAATTTGTCCATTAACTCTTTCCCATCCAAACCACTTCAAAATATCTGTGGAATATTTACAGTGGTGTAGTAGGAGGTTAATAACATTTAGTTAATGATATTGTTAATGCAGAAATTAGCTTGGATAATCTCAGTCCAGTTTCTAGTCTTATGGGTTCACAGTACAAAAGTTGGATGCAATTACGAATGGGCAATCTCTATCTACATTTTTTCGTCATTGACAATCAAAATCTAACCTAATATCTCAATTGATGTCAGCAGCCAGTGGTGGAATCACATGATAGGAAGGGAAGATGTACTAATACATTGCAATGCCAGACTAGAGGTGTCAATGAGGCAGCTGAGAGGAAATGGATGTTTTACAGTCAGTTACTATTCAGACTTTCAGACTACCTCATACGTTGCAGGAAAGGATGCCCCAGAGCATGGTACATTGGCGAGACCATGCAGACACTGCGACAACGGATGAACGGACACCGCGCAACAATCGCCAAACAGGAGGGTTCCCTCCCAGTCGGGGAACACTTCAGCAGTCAAGGACATTCAGCCACCGACCTTCGGGTAAGCGTACTCCAAGGCGGCCTTCGAGACACACGACAACGCAAAATCGTCGAGCAGAAATTGATAGCCAAGTTCCGCACCCATGAGGACGGCCTCAACCGGGATCTTGGGTTCATGTCACGCTACACGTTACCCCACCAGCGAACAAATGTTATCTGTTTTTAATATAACGGGTCAGTTGCTGTCTTTTCTATGTTTCTACCTCTCTATCTCTGTTTTTTTTTGTTTGTTGTTTTTTTTGGTGATTTGTATATTCTGAGACCTGGCAGGTAACACCTGTCTGTCTGCATACTGATTGCCTTGGCAACGGGCAGTTGAAAAAACTGTCTGTTATCACCGAGCATTGTTCTGTGAATTATAAATGCGACTTCATTTCGAGGACTTCATTTCCACATCGTTCACCTGAGGAAGGAGGTAGCCTCCGAAAGCTTGTGAATTTAAAATAAAATTGCTGGACTATAACTTGGTGTTGTAAAATTGTTTACAATTGTCAACCCCAGTCCATCACCGGCATCTCCACATCATGACTATTCAGACTAGCATTGACCCATTTCATGTAATGCTCACTATTTTTATTTTTCACCAGCTCTTGTCAAAAGAAGAAGCTTTACTTTCCCTGTACAAGTAGTTCTGTCTGTTTGTACTATCTTTAGTTTCCTACAACCTCTGTAATGCATAGCTTTCATCAGGAAATGTTTTACTCCATTTAATTTCTTGTACATTGCAGTAGATTCTTGCACCAACAGAAAAAAAGATACAATTTTATATATGTTCTGGGGCTACATACAATATGTTTCTATAACTCTTCTTTGTAACAGTGAGCTTTAAAATTGATATTTTGCAAATATCACATCAAATATTAATAGCTACTGAGAATATTCACTGTTTGAACATTATATTTTATTGAATAGGGCAAGTGATTCACATATTAATGAACCCATTTGCTGCAGGGAGGCCTCTTATTACCATACCCTATTTTACAGCTAAATTTATGAAATATCAGGTGGTCCAGAGGCTGACCCAGCTAACATCAAGGTAGATCTGGGGGTGGAGGCCTTCGGGAAAGGGGATGGGTATTCTGTGTTTGCCTGGCATGGTCTCTGCCACATTTTCCAAAACTTCTCTTGAACAATTACAGCATTGTTGTCCCAAATAATTAATGGTGGACTATTTCCCATACACCCAGACTTCGATATTATTTTTTTGATGATCAAATATTTGTGTGTGCAACACCTACTCAAGTAAGAAGCTAATGAGTTGAGATCTTGCTATACAATATTAAGATATGTGTTCCATTTCACCCTTAAATTCTCTACCTCAAATTATATGTTGAAATGCAATCATTAAGGCTGTATTACAAAAGTAATAACTATGAAAAGACTTCTAGGGGTTTCATTTCCTTTGACGGTGCACTGGTTAATCCAGGGTTAATGTACACAGTAGGCACCTCAGCATCTGAGAAGAGAAAAGATAGACTAATGTTTCTGGTAGAAACCCATTTCTGATAAAGGGTCTGTACATGTCTTTTCTCTGAAAGAGCTGCTGTGTATTTCCAGCATCTCCTGTTTCTTTTAAAAGGATGAGTCCTTTACCTGTTGTTGCTCACTCATTGAGATGTTCAATCTCACCTCTGCTTTTGTCAGAAAATTCAGGAGCAAAGGACTTCTATTAAGAATTGGATGAGCAGTAACCATCCGAAGGTACTTCTCCAACTCCAGGCAGTACTTATGGCAATCATCTCCCATAAGACATTGGAATCTGTTACCTTGAGACAAAAGATCAACAAGTCAATATTGAGCCTAATTTCATTCATCTTATCTCCTGAATGTTTTTTAAATTTCAAATCATAATCAACATTGCCTGTAGGAAATAATCTTTTGAGAGATATGGATGGGAGGCTATTTAATTTAGGAATGTATGTTTGTGTTTTGGCACTATTCGGTTTATACAGAACTGTACTTATTCTCTAAAAGGTATTAGCATAGATTTTCCAATTAGTTGTGCATGATTAATGGGTGAAAAGTGGTCATAATCAATTGGAAAAATGTATAGAAATCTGTTACACCAGATTGCCTTTTCCAGTGTTCCATTTGGAGTTTGCATGCGGCTGCACCCACCAGTTTACAGTTAATGAAATTAAAATTGGCTCCCAATGGCATTATTTAGGCAATGTCTCAGGATTTATGCCAGTTTGGCACTGAGTCATTTACCGACCCATATAAAATGGGTCACCAGGGCTGATCGGGTGTCCTGTTCATGGAAATACATTTAAGAACCCCTATAGTGAGTTTTGTAGCAGTATTTTGAGGCTATTTCATAACCTTTTTTCCTTGCTTTCTCTTAACCCTGCCTTGTTACTACTTTCTGGTCAGGCAGCTTCCTGCCAAGAGTTCTGGCTTCTTACAAGTGATTTCTCTTGAGCTCCAACACCAGGCTCAATATGGACTGTGAGCTCACCCACAATACGTAAATAAGCCTGACTCTGCACAACCAGGTGGCGTAAGCACATTATCGGTTGTCTAGACGTTAATTACACACCAATCGACTAATGCCTAGTCAGAAACCCAGTCAGAAAATCTACACTCTTGAACCATCTTCAATTTTTTTTTTGCTCTGTAAGGATACAATTTATCAGCTTTGTCAGCAGATTCTATGAGAAGCCAACAGGGATTTTGAAATCCTGTCGCTTTTTTATCATAGTATCATATCATAGTAGGTACAGCACAAGAGGAGGCCATTCAACCCATCGTGCCTGTGCTGGCTCTTTGAAAGAGCTATCCAATTAGTCCCACCCCCTGCTCTTTCCCCATAGTCCTGTAACTTTTTTCCCTTCAAGTATCTTTCTAATTCCCTTTTGAAAATAGTAATTTCTATTGGAAAGCTTGTGACTCTAAAGAGCCCCAGTGACTTACCTGAATGCTTCCTGGACTTTGCTTCAGCATAGGCTGCAGATGTCTCTGGTTTCACTGGAAGCGGAGGAAACTGAACGCAAAATTAGCAGACAGGACAACAGCACTTCAACACATTGGAAAAAAGAACAATAAATAATGTGGTCTTATATGGATGGGAATAATGTACATTTTAAAATTAGGAGTTATTGTGATAAAATTTCTTTTTTAAATCTTTCCCATTTCAACAACTTTTAGCAACTCTGAAAGAACAGTTTGGAATTTTTGCTTTGACAGATGGTGGCAAAATACTTACAATGACCCCTGGAAGTCCCGGAACACCTTCCTGGGTCATAAGGGAGTGATGCAACCACTCAAAATCCTTAAACTGACGATGTACATGGAACCTAACGTTGTCAGCTAGCTATAGATTTTAAACAAAACTCTCGTTAGTGAAGCTGCCCCTTAAACCGCAGTTTTAAACAGATAAAGTTTGTCAGGAATAATTGTCACCTTCAACCATGCATACCAACCTGTAGAGATGTCACCACATAGGTGAAAACATTTCCATCTTTTAAAGCATCTGTGATATTTACTGTGAAAGGCACACTGCTGCGATTCTGAGCTCCTTCCTCT
This sequence comes from Heptranchias perlo, assembly GCF_035084215.1. Taxonomy (NCBI): domain Eukaryota; kingdom Metazoa; phylum Chordata; class Chondrichthyes; order Hexanchiformes; family Hexanchidae; genus Heptranchias; species Heptranchias perlo. The sequence continues at coordinate 42,156,135 of NC_090341.1, read as the reverse complement.
CTATCATTATTCTGAAGACGGAGCAACATCATTAATACATAAACACAAAATTAAAATGATGAAATGTTGATTATAAATATTCACTAAAGTACACCCAGTATAAATATGTGACAATTAAACACCAATGGAAAACAAGTTGTATATCAATTATTACATGACAACAGGAATAATTAATATCATTACCTATATACGGCTACCATCCAAAATAATATGGATTTCAAAAGAAAGGAAACACGTAAATGGACTGTATCACAAGAGTCTGGTAAATGCAAAGAGATGTTGGAAAAACATTAAGAGGGAGCTGTATTCAATGCCATTATCTCATTGCTATCACTGATGATGAGTGTCTTTGCCCCCTGGAAAGGTTATATTTTAAAATGTTCAGAAATAAATTTTCACAACACCAAATATGTACAGTATACTTTCTCAATAATGATCCTCAGAGATTGACACTTCAGTATAATGGACATCATTTTGTGTCACAGTGACTATTTTTTAACGACTAAGCTTTTACAGTCCGTACAGTACTGTACTCTAGTACTTAACACAACGTACTCGATGTTGTCTCTTTGATAAGTTTGGATGTTTACTGTATCTAAAAGCTTGTTTTTTTGCAGAAATAAAATTGTTGCAAATTGTTTCTCACTTCAGTGTTATATTAGTGTTGCAAACATTTCAAAGTCATGGATACCCTTCAGTCCCAAGGCGATCCTAACTGAAGTTCTACTGGTGACTAATTTTGTTCTATTTGTTTCAAAAATGCCATAACATTTATTGAGGTTCAGGATTTTTCTACTGTAACAAAAAATATACATTAATAAACTCCAACATAAGAACTGGTATATGGTGTAATAGGACCAAAAAGACCTTTACTAAAATTTCCATTTCACAGTGTCCCAAAGCAGGAGTAGCACAACAACAACAACAAAAAGAAGAAGAAGCAGCATTTATATAGGGCCTTTAACGTAGTAAAACATTCCAAGGTGCCTCACAGGAATGATTTTCAAAAACAAAATTGATACCAAGCCACATAAGGAGATATTAGGACAGGTGACCAAAAGCTTGGTCAAAAAGGTAGGCTTTAAGGAGCGTCTTAAAGGAGGAGAGAGAGGTAGAGAGGCGGGGAGATTTAGGGAGGGAATTGCAGAGCTTAGGGTCCAGGCAGCTGAAGGCACGGCCACCAATGGTGGAGCAATTAAAATCGGGGATACGCAAAAGGCAAGAACTGGAGGAGCTTGGAGGGTTGTAGGGCTGGAGAAGGTTAGGCAGCTAGGCAGGGGCGAGGCCATGGAGGGATTTGAAAACAAGGATGAGAATTTTAAAATCGAGGCATTCCCAGACCGGGAGCCAATGTAGGTCAGCGAGCACAGGGGTGATGGGTGAACGGCACTTGGTGCGAGTTAAGATACGGGCAGCAGAGTTTTGGATGAGTTCAAGTTTATGGAGCATGGAAGATGGGAGGCCTGCCAGGAGAGCATTGGAATAGTCAACAAAGGCATGGATGAGGGTTTCAGCAGCAGATGAGCTGAGGTTAGGATGGAGACGGGCGATGTTACGGAGGTGGAAGTAGGCAGTTTTGGTGATGGAACGAATATGTGGTTGGAAGCTCATCGCAGGGTCAAATAGGATGCCAAGGTTGTGAGTACATGTCTGGAGTTAAGTGCCGAATTGGTCCTGAAGTGCTGTGTTGTGAAAAGAAGTTAGAAACCAATTAAAATTGAAGAGAAGGGCTTATGAGTACTTTATGAATAATAATAAGGAAAAAACTAAAGAATATGAGAACATAAATTACTATAAATTTACAGGGCTATGGGGAAAGAGCTGGGGAATGAGACTAATTGGATAGCTCTTTCATAGAGCCAGCACAGGCATGATAGTTCGAATGGCCTCCTCCTGTGCTGTACCTACTGTGATACTATGATACTATTAAAAAAGAGAGATTAAGAGTGCGTTATGGAAGGCTAAGAGGGAGTATGTGGAAAATAATTCAAAAAACATCAAAAGGAACAGTAAGGCATTTTACTAAATATAACAGTAAAAAGAGAATTGTTATAAGCAAGGAGGGATTCCTGAGAGGAGAGGAATATCAATTTGTAGAGAATGATCAAAAAGTGACAGAGGTATTTAATAAGTACTTTGCATCGGTCTTTATGCAAGAGAAGGAAACATAGAAACAAAGGAACAGGAGTAGGTCATTCAACCCCTCGAAGCTGTTCCAATAATCAATTAGATCATGGCTGTTCCAGATTTTCACTACCCTTTCAGCCTAGAGGGAGTGGTGTCAAAATTTGCAGATGATACCAAAATAGAAGGTATAATTATTCCTTTGGAAGACCAAAGGAAATTGCAAAGGGATATTGACTAGATGGGGAAATAGGCTAAAAAGTGGAAGATGGAATTCAATGTCAATGGAGGAGCGGAGTAAGGAAAATGGTTTTGTTGGTGGCAAAAATGTATTAGCATCATGAAATGTGACACAAGCAATTTTTTTCAACAAGGGAAATGCAACAGAATTTTTAATCGATCTGCACTCACTTTAACGATTCCCCTGAAGTGCGGTATCTGATTTTTAGCAGGATTAGTGAGCAGTACATTGGTAAAACAGACATCTCTGATTATAAAAGTATTGTGTGTGCTCTGTGCAGTGCTGCTTTCTGATGGGTTAGTGGCTGGCTCCCAGGCATGTGGAAGAGGCCAAACATAAAGTAAACAAGTCCAGCTCTGCCTCAAGGATTCAAAATAATTGAATTGTACTGTTTTTAAAGCACAAGAGTTACAACAGTGACCAACATGACTATGTCAAATTTCTGTTCATTTAAATAGCTGAGGGTTAATATTGTCATTGTATAAATTGATGTAAAATCGCAGTAAAAAATGAAGGTCGAAGCCTTTCAATTCATCAAAGGCCAGTCCTAATCATAATGATACATGTAAATCAAGGAGCACTGCAACAAACTATCACTGATATTAACCCTTTGGCCCAGAATTTGTTGTCAAAATAAATGGTGAGACGAATGGCACTCACCGTTATTTTTGCCCAAATCAAACAGCAACTTCAGGCAAGAGGTAGATGCGAGGTTAAACACGGAAATCCAAAAGTTACTGTCCAAGTTGCGCCCTCCGCCAGTAGCTTCGCAAAAATGGCGTCTCACTGTCTGACTCACGATTCAAATGGATTGAATGGCGTGAAGTTGCTATATTTGCGCAGTAGATATGAACTAAACTTGCAACAGAAAGTTGACTCCAGTCATTTCAAGTCTAAGTACCCTTTTAATGACATGATACGTGTTAATTACTGCCAGTCAACGTCTCTGGCTCTGAAAATTAACTATTACAAGTGTGGAGTTTCATTCCTTCAGGTTTTAATTGTTGGAGATTCTTTTTAAATTAATTTTTTTTTTAAACTTTTTCTTTCTGTCTCTTTTTTCTCTCTCTCTTAATCCAATCTTTCTTTCTGTCTATTTCTCTTTCTATACCTGATTTGACATTGAATTCACCCACTCTAACTTACACTTCCTTCTCAGTCCTTGCGCTGTTAATTTCACAATCCTTCAATCTGATTGGTTCAGGAGATACACAGTTGGTTGCCCTGTTCACTCAGATCCCAGATGCCCTCTAGGGGGCGCCGTGCCATTTCCATCTCCCTCTTCCAGAGACTTGTGGTGCGAAATATCATGGAGATTAAATGGGCAAGGGCAAGTCTAATTAACAGTGGGCGCCATTCGTTGACCGACTACGGCAAATTCTGGGCCTTTATTTCTTAATAAACGTCCCTCCTTTCAGTAGCTGTTTTAGCGGTGCTGTAAACTGCACTTTCTACATCCAATGCCACTTTGTACATCCAGTGCAGGTTAAAATACAGTCCTGACTTGACTTTGGGTTGCAGGTAATGTAATTGAGTACTTCCCTTTCCAAATATATAGAGTGCTTCAGAATACAATAGATGTGTTTAATACATGTACACATGTTGTCTTGACCACTTATCCCAAAACTAACCATTAAAATGTACCTCAAAGGAACTCATGATTGATTAACTTGCCCAGTGTTATGAATCATTTTGAACAAACTAGAATGCATGTAAAAATCTGTTTTTTAAAAAATTAGGCTTTGTTGCAGTTTTAATAGCAGACAGATTTTAATACATTTGATACATTATCCACTATTCCATTGTTACTCAACATCAGAGCAACTTTAGTTTTCCAGAATGAAACATTACCGACAAAAATATTTCAACTGGAGGGTTCGGTTGGCAGTTTTATCTCCTCTCCTTGGTCACTCCCAAATCGAAAATACTGGAATTAATGATCACAGCAAAGGAAAAACATTTTCTTTCCATATCTTGACGCGATTTAATTGACTAACATATATTAACACAGAATTCACAGTATTCAGGTCAAATACTATGGGTAAAAGGGAACAAAAATAGCACTTACCATCTTCAGTCTGTTTTGGGGGCTTCTTTATGTCTGGAGCGGGCTCTGCTATACCTATGATTAATGTTTAGCACCTTAACCTCATATTCTTGTCACCGATCATGTCAAAACTGAGAGACAACTCAGTTACATCTGAGGGAATGAACGCACTGACGGACAAGTGAAGCTGCAAAATGTGGCTATTGGCTGTAAAGGGTCGAAGTGCAGCAGAACAACCAGAGTTCAAAGTGCGAAACTAATGCAATCAGGCAGGCGAGAAAATAATCACAACATGTTACAATATAATAAAGGCACATGAATTACAGCACTTTACAAACAGGATTACTATCTGCTAAGACTGGATGACTGTGCATCCACACATAGCCATTTCATCCTGCATCAGCAAGATGCAAACAGATGGCCATATGATTTTTTTCAGAATCTTATCTTGCCCAATGTTGAATAGAGAGGATGCCCGCCCTTGCTTTTTTTTCTTTTCAGAATTCACACCTATTCTAATCACACAAAGTATCTACTTGTATTTCGCATGTAATGCTATCTCCAATTTTCAGCCTACTCAGATGCTATTTTTCTATCTAGTGATTTTTTTTTCTGTTTCACAAAACAAATGGTCCGGGTGTGAGATTAGAGTTCCTCCTGTCAATATTCTAATGAGAAAGCCAGCGTGAGTACAAAATAGGAAATCCCATTTTGTTCTCGTGCCAGATCTTTGGGTAAAATTGTCGACAGGCAGAGTTTGTTCCCTATATCTGAGAACTGAGAGAGTCCAATTGTGTGCTGAATTGGTTATATGCAGTGACCTCTTGAAGTCCCGCAACTAAAAGAACACAATGATCCCAAGTATGTAATTTAATCTGTGTGTTATGCAAGTATTGTTACACATCTTTAAACAGAGATCTAACATAAATTTCTGTTGTCATTTTAACATTGTGTTCACTGGAGAGCTAGCTCGCATTATAAGATTAAGGGAAACTGAGATGTAACTGTGGAAGAGCAGAAAGGTCACGAGTTACAGTCAGCCTTTTTTTTGTATCCAGTGAATGATTCTGTTGACATTAATAACTGTATACACAAGCTCTTCTGGACATTTGAAATTCCTTTTCCAGGAACAGTACTGAGAATAGATATATTCCAAATAATTATTTGTGTGTAACTGATTGAAATTAATCAACTAGATAGTGAAAGGTGTACTTGCAACAGAAACATCCTGTCCTCCATTTTAACAAGAAGAATGATGGTGACCCAGCAAAATTTTTGGAGAGCTACCAGCCCTGCAACAACAATCTGAAAGATCAATAAACAAAGTAGTAGCAAAAATAGCATTTGTGCATGTTGACTTTTGATTTGAGAGATGTTTAAAATAGAGCATGATTCCATTTGCTGCATTTCTCAGTTGTCCATTTAATTGCTGTTACCAACCACCGAGGTTATCCTGGGGACAATAATTTGCCCAGGAAATTAGTTCTCAATAACCCAATTTACCCTGAATTACAGACAGCAAAATACCTTAAGTCAATTCCAGCAACAAATGGGATGCCAAAGAGGACAACAATGTTGCAGGAAGCTCAAATGGTGTCAGGTAATGAGACAACTTCTAAATTAAACAGATAATTTTAAAAAATGTTTTGCTTAACATTCTACATTATCATAACTTGTAGCAGTGTGCTGAATCATAAGTTATTTGTAAAGGAAAATAAGAAGAACATAAGTTAAGTCAAGGACAATTAAAAGGCAAACCAGCCCAGGGGTGCTGAAACCTATTATGGCACCTCGAACTCTGCCCTGCTCAGGTCAGCTAACTCAACAAAATCAGGAAACAAACCTGGGACTGTATTACTCTGCATAGCTCACCTACTTATTGGATAAACTTGCTGAATCATCATAAGAGCTCAAAAGTCAATGTTTAACCAAAAATATTCAAACTAAAATAGAAAATGCATCTTCTTTTCATTGTTTGCTTTTTTTTCACAAGTAACTCATGGTTCTCTGGAAGTCCCGAAGGGTATCTCATTTGTGAGTATCTAGACATAGTATTCACCAATGTTGCTTATAATACTGCTTAATAAAATCTTAATTTAGCTCACTCTTGCCTGTGAACCTCATTAGGACGTTGCGTCCAATATGGTCTTTCTTTATCATAATGATTTTTGGGTGGAAACAAAGCAGAACCAGTTTGAGGTTCCAGTTCAGGGAAAATTCTGAATATTCACAAATAGTTGGCATCTTTCTTACTTGCTGTCATGTATCTCCTAATGATTAGTTCTAGAGTAGCACTGCCAGAGACCTGGAAATAGACAACTGCACCACTCCATGACTGGAGAAAGGTCTTATTGGACCAAAAAAGGTAGCAGAGAAAATAAAGATATTATATCTTGAGGAACAGTATAAAAAAAATCAAGTAAACTTAAGAAACATTAGTACATGACTTATTTTGGATAAAATATAGTACCTTGCTGTAGCCCATTGGATTTCTAATGGGGGTCCATGAGAGGATTCCATAGGGTCCACAAGGGGATTTTAGGGATCCCTGGGATCTGTCATTAAATTTCTCTTTTGATTTAGTAGTATTACAATTCAGTCTTCTTCCCAATGCTTCAAGTATATGAGGTAGCATGCCACATTTCTATTATTGGTATATGCACTGAAAGTAATACAGCCTACCTGCTATATAGCAGAAAAACACTGTGCTGACAGACTATACAGCTCAAGCTAAAACAACTAATTGGTGTTTATTAAGAAGTAAAATTATACAGAATCTTGGCTAAATCAGTAGATGAATATAACAAACACAGTACTTAACTTCATGTTATCTGTTCCAAAACAATAAGGATTCCAAAGCTTATCAGCTCGGGATGGTAACTTCTGAAAATAAGCACGATTGAACAGGAGTCTGTGATGAAAGGTTTTAGGTGAGAAATGAACCTCATGAAGATCGTATTAGTCCCTAATTTGCTTAATGACATTAAACCGTAAGGAACATATGACACCAGCCTGACCTTATGTCTCTGATATCCAAGCTGCAAAAATGGAAGATAGAAAGGTATTCTTCAAAATTATCAAAACTATTCCACTTTGAATTACTTCTTGCAGTGACAGATCAGAGACAAAAGGAATGCAGGTGTTAACAACTTCAACAAACATAAACCAGCCAAACAGGATTTAGATTACCCTAGTGTTACAGCCATTATTGATAATAATTGTAACTCCTTCTCGCAGTACCACACCCATATACCTGAAGAAGCAATCAAACCATTTTATCCTTTAAGAGGACAATTTCCAAGCATCAACATAGATAGAGGCAAATAATTTCCCTTTGAAGTGCACACCTACATACTTGACAGGGTCTGTGTATTTCTCACACTTCCCTCTACTCATAAAGACAATTTGGCATAGGTATAAATTCATAAAGAAAGGTGAAATATAGAATTTCTTATGAATTGAAACGGGTCTGATCCTTGGATCCTTTGGAACTAGCTCATGATTTCTGTTGTTGATAATATACCAATAAAAATATTTTCTACAATGAAAGCACTGTTTTCCTTTTGGTAGCTGACAGTGTCTTTAAGAGGTCCCTGGGAGCATGTTCATATTTGCAGAGGGTCTCCCAAACATAAATGTTTGAAAACCAGTGCTTTAGCTAACTGACACATTACACCACAAATGCTGGGAAAAAAAATTCAGTATATTGAAAAAGGGATGAGCTAAATATTTTGAAAGAGCATCATTAATGCAAGGGAACATGAACAATTCCTTTAGGAAAGTGACCAACATGTCATAGAACCATAGAACAATAGAAAAGATACAGCACCGAAGGGGGCCATTCGGCCCATCGTGTCCGCGCCGGCTCAAAGAACAACTAGGTGCCTATTCTAATCCGACCTTCCAGCATCCGGTCCATAGCCCTGCAGCTTACAGCACTTTAGGTGCAGGTCGAGGTACTTTTTAAAGGAGTTGAGGGTCCCTGCCTCTACCTCCAATTCGGGCAGCGAATTCCATACGCTCACCACGCTCTGGGTAAAAAGGTTTTTCGTCATGTCCCCTCTAATTCTTCCGCCAATCAGCTTAAATCTATGTCCTCTAGTTCTTGAACTCTCCACTAGGGGAAACAGGTATTTCCTGTCTACACTATCTGGGCCCCTCATAATTTTGTACACCTCAATCAAGTCTCCCCTCAGCCTCCTCTGCTCCAAGGAAAACAGCCCCAGCCTATCCAATCTCTCCTCATAGCTGCAATTTTCAAGCCCTGGCAACATTCTTGTAAATCTTCTCTGCAACCTCTCCAGAGCAATTACGTCCTTCCTGTAATGTGGTGACCTGAACTGCGCACAATACTCCAGCTGTGGCCTTACCAGCATTTTATACAGTTCCATCATTGCATCCCCGCTTTTGTATTCTATACCTCGGCTAATAACGGAGAGCATTCCGTATGCCTTCTTCACAACCTTATCTACCTGTACTGCCACCTTCAGGGACCTGTGCACATGCACTCCAAGGTCTCTCACTTCCTTTACCCCTCTCAATATATTCCCGTTTACTGCATATTCCCATTTACTGTTTGCCCTCCCTAAGTGCATTACCTCACACTTCTCCAGGTTGAACTCCATTTGCCACTTTTCCACCCACTCCACCAACCCATTGATATCTTCTTGGAGTCTACAGCTATCCTCTTCACTATCAACTACATGGCCAATTTTTGTGTCGTCTGCAAATTTGCCAACCATGCCCCCCACATTCAAGTCCAAATCATTAATATATACCACAAACAGCAAGGGACCCAACACTGAGCCCTGTGGCACACCACTGGAAACGGATTTCCATTCGCAAAGACATCCATCGACTTTTACCCTTTGTTTTCTGTTACTGAGCCAATTTTGGATCCAATTCGCCACATTTCCCTGTATCCCATGGGCTCTTACCTTTCTGACCAGTCTGCCATGTGGGACCTTGTCAAATGCCTTACTAAAATCCATGTAGACAACATCCACTGCATTACCCTCATCAATCCTCCTTGTCACTTCTTCAAAGAATTTAATCAGATTTGTAAGGCATGACCTTCCCTGAACAAATCCATGCTGACTATCCCTGATTAAACCATGCCTTTCCAAGTGACAGTTTATCCTATCTCTCAGTTTTGATTCTAATAGTCTGCCCACCACCAAGGCAAGACTAACCGGCCTATAATTGTTCGGCCTTTCCCTCGTACCCTTTCTAAACAATGGTACTATGTTTGCAGTCTTCCAGTCCTCCGGTACCTCCCCTGCATCTAGTGAGGATTGGAAAATGATCCTCAGAGCATCCGCTATTTCCTCCCTGGCTCCCTTCAATAGTCTAGGAAACAATCCATCCGGCCCTGGTGACTTACCAACTTTCAAGGATTCCAGTCCCTCCAGCACTTCCTCTCTCGTTATGTTTACCTTAGCCAATATTTCACACCTCTCCTGTTTAACTACTACATTCAGATCATCCCTTTCCTTTGTGAATACGGAGGCAAAATATTCATTTAAAACCCTACCCACATCTTCTGCTTCTACACACAAATTATCCTTATCATCCCTGATAGGCCTCACCTTTTCCTTAGCTATCCTCTTGTTCTTAATGTATTGATAAAACATCTTTGGGTTTTCTTTAATCTTACTAGCTAATATTTTTTCATGCCCTCTCTTTGCTCTCCTTATTTCCTTTTTTATGTCATCCCTGTACTTTCTACACTCCTCTAGGCTTTCTGCAGTATTTAGTTTTCTGTGACAGTCATAAGCTTTCTTTTTCTGCTTTATCTTGCCCCATATACTTCTAGACAACCAGGGGGCTCTAGATTTGGCAGTGCCACCCTTTTTCTTTGAGGGGACGTGTCTGCATTGTACCCGTGGAATTTCACTTTTTAGTGCCTCCCACTGGCTTGCCACTGATTTCTCCTCAAGTAGTTGTGTCCAGTCCACTTCTGCCAAATCACCTCTTAGTTCTGTAAAGTTTGCCTTCCCCCAATTTAAAATGTTTACTCCTGATTTAACTCCATCCTTTTCCATAATAATGCTAAAACTAACTGAATTGTGGTCACTATCCCCAATATGGCCACCCACTGTCACTTCACCCACTTGCCCATCTTCATTTCCCAGGACTAAATCTAGAATTGCATCCCCTCTTGTTGGGCTTGTCACGTACAGATCATCCCTTTCCTTTGTGAATACGGAGACAAAATATTCATTTAAAACCCCACCCACATCTTTTGCTTCTACATACAAATTATCCTTATCATCCCTGATAGGTCCCACCTTTTCCTTAGCTATCCTCTTGTTCTTAATGTACTGATAAACATCTTTGGGTTTTCTTTAATCTTACCAGCTAATATTTTTTCATGCCCTCTCTTTGCTCTCCTTATTTCCTTTTTTACGTCATCCCTGTACTTTCTATACTCCTCTAGGCTTTCTGCAGTGTTTAGTTCTCCTGGCACCGATTGAGAATTTTGCGCCCTCCGTGCCCCTCACACTGTTTGAATCCCAGTTGATGTTAGGGTAGTTGAAGTCCCGTACTATTATTGCCCTCTTATTTTTGCACTCAGAAATTTGCCTACATGTTTGTTCTTCTATCTCCCTTTCGCTATTCGGGGGTCTATAGTACACTGCTAGTAGTGTGACTGCCCCTTTTTTATTTCTTAGCTCAACCCATATGGCCTCGATTGATGATCCATTTAGTATATCATCCCTTCTCACAACTGTAATTGATTCTTTAACCAATAATGCTACCCCTCCTCCTTTTTTATCACCCACTCTATCCTGCCTAAAAACTCTATATCCAGGGATATTGAGCTGCCAATTATCCCCCTCTTTAAGCCAGGTTTCCATTATAGCAATGATATCATGCTGCCATGTGTCTATCTGTGCCCTTAGCTCATCTGCTTTATTTGTAATACTCCTTGCATTGAACTATATACCTTTTAACCCCATCAAATTCCTGTGCTGAACACTGTTTAACCTTTGCTTCTTTTGCCTTTCTGAGTTGCTAACTACGTCACTAACTGCTTTTCTACTTCCCGTTTCCTGGTCTGAATTTGTCCTATCTGTATCTGCCCTTTGGTTCCCATCCCCCTGCCATACTAGTTTAAATCCTCCCCAACAGAACTAGCAAATGCTCCCGCGAGGATATTGGTCCTGGTTCTGCTTGGGTGCAACCCGTCCAGCTTGTACAGGTCCCACCTTTCCCAGAATCGGTCCGAATGCCTCAGGAATTAAAACCCCTCCCTCCTACACTATCTCTCAAGCCACACATTCATATGGTCTATTGTCCTATTTCTGCTCTCGCTAGCACATGGCACTGGGAGTAATCCTGAGATTACTACCTTAGAGGTCCTGCTTTTTAATTTATTTCCTAACTCCCTATATTCTGCTTGCAGGACCTCATCCCTTTTTTTACCGATGTCGTTGGGTACCAATATGGACCACGACCTCTGGCTGTTCACCCTCCCCCTTCAGAATGTCCTGCAGCCGCTCCATGACATCCTTGATCCGAGCACCAGGGAGACAACATACCATCCTGGAGTCACGTCTGCAGCCGCAGAAACGCCTATCTGTTCCCCTTACAATGGAATCCCCTATCACTATTGCTCTCTCATTGTTTATCCTCCCCTCCTGTGCAGCTGAATCACTCGTGGTGCCACGGTCTTGACTCTGATTGGTATTCATAAATTGTCATTGATTGGTATTCATAAATTTATTATCAAATATCTCTATTTGGGATCAAACATTTTATGCTCAGCTTCAAGGCAAGATTCTCTGTTTTAAGTACAATTGAAGCAGGGATTCTCTGTATTATTTATGCTTCTTTCTGGTCTGTGCAGGTAGTGCTTCTGTTTTAACATGCATCATTGCTCAGCACAAGCAACATGCAAGAGAGCTCCTCAGAATGAAGGTGGGTGTCATCATAATGATGAAGTTCCCTCTAAAAAGCCTTGTCAGCGACAAAACAAGTGATTTTTTTTGTTTCTTTTAGAAGAATTCATCTTACTGTTATTCTATAATTATTGTTGAATTCAAAATCAAATGATCCATATTACCAGTATTAAATGCTTTAACAAACTGATCCATATTACCAGTATTAAATGCTTTAACAAACTGATCCATATTACCAGTATTAAATGCTTTCACTTTTTAAACCAAAATTATAACTGTAATTGATGTAATTTTCAATTCATATTTTATAGTGAATGGAAACCTCTGTGATGAAGTGCACTCCCTGCGACATATTTTCCAAGGCACTTATCCAGACCAGCTTTGCTGTGTTTGCTTCACTTCACGATTCTGTAAAATTAATCAAGTGTGTTTCCCCATCAATTATCTAAAATTACGATTCAGACCAGGGTCATTGCTGGCAGAAAGTATTTCAGGGATAGATATTTAAATATTATAAGTAGCTCATAACAGTGTGTGACTCATAATTGTTACCATAAACATATGGAATGTGGGGCTTATTCCATGTACATGAGAGAACAGCAGGATCAGAACTATACTATTTTCCCACAAGACACTAGCAGTTTAAAAATAAATCAAATAGCTGTGTACTTGATATAATCGTCCACGGACACTAGCTGTAACCATGGTGATTCCTTCACTGACTGATACAATGATTTTCACGCACTGATAGCATAAAAATAAAACTCATCAGCACTACAAAAAAAACCTTCCACAACCTGCAACCAACTCATACACTTAAATAAAATAGAACCAAACACAACGTCCCACTAAACTCACATCTTAGTAACCATCAAGCACGCAAATGCTTTCACTGCAACTTCTTTGAGTGACAAAAAATGCAATAATGACTGCCCTGAGCATTTTGGGATGTTATCTTCTATTATTGTCAGCTTGGTTTAGTCTTGGTATTTTTACCTCTGAATCAGAAAGTTATGGATTCAAAGTCCCACTATGGACTTGAGCACATAACCTAGGCTGACAGCACAATTTTGAGGAAGTAATGTATTATTGAAAGTGCTGACTATTAGATGAGATATTAAATTAAGGCCCATCTGTGTATTCAGGTCATGTGAGAGATATATATTATTTATTCAAAGAAGAGTGGGGATCGGTCCCAGAGTGCGAGCCAACATTTACTCCTCAAAGATTAACTGGAGATTTATCTAATTTCTGTTTGTGGGAGGTTGCTTCGTGCAAATTGGCTGCTATATTTGCATACATAACCGCAGTAATTAATTGGCTGTGAAGCACTTTGGAGTGTCCAGAGAACTTGAAAGGTGCAAAATACATACAAGTCTTTCTTTTACTAACAAAAACAAAATCAATTTTTCAAGCAAAAGTTGGATCTGAAGGTGCTACTAAGTATTCTACTTATGAATAAGACTTTGTCAGTTTATGTGTTATACTGTCTCTTTCGCTTTTGTAATAAATTTAGTATTCAACAATTTAAAATACAGTATCTTCTATTGAGGGACTTTATTGCAGTAATTAAGGGATACAAAAAAGTTTCATCTCCATTTGGCTCACTTTTTCACAACAGAATGCAAACATGAAAAATCTGAAATAATTTAAACAATGCCAATATTCATAACATTATTCCAGAGCTATGGTGGATTAAACCCAACATAGTGAACAAGGGCTTGATTTTTGAGTGAAGTAGCGGGTGCGTTGGGGGCGGAGGGGCTCCGAAAATCGCGGAAATCCCAAGCGGGTTCGGAACTCAGTTCCAACCCGCAGACTTCCAGGTTCCCCACTGACTCATCTGGGTGCGCGCGCACCTCCGGAATCGGAAGTCCCACCGGCAATTAAAGCCAGCAGGATGATAGTTAAGAGACTCATTTAGATACTTGAAGTACTTAATTTTGTCCACATTAAGGCAGGGGTCCGATTTTTAAACATCCTCAGCGTGTATCCCGTGCTGTGGGAAACACTCCGTCTTCTACCAAACAAGTTTTAGCCATCAGCCAGTTGCACATTCAAATGCTTGTTTGACAGATAGGGAGAAAAGGTGAGTTCTTGCTGCAGGGCACTCAGTTCTTTCACACAAACTTTTGACTGTGAGATCTTTGTGTTTTCACTGAAAATTTTTACTTTCAACTTACAATTCTTCTGTTCACACATATTTAACTACTTTTTGGACCCCCTCAAACTGACACCATCAGGATGGGGAGCAGCATGGCTGCATTCGCCACTACATTCGAGGACGAGCAACATCATCAGCCTTGCCAGGCACGGCGTGCACTTCCACCACTTGCAGCTCCACAATACGGTGCTGCGTCACAGGCACCTGCACAAGAGCACAGAGGGCAACAACAGAGAGAGATCGAGGTCGCAGGAGGCACGACCCTCGCCACAGGGTCTACAGACCGAGGCTCAGCTTCCTGGACCTCTCTGAGGAGCAGTGCATACGGAGGCTCAGAGTGAGTCGCCAGGTAGTCGCGGACATCTGCAGCCTCCTTCATGCCGAGCTGCTCCCGGCTGGGCCGAGCAGCATCTCATCACCTGTCGCTGTCAAAGTCACCACTGCCCTCAACTTCTTCGCCTCCGGATCATGCCAGGGTGCCACCAGGGACATCGCCGGGGTCTCTCAGTCATCTGCGCTCAAGTGCATAAGGCAGGTCACTGACCTGCTTGTTTCGCAGAGCCTCGCAGTACGTCAACTTCCCCATGGATGACCTCAGCCAGATGGAGAGGGCAGTAGGATTCCATTCTGTGGCTGACCCTTAAGAGGGTCAGAGGGATCTTGGTGTGCAAGTTCACAGATCCCTGAAGGCGGCGGAACAGGTAGATAAGGTGGTAAAGAAGGCATATGGGATACTTGCCTTTATTAGCCGAGGCATAGAATATAAGAGCAAGGAGGTTATGATGGAGCTGTATAAAACACTGGTTAGGCCACAGCTGGAGTACTGTGTGCAGTTCTGGTCGCCACACTACAGGAAGGATGTGATCGTTTTGGAGAGGGTGCAGAGGAGATTCACCAGGATGTTACCAGGGCTGGAGCGCTTCAGCTATGAAGAGAGACTGGGAAGATTGGGTTTGTTTTCCTTGGAGCAGAGGAGGCTGAGGGGGGACATGATTGAGGTGTACAAAATTATGAGGGGCACAGATAGGATGGATACTAAGGAGCTTTTTCCCTTCGTTGAGGGTTCTATAACAAGGGGACATAGATTCAAGGTAAAAGGCGGGAGGTTTAGAGGGGATTTGAGAAAGAACTTTTTCACCCAGAGGGTGGTTGGAGTCTGGAACTCACTGCCTGAAAGGGTTGTGGAGGCAGGAACCCTCACAACATTCAAGAAGCATTTGGATGAGCACTTGAAATGCCATAGCAGACAAGGCTACGGACCAAATGCTGGAATATGGGATTAGAGTAGACAGGGCTTGATGGCCGGCGCGGACACGATGGGCCGAAGGGCCTCTATCCGTGCTGTATAACTCTATGACTCTATGACTCTAGGTGCTGGGTGTAATTGATTGCACCCATATAGCAATACAAACACCTCCACCCGAGCCAGGACTGTTCATCAACAGAAAGGGGTATCACTCCATCAACAATCAGCTCGTTTGTGACCACTGCAAAAGATTCCCTGGCAGCTGCCACAA
The DNA here is from genome assembly GCF_035084215.1 of Heptranchias perlo. NCBI lineage: Eukaryota > Metazoa > Chordata > Chondrichthyes > Hexanchiformes > Hexanchidae > Heptranchias > Heptranchias perlo. Next base: position 42,140,138 of record NC_090341.1, on the reverse strand, counting down.
TTCCTTCATCCTGAGGGAATCCAACATCCCGCCCCTGTTCCATGCACTGAACACCCTTAAGGGCTGGCTCCTCGGGGACAACAGATACACGTGGCTCACGACCCCTCTGAAGAACCCCATCACCGAGCAACAGTGTCAATATAACGACAGCCACATCGTCACCAGGTCTACAATTGAGCATGCTATAGGGCTGCTCAAGGTTCGATTTAGGTGCCTTGATCGATCTGGGGGAGCGCTTCAATACACACCAGAGTGGGACGCATTATAGTAGTGTGTTGTGCCCTGCACAACATGGCACAAGAGAGGGGTGCCACTTGAGGAAGCCCCGTCCACATGTGCCACCCACATTGAGGAGGAGAGGAGGAGGAGGAGGAGGAACCCAAGGGCAAAGCAGCAGCTCACCTGGCTGCTCGTGAAGCCAGGGAGTCACTTATTTGTGAACGGTTCTCCTAACATCAGAAAGTGTGAAGAGTCCAGTCCTCACACCACCTGGATAGAGCAGCGCCCACAGCAGGCCACCCACCCCCACTCCCTGCATAAAACAGTCCTGCAACTACACATACACCCACTGTAAAGTGACCCAATGAGTGGCATCAAGTATCGGCGTTCATGGTGAACCTCATGAAAGGGCCCTATCACAAAAGCCAGTCAAGAATGGGCAAGATGCGCCAATAGTGGTGACAATCATAATATTTACTGTCACTTTAACAAAAAGCAAATATAAATGAAAAAGATGACAGTCTGTCAAATACCCTTGTGCATACCCTTCGTGCTCACAAATCCTACGCCTTTCTATTACAACTTCGTCTTCGTGGTGCATCCCTTGTGGCTGCAGCAGAGGTAGTGGCAGGTTGCTCATGTTCATGCCTTGACTGCTTAGCTGCTTTGGGCCTACGCCCTGGGTTTTGAAGCCTGTGAGGGCCCCACCAAAGTCTACTGCAGACTCAGCCACCTGGAGAGGAGACAGCATTGCGGGTACTGGTTGAGAGGGGGGCAACGGGTGAGACGTGGGAGCGCTTTGAGTGGCGTCCCCACTTCCATGTCCCCTTTTGCCATCATCCCTCCCCTGGGCCAGGCCCACATCACTCCTACCATCCTGCTGGAGAACAGTGTGGTGGATATGTGTGATGCGTTGGAAAGCCACTTCTAAAGTATCTGCCAGCCTGTTTAAGGCAGCAGAATGTTGTTCACCCTGAGTCCGAATGGCCGTTGTCAAGGCCTGAATGGACTCATTTGTGAGCTGTGCTTGAAACTCAATGGAGGCTGCCATTCTCTCCATTGCAGACATTCCCGCAGTTACCTGCGACACTATCTCAGAGAGTTGCTCACGTCCCTGCGACACTATCTCTGAGGTTCCCTCCCATACCTGTGCCACCATTCCCCTCATGCAGGTGTTGGACAGCTCCATCCTCTGCGCTATTGTGGAGAGTGCGCATGGCACCTGTTCCAGTACTTGGCAAATGTGCTGTTGCCCCTCGATCATTCTCCGTTAAGGGATGGCCCCCGAGGTTCAGCATCTGCGTCCAGCTGAGCAGAGCCTGGAAAGGAGTGCTCCCACCAACGTGGACTCTCCACAGCTGCTCCTGCCACCAGTGTTTGCTCGTGCTCACTTGTGTGTGGTGACTCACCAGGTGCCCAACTAACTGAGTACTAGGACCCACCGAGGTGTGAGTATCTGCGCTGGTGGATGGCCCGCTAAGATGTGACGGTGTACCCTCAGAGGCCGGCAGGTCCTCTGAGGAATCGTCCTCTGCCGTCACTGCGGTCGCTGAAGGCCCTGTAAGAAAACAGAAGGCAATATTAAGCATCATCACAGATGTGTCATGTTCCGATGAGCACACTGAGGTGTTGAAGATGGCAAGCGTTGTTAACAGCAATTCATATTGTGTGTGGTGAATGTTAAAATTGTGTTACCAGACGTTTGTGGGGTGCCAGTCTCGCCGTCCCCGACAGACAGGCACTCGAGAGTGTGGCTGAGCTCCAGCGCCTCCTGCTTCATGTCTGTGAGGATGACTACTTGTTGTGGCCCCCCCCCCCTCCAGTCCTCGCCCTCTCGCGTGCATTTTGCGCTCTCTTCTCCTAGAAGGGGAGAAAAAACAGACGCGTGAGTGAGTGATGGTGAAGTGGCCAACCAATGAACGCATTGCTTTGGGTGAGGCTGACCGTGAAAGAGGTGCATCAGAGGGTGAGTATGAAACAGAGCCATCACATTGGTTGAAGATTGGGGTGAGTGGTAGTGGTGGGGTGACCAATGGGGAGGTGAGGAAGTGCAGGTAAGTTGAGGATGAGCCTTAAGTGGGTGCGGGGAGTGACGTGATAGAGTAGTCTTGGCAGTGCAGAATGAGTTGGGTGGGGAGTGGGGGCGGTTTGATGTGCAACACGGAATGTAGGAGAATCAGTAAGTGTACTCACTTTTGCTGACCTGGTTAGATCATTGAAGCGCTTCCTGCACTGGACCCAGGTGCGGGAGATGTTGCTGCTACTGGTCACCTCCTCTGTCACCTCAAGCCAGGCCTTTTTGGTTGCAGAGGCAGGGCACTTCCTCCCGTCTGCTGGGTAAAACACATCCCTCCTCCTCCTCACCCCTTCCAGTAGCAGCTGGAGTGAGGCATTGTTAGACCTTGGAGCAGCCTTGCCCCTGTGCTGCTCCATTGTGGGTGTTTGCTCCAGCAAAAGCCTTTGGAGCAATGGCCCTTTAGATAGAGCTCCTCCAGCTGACAGCCTGTGATGCGGGTGTGCAGTCCACCCGCTGCGCAGCTTTCGGACGGCAAACCCCGGAAGCCACGTTAAGTGGCACCAATTGAATTGCGATCGCATGGGAAACGGACATTTTTTATTCGTCAGGTTACCCACATGCCCATTCACCGCCCCCCTCCCCCCTGCCACTGCCATCCCGCCTCCATTCAAATATCAGGGCCCATAAGTCCATACAATGAATTTATAATCTTAACTGGATCATTAGGAAAAGCAGCAAATACAAGTGAGTTGCTCTGTCCAGTTATTAAGTGAAAACTAGAGGGCAAAGAAACCCACGTCTTTCTTGTGCGTCTCCTAGCCACTGGCGCAAGAACAGAACAAGTTGAAGCATGGAAACAGATTGTACTCTTGGTTATGGAATGGTGTACAGCACAGGGAGGTCGATCTTGAAATGGATAAAAGTGACTGCAAAAATAGGAAAGAAATACAAATGACGTATTTTCTTAAAGAAAAAAACATAATAAAGAAGAATTATAAGCCTATCCTGTATCATAATTTTTGATTGCTGCTGGCTCCCAACAATTGGTCAATCCTAATGAAATCATTTAGTAGCTTCCAGCACAAATTACAAGGATGATGGAACAGTGTGTTAATTTAAACTCCCCAATGAGCTCCTTTGAAGGCTCAGTAAATTCACCTAATGAGTAATTTGAGTTCTACAGACCAGAGTGACACTCAGCACACTACAATTGGTCCCTTGGTTAGAAAGGGGAAGATTGGGTAGGGTTCTCACACCTCCTAGAAATATACATGTATGTATTCCAGGCAAGGATGCCATCAGCCTTAACTATGATGACCCCTGGAGTTAGATCGCCATCCAACTTTCTCTGTCAAGATTCACAAAAAGTTAATGACTATTTGAGCAAGATAGCAGAGGGTAAACAGTGACTGTGGAGCTGCATCTCAACAACTTCAATAAAAGAGGTGGCGAGCGCGGACCTAAGCGGTCAATAAAACGCACGTCGAGAGCAGAACTAAGGGGTCAATAAAAGGCATGGGGAGAGCAGAACTGAGGGATCAATAAAAGGCATGGGGAGAGCGGACCTGAGGGGTCAATAAAAGGCATGGGGAGAGCGGACCTGAGGGGTCAATAAAAGGCATGGGGAGAGCAGAACTGAGGGATCAATAGAAGGCATGGAGAGAGCAGAACTGAGGGGTCAATAAAAGGCATGGGGAGAGCGGACCTGAGGGGTCAATAGAAGGCATGGGGAGAGCAGAACTAAGGGGTCAATAAAAGGCATGGGGAGAGCGGATCTGAGGGGTCAATAAAAGGCATGGGGAGAGCGGACCTGAGGGGTCAATAAAAGGCATGGGGAGAGCAGAACTGAGGGGTCAATAAAAGGCATGGGGAGAGCAGAACTAAGGGGTCAATAAAAGGCACGGGGAGAGCGGATCTGAGGGGTCAATAAAAGGCATGGGGAGAGCAGAACTAAGGGGTCAATAAAAGGCCTGGGGAGAGCGGATCTGAGGGGTCAATAAAAGGCATGGGGAGAGCGGACCTGAGGGGTCAATAAAAGGCATGGGGAGAGCGGACCTGAGGGGTCAATAAAAGGCATGGGGAGAGCAGAACTAAGGGGTCAATAAAAGGCATGGGGAGAGCGGAACAGAGGGGTCAATAAAAGGCATGGGGAGAGCAGACCTGAGGGGTCAATAAAAGGCATGGGGAGAGCGGAACAGAGGGGTCAATAAAAGGCATGGGGAGAGCAGAACTAAGGGGTCAATAAAAGGCATGGGGAGAGCGGAACTGAGGGGTCAATAAAAGGCATGGGGAGAGCGGACCTGAGGGGTCAATAAAAGGCATGGGGAGAGCACATCTGAGGGGTCAATAAAAGGCATAGGGAGAACAGATCTGAGGGGTCAATAAAAGGCATGGGGAGAGCAGATCTGAGGGGTCAATAAAAGGCATGGGGAGAGCGGACCTGAGGGGTCAATAAAAGGCATGGGGAGAGCAGAACTGAGGGGTCAATAAAAGACATGGGGAGAGCAGATCTGAGGGGTCAATAAAAGGCATGGGGAGAGCGGACCTGAGGGGTCAATAAAAGGCATGGGGAGAGCAGAACTGAGGGGTCAATAAAAGACATGGGGAGAGCAGATCTGAGGGGTCAATAAAAGGCATGGGGAGAGCGGACCTGAGGGGTCAATAAAAGGCATGGGGAGAGCAGAACTGAGGGGTCAATAAAAGGCATGGGGAGAGCAGAACTAAGGGGTCAATAAAAGGCACGGGGAGAGCGGATCTGAGGGGTCAATAAAAGGCATGGGGAGAGCAGAACTAAGGGGTCAATAAAAGGCCTGGGGAGAGCGGATCTGAGGGGTCAATAAAAGGCATGGGGAGAGCGGACCTGAGGGGTCAATAAAAGGCATGGGGAGAGCGGACCTGAGGGGTCAATAAAAGGCATGGGGAGAGCAGAACTAAGGGGTCAATAAAAGGCATGGGGAGAGCGGAACAGAGGGGTCAATAAAAGGCATGGGGAGAGCAGACCTGAGGGGTCAATAAAAGGCATGGGGAGAGCGGAACAGAGGGGTCAATAAAAGGCATGGGGAGAGCAGAACTAAGGGGTCAATAAAAGGCATGGGGAGAGCGGAACTGAGGGGTCAATAAAAGGCATGGGGAGAGCGGACCTGAGGGGTCAATAAAAGGCATGGGGAGAGCACATCTGAGGGGTCAATAAAAGGCATAGGGAGAACAGATCTGAGGGGTCAATAAAAGGCATGGGGAGAGCAGATCTGAGGGGTCAATAAAAGGCATGGGGAGAGCGGACCTGAGGGGTCAATAAAAGGCATGGGGAGAGCAGAACTGAGGGGTCAATAAAAGACATGGGGAGAGCAGATCTGAGGGGTCAATAAAAGGCATGGGGAGAGCGGATCTGAGGGGTCAATAAAAGGCATGGGGAGAGCGGATCTGAGGGGTCAATAAAAGGCATGGGGAGAGCGGACCTGAGGGGTCAATAAAAGGCATGGGGAGAGCGGACCTGAGGGGTCAATAAAAGGCATGGGGAGAGCAGAACTAAGGGGTCAATAAAAGGCATGGGGAGAGCAGAACAGAGGGGTCAATAAAAGGCATGGGGAGAGCAGAACTAAGGGGTCAATAAAAGGCACGGGGAGAGCGGATCTGAGCGGTGAAATCAAAAATATCAAGAAAAGAAAAAGAAGTGACATCACAGACGAGCGCCGAGGGTAAGTCAGTGTTGAGTATTCAGTTTATTGGTAAGTGTTTTTAGTGGTTATTGTGTTTAGTGGTTAGTGTCTTTAGTGGTGGTTAGTGTTTTTAATGGTTAGTCTGTTAGTGTTAGTTAAGAAGCCTTAAAACTTAACAGTTAAAGAGAGCGGGAAACAAGTTTAAAGTACATAAATTAACTAGTTTTAAAAAAAACTAAAAATAAACCAAGTCAATTAATTACATTAAAACTTTGATTAATTAAATATATAAAACAAGGTTAGATAGGGATGGCAGGGCAGGTGTTCTGTCTTAACTGCAGCATGTGAGAGTAGGTGGAGACCAGCGAGATCCCAAGCAACCACATTTGCGGTAAATGTCTGCAACTCGGCACTACAAGAGCAGGTCAGAGGCTGGGTATTCTGCAGCAAGTGACTCACCTCCTGACTCCCCAAAGCAATTTCACCATTGACAAGGCACAAGTCAGGAGTATGATGGAATACTCTCCACTTGCCTGGATGAGTGCAGTTCCAACAACACTCAAGAAGCTTGACACCATCCAGGACAAAGCAGCACACTTGATTGGCACCCCATCCACCACCTTAAACATTCACTCCCTCCACCACCGGTGCACCATGGCTGCAGTGTAGACCATCTACAAGATGCACTGCAGCAACTCGCCAAGGCTTCTTTGACAGCACCTCCCAAACTCGCGACTTCTACCACCTAGGAGGACAAGTGCAGCAGGCACATGGGAACACCACCACCTGCATATTTTCCTCCAAGTCACACACCATCCTGGCTTGGAAATATATCGTTGTTCATTCATCGTTGCTGGGTCAAAATCCTGGAACTCCCGACCTAACAGCACTGTGGGAGAACCTTCACCACACGGACTGCAGCGGTTCAAGAAGGATGCTCACCACCACCTTCTCAAGGGCAATTAGGGATGGGCAATAAATGCTGGCCTTGCCAGCGATGCCCACGTCCCATGAATGATACTGATTAGCAATAGTTAACTGTATATTCCTAATATTTAAAGGTATATATGTTATGAACATTTTATTTAGTATATAAAAATTATTCAACTTTTATATTTACAGTTAACATCTAAGGAACAATACAGTTGTGTTACGGCTAAGTTCCCAGAACAGCTATGTTTTGCTTGCCTAAAATCTGTCTTATGTCCATTAAGATGTGCCACCATTACAGTAGATGTTCCTTGTGCACAGCTGTTTACAAATCTGGTCTTAGAAGTGAGAGGGAGAGCTGTAATTTGCAAATCATTTGGTTGATGAGATGACAAGAAGCAGAACACGTGCTTGGGGTGGGGGGAAACGGGTGGCTTTGGACCTATGGTTCCCAAAGCTTTCCACCACAGGGGGTTTCCTCGCCTCATGTTGCAGTCTGTTGTGGACTAATGGATAGAGATTGATTGCCAGAATTAGTCAACAACTCCATTATTGATGTATCATGCGATAGAAAAAAATGACAGGAGCAAACCCATTTATGTGAATACAACGGATATATTTTCCAATGATACTCATTTAAAGTGTTACCATATTAATTGATATATCGGCTTTTTTAAAAAAGCAAAATGATCAGTTTATGTTTGGGATGCAGATTTACATTTTCTTCCTGGGAAGAGCTACGGCCTGTGTGTGTGTTGATACGGTAACAAAAACACTTACAACGACTGAGTCCAAGTCAAGACACTGCTTGCTTTATCTTTAAGATAATTAGCAAAAGAAGCAGAGAGGAGATGAGGACAAATGTTTTTATGCAGCGAATTGTTATGATCTGGAATGCACAGCCTGAACGGGTGGTGGAAGCAGATTCAATAATAACTCTATTGATATATACTTAAAAAGGAAAAATATTGCAGGGCTTTAAGGAAAGAACAGCAGACCAATTGGATGGATCTTTCAAATAGCCGGCACATTCACGATGGGCCGAATAGCCTCCTTCTGTGCTGTATGATTCTATGAGGATGACGGTGCAGCTGCGCCGTATCTGCTTCACGCCAGTGACGAGTGTCCGTTGCAGCCGACAGTTCCGGGGAGGCAGCACCATCATGCCCAGATAAATGCAATTTCCTTCCTTAACATAATGCAGCCTCTATTAAGACCGCAGCAAATCATACGTTGTAGTTGCAAAATCTGCGCCCCGAGTGGCCCTGGAGGGGGGAGCACGCGCTGTCTGCCGGTACGCTTGAGGCTTTCCACGACTGGTGCGGACCGCAGGGCCTGGAGTGCATCCTCTATCAATATAATAAAATCATTATTTGACTTTGTTTATTATTTATTTTTTTAAAAAATAACACACACCCTAACTCCACCCCCCCCCCTCCTTATAAAAGGGGCCCTAAATACACAAAAGAATGAGAACCCAAGTTGCCACTCAATTGTCTCGCCACCCTCCCCTGTGCGCATGCGCGCGCCAGACCGAGTGCGTATATTCCCCACAATGCACTGAGATAAACAACAAAGATGGCGGAGGAGGAAGGAGGCGGCGGCGAGGAGCTGGAGAACCGGCTGATGCTGGAGCCGGGTAATCGCCGCGATCCGGGCCCGGTGGGGGGGGGGGGAGAGTAACGCAGCGCGGGGCGCGCTCATATGCTCGTGTGGCCCGGCGTCCCGCTGACTCAAACCGAATGGGGAAAGTGCGTCAGTGAGCGGCGACCGCGGGCTCGCAACGCCGCAAGCGGGCGGGCGGAGGGAGACGGCCCGACTGTAAGGGAGCCACCGGCCCGGCTGTCAGGGCACCACCAGAGGATTGCAGTAGCTGCTGATTCACCGAGCGCCGGCTGTCATCAGGGTGTCTGAAATACATTTCATTGATGCTGTGGTTCTGAATGAGAATCGGAGCCAATATCTGGTTCCTGTTTATTTGTGTTTAATAGCCGTGGAAATAATTCAATACTCATGTTCATAGTTGATTTGGGATTTTGAGTAGTTTAATATTTAGTGATGATGAATAATTTTGTTTTCAGCATTCACTGTGGTTTGGGAATAACTTGCCTAATATTTCTAAATTCTACTAATAATATAGTGCCCAGATTACAGGCTATTGATAACTGGGGTCGGCTCCATGCGAGTCAAGGTCATTGATGACCAAGTTCTATCAGAAGAGAGACTGATGTATTGGAAGTTGGAGTGCCAGAATTGATTGGATTGCCTTTGGCTAAAGAGGAGAAAAAAAATCGAGTTTCCAAATCTAATTATTTCTGCATATATAAGTATCGGCTGAAGAACAAATTGGTGCTGGTTGTAATGTATGCCCCTGTCAGATCTCCAGCTGATGCACGGTGTCTTTGCTCACATGTGAAGAATGGCCATTTGGATGAGTTACCAGAGTGTGACCAGTAAAACCATAGCACAACATCCTGAGGGGGCTTGACAGGGTAGATGCTAAGAGGTTGTTTCTCACTGCTGGAGAGTCTAGAACTAAGGGGCATAGTCTCAGGATAGGGGGTCAGCCATTTAAAACTGAGATGAGGAGGAATTTCTTCACTGAGGGTTGTGAATCTTTGGAATTCTCTACCCCAGAGGGTTGTGGATGCTGAGTCGTTGAGTATATTCAAGGCTGAGCTAGATAGATTTTTGGACTCTAGGGGAATCAAAGGATATGGGGATCGGGTGGGAAAGTGGAGTTGAGGTTGAAGATCAGCCAAGATCTTATTGAATGACGGAGCAGGCTCGAGAGGCCTTATGGCCTACTCCTGTTCCTATTTCTTATGTTCTTACTTCAGGAGAGGAGGGCAGAACATTTACAGTCACTTTTAAATTAAACCCCATATTGGTGCACACATTCCTAGGAGTTCCTATCAATAGTTGTGTCTCTGCTGGATTCTTTCAAAACTGAAGAGCAAGGAAAAGAATGTCCACTGATAAAGTATTACACATTTTAAATACTCTGTAATAGTATGCTTACTGATAGTGTTGCTGCAATTATAACTATGCTATGCAGCAAATCAATCTGACTTTTGCCATGCTTGTTTCTACCTAATTACTTGAAATTTTGGATTTTATTTTCTCCATTTCCTTCTCATTTGCTCAACTGCTCTCTCATTTCCCCTCTCCTTGTTTTTCCCAGTCCTGATTTACCTCTCCTCCCCTCTTATACAGTTACTGACAGCTCTTTGTTTCATAAATCTGAAGATTTGACATTTTGTATCATGAACTATGTGTGTAATTTTCCAGAGCTGTTCTTGACCAGTTTTGGGTTTCAGGTTAACTTCAAATTTTTGCTCAAACAAATTATCATTGCTTAAAAACATTTGTGACCAGATATTAGATAAATGCTCAAAGAAGTCTGGTCTGATTAAAACTTTTGTTGTGTAGATTGAGATAACATGTCTCATTATTTTAATTTTTCCTTGAAGTGTAAACACTTACCCAACCTTTAGCAAAAGTGGTAGAGGGTGGAGAGTCAGCTTTTGGGAAAGATGAGGGTAAATAGGGAGTTTGACATTTACCTAATTTGGGACAGGTTTTAATCACTGATATTTTATCATTGGCTTGTATTTAGTTAAGCATGTCTTAGTTTTAGTTTTTGTTTTGGTTTTTATATGTTTGTAATAAAAAGTTAAACAAAAGATGCACAATGATAATGCATTTAGGTAGACTTGGATTGTTTAAAATAATATGCAGATTTTGGCGCTGTGAGCTTCTCGTGAAATAAAGTCTTGCTGCAGGCTGCGAACACACAGCCTTGTCATATTGGCAGGGACACCTAGATGGGCTGTTTTTACACTAGGTGGGAGATGAATTTTAAATCTCTACAATATCATTCAACTGTTTTTCCAACCAGTGTGTAAGAAGCAATGTGAAATTTCTGGCTGTAGAGTAAGTTAACTTTTGGAAGGTGTACAAAGAAAAATGGTAATCTATCTTGGGAAACAATTATTCCAAGAAATCTGCCCAGTTTTTGATCTCCACACCACTTTCTCTAGAATCACATTAAGTGAATTCCTCGATTTTTGTTCCTTTATTTTTAATTGTGTACCTTTATTTTTGAACCCATATGTCTATGAACTACTTATTTGGATCAACTTTATCAGTCCCTTTCATAATTTTTGTACATTTCTGTAAGTCATCTTGAAGTCTGTCCTTCATGAGCCTATTTCCTGTAACTTTTTGATGATTAGATGCTTGAGACCTGGTCATCCTATCCTGGTTGCCTGCTCAATGCTTCATCCTGTCAAGAGCCACATATTCTTCTTGTGCTGCACACAGTACTCCTCATGCTTCACATAGTAATTTTATTCTGTTCCCACATTAATGCAAACCAGTACCCTTTTTTCTGTTTTTTTGCTGCTTCCATGCAATGGATTGATAGTTTGAACGATAGTCCCACAATACTAGTTTTTCCCCAAATTACTTTTCTAGCAAAAACAGACTAATTTGTGAGCTGAGATTTGTCCATTTAAAATGAAGGTACACTGCCTAAACTTTTCTTCACTCCCCTGCAACACCCTGTGTCTGCATAGATGTAGCCCCAGTATGATACTTTTCCTGATCTGTGTTCTATTTTACATATGGGTAGCATGGTCTAGTCAGGTAGCTCAGAAACAGTGATGAGGGAAGGTATTTATCATTAAGATAGGACAAGAGTTAGTAAGCAGTGTGAAAAGGAGCAGGGCTAGAGGTTGGTGAGGAGGAACAGTTTATGGAGTGTAATGTTGCAGCTTGGTCTAATAAGGATTAGCTGTTCTTTTAGATGTTTCCTATACTGTATACCATTACAGCAGCTTTGTTCCCATTACTTAAAATTGATGTGTTGGCTGAAATTATTTTGAGTAGAAGATTAGGATGCAGTGGTGACCTCTCAGCTGACAAATATTTACCATGTATGTGAAGTATAGTAAGGATGTACCAATTCAAATATCACTGATGATGTTCTGCAAGAAACTGCTATATCCACAGTAGCCACTAGGTGAAGTCAGTGTGCCATTTTAAACAAGTATTTTAAAAGTTATAAATAAGCTATATTATAGTATGTAAAACACACAGCTGAACAGCAAATAGTGTGCTGAAGTGGTGAGTTAATCATGATGGTGGGGTCAGTGTTGCTGGGGGAGAGTTCTCCTTACACACTTTGTAAGCTTTTTTGTAAAATGTCTGTTTTCTTCACCTTGGTCTTATGTGGATATATTTTCTTCAAAAATGACGAGGTTTTAAGTGAAACAGGGACTTGAACAATTTGTGGGTATTTTAGATACATTTATGCTAAATTAGCTGATCTTTTAAGGAGGTGGGGGCACTGCAATTCTTTGCTGTTCCAGGCAAGAAAAGGGAAAATGAATCAGAGTTTCCACACTACCCAGTGACAACTCCTGGAAAGTGCATGTGTGTGAATGTCAGTTAAGGCCAGAATGGTTTTGAATTCTGGACTCGAACAGGAAGGATAGCCATTTATGTGAGGCACCAAAGGACTGCTGGCAACTGCGAATCTAAGCGATAACTGCTTTGGGAATTCTTGTGAAATCTCAGTATTGTCTTCATCTGTGAATATAATACATTATTCCTTGAGATTTTAGATCTTTTTGAAATTTTCATTCAGATATAAATTTTATTCAGTTTTTCAGAAATTCTGTCTAATTGCTATCTGCATTGAGGTAGTCCATTACAGTGCATCAGATTGCTAAATTCTTGTGATGCTGTCAGTTGACCCTAAATTGAGGCTTTTTTTAATGCGTGTGTATATATAGAGTTGGAAAATGTGGTGAATGAGTGGACTAATCGATGAACAATTGGGTGCAGTAGCATCAAACAGCTCGGGCAAGTTATTCTTCCAACTAAAATTACTAATTGGATTTATTTTCAACAGTGAATATGAAATGTTTCTACTGTGCAGATTTATCTCTATTGTATTTCAAGAGTTTATATATACATTATTTTATGAAGTCTTTGCACATTTTGATTACATGGTGCTTGCGAGCAGAACATATAGATTAATATTTCTTGGTTTGCATTTGTGCTTGCTTGAGTTTAAGCAATTTGTTTGTTCCTTCGATTCAGTTGGGTCAGGGGACAAGGTGATCCTGCCTCCTATTGCTGCTGTTGGTTGGGGTCGGGGTCTTGCCCTTGCCCGTCTATGGGTAGAGCACTGCTGCTGCTGCCCTAGTTCCCTTGTTATCCTGGTCCATCTTCTCCTGGGAGGTTTACATATTGGAGGGTATTTGTGTGCACTACATGATACAACTTATCATCTAAAGAAAGAACTTTCATTCCGTTAACACCTTTCATATCCTAAAGACACCCCAAAGCCCTTCACCGCCAATGAATTGCTTTTGAAACATAGTCACTGTTATGTAGAGTCAACATGGTTTCATGAAAGGGAAATAGTGTTTGACATCCTATTAGTTTTTTGAGGGTGTAACTAGCAGAGTAGATAAGAGGGTACAGTGGATGTAGTATATTTGGATTTTCAAAAGGCATTCAATAAGGTGCCACCCAAGAGGTAGTTACACAAGATTAGGGCTCATCGGATTGGGGGTAATATATTAGCATGGATTGAGGTTTGGTTGACGGACAGAAAACAGCGAGTAGGGATCAATGGGTCATTTTCAGATTGGCAGGTTGTAACTAGTGGGTGCCACAAGGATCAGTGCTTGGGCCTCAGCTATTTACAGTGTATATCAATGACTTCAATAAGGGGACTGAGTGTAATGTATCCAAGTTTGCTGATGATTCAAAGCTAGGTGGAAAAGTAAGCTGTGAAGAGGACGCAAAGAAACTGCAAAGGGATATAGACAGGTTAAATGAGTGGGCAAGAAGGTGGCAGATGGCGTATAATGTGGGGAAATGTAAAATTATCCATTTTGGAAGGAAGAATAGAAAAGCGGAATATTTTTTAAATGGTGAGAGACTAAGAAATGTTGGTAGCCAGAGGGATTTGGGAGCCCTTGCACATGAAGCAGAGTGTTAATATGCAGGCACAGCAAGCAATTAGGAAGGCAAATGGTATGTTAGCCTTGATTGCAAGGGGGTTGGAGTATAAGAGTAAGGAGATCTTGCTGCAATTATATAGGGCTCTGGTGAGACCACACCTGGAGTACTGTGTACAGTTTTGGTCTCCTTACCTAAGGAAAGATATACTCAACTTAGAGGCAGTGCAGCGAAGGTTCCTGGGATAAGAAGGTTGTCCTATGAGGAGAGATTGAGCATCTGGAGTTCAGAAGAATGTGAGGTGATCTCATTGAAATGTATAAAATTCTTGGAGGGCTTGATCAGGTAGATGCTGAGGCTGTTTCCCCGAGCTGGATAGTCGAGAGCTAGAGGTCACAGTCTCAAGATAAGGGATCGACCATTTTAAGACCAAGATGAGAAATTTCCTCACTCAGAGGCTTGTGAATCTTTGGCATTCTCTACCCCAGAGGACTGAGGATGCTCAGTCATTGAGCATATTCAAGACTGAGATCGATGGATGTTTGGACTCTAGGGGAATCAAGGGATGTGGGGATAGGGCGGGAATGTGGAGTTGAGGTAGATCAGCTATGCCCTTGAATGGCGGAGCAGGCTCGAGGGGCGATATGGCCGACTCCTGCTCCTGTTTCATATGTTCTTATGTAGGCAAACACAGCAGCCAATTTGCATGCAGCAAGGTTAAATAAATTAGATAAATGGCCAGTTAATATGTTGTGATGTTAGTTGGGGGATGAATGTTGGTCAGGAGAGCTCCCTCCTCAAATTGTGCCACAATCTTTTACATCCATCTAAACAGCTAGAAGGGATCTTGGTTTAATGTCCCTTTCAAAAGGTAGCACTTATGACAGGACAGTGCAGTGCAATTTGATTTCTGCATTGAGGTATCAGCCGAGGTTATGTACTCAAGTTCGAGAGTGGGGCTTGAACCCACAACCTTCTGACTTACAGCATGACTGCAACCAACTGAGCCCAGCTGACACTATAGTGTTGTTCAATTAATGTTTGTGATTACAATGAATCTAACAGTGTTTCTGCTAATGAGAATTCAAGCAGATTAAAGCACTATATGACATTTGTTTTAATTGTTTTCCTGTCTTGAATTCCACCAAGAAACAGTGAGGCATCCTCAGAAACCATGCAAGCATTGTTTGTGTGCTGATCATCAATAAAAGACAATTGCAGTGAAATGCAACGTAATATGTATTTTGTATATTTTAATGCAAATTTGAGTTCAAAACTGAATCGGTGTGAATACATTTGGATTAGTGAAATGCTTTTAATTTAAGTAGAAGTTTTATGATTACTGCAATCTTCATATAAGATATTCCAAAGTCAATTCATGGCTAACTTCCCCACATCCTACATTTTCATTTATATTACTGCAGCAGAGTAACTGGAAAAAAATAACAGGAAAAAAGGTTCACCTGTCATAGCAACTAGGAGGGTAACTATAAAAAGTGCTTTTCAATTTCAGTGAGGAAATCTGGAATGAGAACAGGCCATTCAGCTTGAAATTGGCATTATTTTTACAAGCCATGTGTGAATTGCTTCATTATAGACTCCATCCAATGTACACTCTTGGAGAGCTGTGTAAAATTCCTTCCTGAAGTTTATAGAAAAGGTTGATGGAGTGAAGCCCAGAATATTTATCTTATATCTTTAAATTATTCAAACACTGATTCACTGCTTGCTATGGTTGATATTCCCATTGAATCATACCAGTACCATTGTGTCCCATAGTGTTTGTTCATCTCTATCAATACTTACCCTTATAACCTGTAATTCTTCACTGAAAATTTCCATTTCTTCGTCTTTTCCACATTTCTTACCTTCAGGATTGGCTTGTTTATATTTTCACATTTCTGCAGCTCACTGTGGACTACTTACTACAAAGAAAGTAAGTCTTCTACAGCTGCTCTGTAACTCTCCATTCGGAGATGCACAAGGGTGACTTGCCAAATGGCTGCCTAGTTGTTAGAAAGCTGAACTGAGCAATGAGATGAGAGATTTATGGAGTAGAGTAGCCTGATGGTTATAGTACTGGACTAGCAACCTAGAGATTGCATTCAAATACCACCATGGTGAGTTGTGAAATGGATGAATACCACACTGATCATGTCAGATTGTTGTAAAATTCTGACTGGTTCATTAAACTCCTTCAAGGAGAAGAACCTGCCACCCCTACCTGGCCAGTCCTCCATTATATGGTTGACTCTTTAATATCCTCAGGGCAATTAGGGATCAGCAATAAATACTGCACTTGCCAGTGTCACCCACATCCCATGAACAAATTTTTTTAAGTAATGTGTGAAAACTTGGGATATACCATTAACAGTACTGAATATACCACCAGTGTATAATAAACCAGCTGGTGCATGACTAAAATGTCCCAGATTGATTCTGATGTTTGTTAATATATCTAGGGTAATGGAAACTGAAACTATATGGAATTTTTTTTCTCTCCCTTTTTAAGAGGACTGGTGTTTGAATAAAATTTTTATTAAATCTGCTTGCACTGCCACCAGAATTTTATTCTGTTCCTGTGATCACTGGTATAACCATTCCTGCACTATTTGTGGTTAGTTATGAAGTTACTTTCTGTTTTTCATTGCTGAGACTTAATGTCTATAAAAGGATTTCATTTTATCTGTAATAGAAACTGGTGTGTAGGAAAATGGG
This sequence comes from Heptranchias perlo, assembly GCF_035084215.1. Taxonomy (NCBI): domain Eukaryota; kingdom Metazoa; phylum Chordata; class Chondrichthyes; order Hexanchiformes; family Hexanchidae; genus Heptranchias; species Heptranchias perlo. The sequence goes on along the minus strand of NC_090341.1, from coordinate 42,123,617 downwards.
CCAGAGTTAGTCAATTTGACGACACTGAAAGCCATCATAATACACTAACTTTTTAAAAGTTATGTTGTGACTTTTCTACATTATTAGATTTTTTTCAAAAAAAATCTTTCCATTATTAGGTGATGAAGATGAGTTTGCTGAGATGGAGGTGGAAGACCATGACAGTGAAGAGGCTGAAAAACCTAGGACCATCAATTTTGATCCTAGTCTACCAACCACACACTCTGTATGTACAAAAATGCAAACTATTAAGACTATAGAATAGTGACAGGATTTGTTTCTAAAAACAAACTCTACCAACAGAACAAATAAACTCCTGCTTTCAAACATACAACCTACATTGAAAACTTGAGTAGGGAGTGGGTTGTGAGTTGGGTCAACCAGATGATCTGAAAAATATCAGTTTAGTCATTGACTTTCAATGTAAATCCTTTGCATGACTGAGTAGAGTAGGTAAAGAAAGAACTTGCATTTATATAACGCCTTAATGATATCCTCAGCATGACCCAAACTACTATGAATAGGTTGTTACTGGCTTCATGACTTGAGATGTTTGTCATAATTCACTGCCGGCAGTGACCTAATTACCGACCTTGTCAGTTTTCAAATGGGGGGGAAAAAAATTCAATCACGTCCTGTAGCTCAAAAAAAAAAGCTGAAATTGGTTGATACATTTCTTTGTGATGTAATTTCAGTTGACATACAATTTTTATTTCCACTTCTCCACATGATTTGCGACAAATTGGATAAAGAAGTAGGAAGTAAATTGCATTGAGAATGAAAAACATTGTCTGCAAGCGTACTAACAGTCAATTGCAATCATTTGGAAACACCAACTCTTAATTTGCTCTAAAAATGTTTCTACATTAGGACTGCCTGATTGCATCATCTGCTGTTGTCTAATGCAAGCGTCATGCGATAGCATTTTATTTATGAAACAATAGGTAAGCTGTTAGGATGTCACCTGTTCAAGTTCCACAGTTGCTATTGGCAAAGCAAAGTTGACTTCAAGTGGGTGGAGAGATTTGTAGAGCTTTGTTCTTATTGGTAACTTTCTCTCTGATAATGAATAGTGATTCAGAATCCCCAAGAACCATGTCATATTTTGATGCCCAGTGGTTTCTCACAGAACTTCCTAGTAGTAAGTTATTTCCTATTGTAAAAATCATATTTTGTGAACTGATATGAAAAGTGGTGTTAATTGTATATGATTTATATCAATTAGTGTTAATTGTATTCAGGTGGTGCATATAAATTGGGAACACTCTTGTATCCATTTATAAGAGCTGATCCAGGGTGTGGTGTGTGTAATGTGGAGCACTGTGAATAAAGGCTTGGAAGCAACTGAAGACCAGGCTCAAGCATTCTATCCTTCACCACCTGGCTATCCACTAGCAACTCCTCGTTTCCTACTTCGCAATGTTATTGAAATCTTTTAACATTCAGAAAATATGGATAGTGAATTGAAATTTCACATCACTGGAATTTTGATTACAGATAGTAACGCGACCTCTACCACCTAGAAGGACAAGAGCAGCAGGCGCATGGGAACAACACCACCTGCACGTTCCCCTCCAAGTCACACACCATCCCGATTTGGAAATATATCGCCGTTCCTTCATTGTCGCTGGGTCAAAATCCTGGAACTCCCTTCCTAACAGCACTGTGGGAGAACCGTCACCACACGGACTGCAGCGGTTCAAGAAGGCGGCTCACCACCACCTTCTCGAGGGCAATTAGGGATGGGCAATAAATGCCGGCCTTGCCAGCAACGCCCACATCCCGTGAACGAATAAAAAAAAAACAGTTTCAGGCAGGAGAAGACATTTGGTCCATTTTGCCCACCTATCCAAAGTATACCCATGGTGCATTTCTAATAACCCATTTGTTGACAAGAACCTGTCATTCTACCACTCGTGCCAGTAATTTGTTCCACATATTTATCATTTCAATAAAAAAAGGTCTCCTTACATTTCCTATTTTCTTTTGTTACCTTTAATTTGTAAACATGACCCCTGTGCTTAAATTATGTACACAGCAAAAAAAGCTTACTTGAACGCAATTTGTCCAACCCTTTCAGAATTTTAAACACTATCGTATCCACTCTGTCTTCTCTTTTCAGGAGAGAAAAGACCCAGGATAGTCTATCTTTCCTCATGTCATTCCTTAATTCTGAGATCAACCGTGTAGCCCGTCTGTGTACCCCCTCCAATAATTGAATATCTTTTTGAAACATGGAGACCAGAACTGCATGCAATGCTGCAGGTGTGGTCTCACCAGAGCCAAGTACAGTTTTTAAATGATCTGTCTGGATTTATATAATCTATCCCTTGCCATGCATTCTAACAATCTCTTTGCAATGGAAACAAGATAGTATTGGAAATGTAAACCTGAGGAGTTTATAAAGTTGTAAATACATGGAACTTAAAATCATAGAAAACGGAAGGATGTTGTACAGTTGAAGATTTTTAAGCATCTTTGTGCAGGTTGACAGAAAAAATTATTTTGATTCATGCTATTAAGTGAAGCATAGATTGACTCTAGTGACTCAGTTGGTAAAGGCACATTAGTGTAGAACTGAAACATACGGACCAGATAGGCCTCAGATTCGACCCCCAATCTGTGCGTAATTTGTGATCTCAGCTCAGATGGTGGTAGAGGTACTACATTATGCTTCCACAACCTTGAGCTAGGCAGGGGAACGCTGAACGAGGCTTCTTGCCTTTAACCAACCAGTGTTTACAAAGTTGCGTATATAAAAAAATATTGCCTTCTGTGGATTTTGCCCAAGCATTAACAGTAAACGCAACAAACAAAAAATGATGAGCAGCATATTTTTATCTGCAAACTGCAAAAAAAATCTTCAATTTCTTCATAAAGCAAAAACATTTGTCAACATGTTCATGAATAGATGTGACCTTACCTTTCAATTTTGTGATGTACATTGTAAATATATATCGGTTTTAGAAATATAAATTTATATTAAATATATAATCAGCTATTCTATTTTTTTGTTCCTTAGTACTTGGGTGCTGACATGGAGGAGTTTCACGGCCGGACCGTGCATGATGAAGATAGTTGTCCAACCATCCCAGTACTTCCTCATATTGCTGTTATTCTTATTCCTGGGCAGACCTTACCACTGCAGCTCTTTCGTCCTCAGGAAGTATCCATGATGCGAAACCTGATTCAAAAAGACAGGACATTTGGTGTCCTTGCCTACAGGTTAATTTCTTCCACATTCATTAAGCTTTAATAGCTGATCACCTCTTAATTGTTTAAAGGGGCTCCATAAATTACAGAATAGATGCTTTACTTGGGGGGGTGGGGGGGGAGAAAAGCCGATGAAATGAAAAGTGATAAACCATCACGGCACACTGACACCTAAAATCCTTTCACAAAATTACTACTATGCAAGCAGGCTATATGATAGTTCTTCAAAAACATTGAAAATATTTATATTATTGATGAGCAGAATTATTTTGGCAACTGTGCTTAATACATTGTTTGCGAACTAAACCACTGTGTTTGTGCAAGGCATAATCTACTTTTGAAGTTGCATATGCTCAGCCCCTTACCACAGGATAATTTCCTTTTCCACATTCAGTAAGCTTTAATAGCTGGCTAGTTTTTCATCTCTAAGATCTTTATGCAGAAATGTATAAAACTGGCACAAATGTCATTTGAGAAATTGTAGTTATGAATGGTACTAGAAAGACTTGCATTTGCATAGCACTTTATCAATCAGAAATGTTCCAAAGTGCTTTCCGTACATCAAATTACTTTGCAATGCAATGACTGTTGCGTAGGCAAGCACAGCAACCCTCTTTTGCACACAGCAAGATTCTAAAACAGCAACGATATGAACAATCAAGTGAGCTGTGAGATTTTTTGTTTGGTGGTATTGATTGAAAGAGGAACATCGGTTAAGATACTGGGAGAATTCCTTTTCTCCTCTTCAAATAGTGCTATGGGATCTTGTAACCACAAGAACAAGCAGCTGGGGCTTAGGTTTAATGTCATAATCTGAAGAATAACAGCAGAACTGCTTCAGTACTGCGTTGGAGGGTCAGCCTAATTAATGTGCCCAAATACTGGAATACGGCTTGAATTTAGCACCTATTGCATCACAGGTGAGTGTGACCAACTAGGTCAAGCATGAAACCAATAACTCTGATCATGGGGAATAGCAGTCCCTTTGTACATTATAAGGAAGGCCACTTGTTATAGAAAAACAAATGAAATTGTGGAATGTGATCCCCCAACACACAGGTAAAAGTTCCAGAATCCCATGTAATTAGAACAGAATTGACTTATACCAAAAACCAGTGTCCTGCTTTCAGCTTTTCCCAGTGCGAGACTGGCAGCTGTGAACCCAAGTGCTAGGTTGCATTTAGGCTACAAGTTTTGAATTAGTGCACATTTTTTCCAAAAAGTAGTGGTGAAAATGTGGAATTAAGAACATATTTCTCATTTCCTGCTGTACGATGTAAATTATTAATATCTTTTATTTGTGAGTTCTGCCTAAGTATCCATGTGCAGCATGAACTTTGCCTGGATATATTAAGATGGAGGTAGCTCGCTATTATGTGAAACTTCCACCAGCATTAACGGGGAAAACGCTCCTGTGGCTGGAGTCATAGTTGGCACAAATGAAGATGATGTGGAGATGCCGGTGATGGACTGGGGTTGACAATTGTAAACAATTTTACAACACCAAGTTATAGTCCAACAATTTTATTTTTAATCCCACAAGCTTTCGGGGGCTTCCCCCTTCCTCAGGTGGTGTGGAAATGACATTTTCAAATCCTTCGCATTTTACAGAACAATGCCTGGTGATTACTGTCCGTTGCCAAGGCAATCACAGTGAGCAGACAGAAAGGTGTCACCTGAAAAGGCCACCGAATATAAAACCCCCCCCAAAAAAAGAGAGAGAGATAAGGAAGACAGTCAATGACCCGTTATATTAAAAACAGATAACATTTGTTCGCTGGTGGGGTTACGTGTAGTGTGACATGAACCCAAGATCCCGGTTGAGGCTGTCCTCATGGGTGCGGAACTTGGCTATCAATTTCTGCTCGACGATTTTGCGTTGTCGTGTGTCTCGAAGGCCGCCTTGGAGTATGCTTACCCGAAGGTCGGTGGCTGAATGTCCATGACTGCTGAAGTGTTCCCCGACGGGGAGAGAACCCTCCTGTCTGGCGATTGTTGCGCGGTGTCCGTTCATCCGTTGTCGCAGCGTCTGCATGGTCTCGCCAATGTACCATGCTCTGGGGCATCCTTTCCTGCAACGTATGAGGTAGACAACGTTGGCCGAGTCACAGGAGTATGAACCGTGCACCTGGTGGGTGGTGTCCTCTCGTGTGATGGTGGTATCTGTGTCGATGATCTGGCATGTCTTGCAGAGGTTACCGTGGCAGGGTTGCGTGGTGTCGTGGACGCTGTTCTCCTGAAGGCTGGGTAATTTGCTGCGAACAATGGTTTGTTTGAGGTTGGGTGGCTGTTTAAAGGCGAGTAGTGGAGGTGTGGGGATGGCCATAGCGAGGTGTTCGTCATCATTGATGACCTGTTGAAGGCTGCGGAGAACATGGCGTAGTTTCTCCGCTCCGGGGAAGTACTGGACGACGAAGGGTACTCTGTTGGTTGCGTCCCGTGTTAGTCTTCTGAGGAGGTCTACGCGATTTTTAGCTGTGGCCCGTCGGAACTGTCGATCGATGAGTCGAGCATCATATCCCATTCTTACTAGGGCGTCTTTCAGCGTCTGTATGTGTCCATCGCGTTCCTCCTCGTCTGAGCAGATCCTGTGTATTCGCAGGGCATGAAGATGGTAGTGGTTGTTGGAGGCCAATCATCTCAGCCCCAGGACATTGCTGCAGGAGTTCCTCAGGGCAGTGTCCTAGGCCCAACCATCTTCAACTGCTTCATCAATGACCTTCCCTCCATCATAAGGTCAGAAATGGGGATGTTTGCTGATGATTGCAGAGTGTTCAGTTCTATTCGCAACCCCTCAGATAATGAAGCAGTCCGTGCCCGCGTGCAGTAAGACTTGAACAACATCCAGGCTTGAGCTGATAAGTGGCAAGTAACATTCGTACCAGGCAATGACCATTTCCAACAAGAGAGAGGATAACCACCTCCCCTTGACATTCAACGGTATTACCATCGCCGAATCCCCCACCATTAACATCCTGGGGGTCACCAGAAACTTAACTGGACCAGCCACATAAATACTGTGGCTACAAGAGCAGGTCAGAGGCTGGGTATTCTGCGGCGAATGACTCACCTCCTGACTCCCCAAAGCCTTTCCACCATCTACAAGGCACAAGTCAGGAGTGTGATGGAATACTCTCCACTTGCATGGATGAGTGCAGCTCCAACAACACTCAAGAAGCTCGACACCATCCAGGACAAAGCAGCCTGCTTGATTGGCATCCCATCCACCACCTAAAACATTCACTCCCTTCACCGGTGCACCAGTGTGTACCATCTACAGGATGCACTGCAGCAACTCGCCAAGGCTTCCTCGACAACACCTCCCAAACCCTCGACCTCTGCCACCTAGAAGGACATGGGCAGCAGGCACATGGGAACAACACCACCTGCACGTTCCCCTCCAAGTCACACACCATCCCGACTTGGAAATATATCGCCGTTCCTTCATCGTCGCTGGGTTAAAATCCTGGACCTCCCCACCTAACAGCACTGCAGAAGAACCTTCACCACATGGACTGTAGTGGTTCAAGAAGGTGAATCACCACCACCTTCTCGAGGGCAATTACGGATGGGCAATAAATGCTGGCCTTGCCAGTGATGCCCACATCCCGTAAACAAATTTAAAAAAAAAACATTTTGTAGTTTTGCACATAATAGTGATGTCTTTCCTGCCATACTGTTAGCATCAGGAGTGATTCTTTAAGGCTGGTGAATGGATGTTATAAATAGATGTGACACAAATGTATAGGTTCTTTATCCACTAAGATATCTATGGATATACTTCAACAATTGATCCATTACTTTTCTTCTATTTTTCATAATTTGTTTTCCCACTCAACTAGATAAAGGATATTAGTGCTGGGGAATTGAACCTTTCTATTTCAGGCACCCATTGTCAGCTCATTTCACCTCGGACCCTTCTAGCCAGAGGAGACTTGCATTCCATCAGTTTGGGTAGGCTTTGAACCCAGATTCCAAAGGTGGAAGGCTACTGTGGCAACTAGTTTCGGCTGCATTACTTCCAATGAATATAGTTGAACAACAGATGTTCCATTGAAATGCATTATATGCAAACTTCTTGAATCAGAATGGTTTAGTAATATTGCGAGCATTGAGATTCTGAGCAATTGATACATTTATCTTCATGCCCATCCTAAGGCTAAATGGAATTTTTTGCTGAATGGAAAATAGGCATCCATTCTACTGTCTTAGTGTCCACTTTTTCTTTCCTAGTGATCCTTCTGACAGAGCTCCAGAGTTTGGAACAACAGCAGAGATTAATGAATATAGGGAGGAACAAGAATATGGTATTGAGACAGTGAAAGTGAAAGCTGTTGGACGTCAGAGGTTTAAAGTTCTTGAAACAAGAACTCAAACTGATGGGTAAGATAGTAATTTTCAGGCTGCCTTGCCATTCTTTTGATCTTTGTCCCCGACGTAACGTTTGTTTAAAAGTGGTATGATTAGAATTTGAACAATACTTTGGGTGCTAAGAACAAGCATTGGTGGTATTAAATTTTCTGTATTGATCATGTTAGTTCTGTTCTAAAACCACATACAAAAATTTACTGTAAATATATACCTTCGGTTAAAATAATAGCTTAAGAGCTGCCCTGATGACGCACCTGATTCAGGCAGTAATCGTCCAGGCTTGATATGCTAGTTTAGCTGATCGCAAATGGGGTGGAGGTAGGAGCATTGGCATTGTTATCAACAACCCTCGGTTAAGAGAGGAAATTGGCCATGGTTCCCACTGCTGATCACTGACACGGCAGGCACTGCTAGAAGTGTGCATGTCTGCATCTTGGGAGCGGACAGGATTGGTCTTAATTGTGATGCTCACAGAGAATTGACCTATTGACTCACCAACTGGTTCATATATGAACATTGACCATTTGAATGAATTACCAGAGTGCAGCCAATGCCTATGGAGCCAAACCCTATTAACTAGTTCATCCTTTCTTGGAAGGGAGGGAGAAAGTGGCAAGGAGAAGGAGGAAGAGACAAACAATGCTTTGTTGCCCACAGTAATTGGTGTATAACAATATCCTGCTCAGTCTTCAGTGAAAGGTGCTCATCGTTAGGATTTGCCTGTCTGCAAGCAAAAGCCTTTCTCCTATTTATGGGCAATAGAGCAGAAGTTACTCTTACATGTGAAGTACAACCAACCAAGAAGTATTGCTTGTCTTTATTTTATAGTAGTGGGCATTTTGAATTGGTGCTTCCCCCCCCCCCCCCCCTCAACTTTATTCCCTCTCTACAGGCTCACTTACAAGTTGTTTTGGTGCATATTTTTCTCAATGTTGGTTTCACAAGTGTGTTGAATTGTCTTAATACCAATATTTTTATATATGGTGCAATAGCTTCAACTATTTTTAACTCAAGTCTTTAATTCTTCTCATTTTATTCTCCCACAAGTCATTGACAATTTCCCCATTTCCAAATGTCAGCAGGCTTAAGGTTAATATGCAGTAGGCTCTTAATGCTTTGATAGTCCTTTAGCTGCTTTTCTAAAGGGTGACATTCGGAGTGCCAATATATCCAGGTTGATCTCAAGAGCTCTAGTACACAGTGCAAATTGCCTAATGCTGGTAATGTTGCTGCTTTACCTATTTCAGGTATGTAAGATGCTATTGGTGTTTAACTTAGAGCTGCCTCATTTTATTTTCCTGCAAATTTATATTTTTGTGGAGATTAAAGTTTTGCTCCCAGGTTCTGAAACAGTCCCCAACTCTTCCAGCATTAATGATACCACTTTTATTCCCTTCACTTGTTTCTTTCTTAATCCTGCCTGAATGAGTGGTCACAAATATAAAATCCTGGAATTCTTCCTCTTTCATTTCCCTCCCCTGCCCATTCTGCAATATATAGAATATCATCACAACAGAGGCAGTTTATTGTGTGTTAACAAATGTTCAATTAATTTGTTCCTAGAATTCGGGTGGCAAAAGTTCAGATCCTGCCAGAATGGGTCCTTCCTTCGAGCGTATCAGGAGTGCAGCTTAATTCACTTAACAAACTTCACATGTTTGTCTCAAATAAACCCCCCGCATGCCGGTTAAAGCAAGCTCAGAGATGGTGGCAGAAATATCAGAAGGTTGGTTATATAGTCTTGTCTAAAGATATCACTAACCAAGCAATCATCTTCACTAGGAAATGAGAAGCAGGTCTGAAGCTGTTCTCTGGGAAAATTAGCTTCTATTAATGACTGACTTCATACAGATAATTGATCCAGTATTGCAAATGAAAAATTGCTGTTTCTGGACTGTTAAAGTCTGCAAAAAATGCAACTTGTGAAACTGTTTGCCTGTCCTTGAATTAAAAAATCTACACAAGCAGTAACCTGGTCGGTTAAGGGTTTTTTAGTTGAAAATTTGCGCGATGTATTTCCTTGCACTACATTTCTGAACAAATTTCTACCAACTACTTTGCAGTGTTCTTTCAGTTAGATAAAATGCAATGTGCACAAACAAGTATTTGTTTTGTTCTCATTCCTTATCTGTGGAATATATAGCATAGTAACTTGCATTTAATGAGGTTTATCCTAGCGTGGTAAACTAAGCTGAGATTTCTAAGAAAATATTATATTTAAATAGGAAAAGTTTGTGATGTTATAAAATATGTAGTTGTACCAGCATAGCCTTATTTCTCTGAGTCACAGTGATCGATGTGGTATATTCACTATCCTCATCTGTTAGTGATGAGAATGTTGGTTTACATCTGAGATCTTCTGCTGAATTTCTGTTCTGAGCTGTTTAAGGGAGGTGCCAAGCAGAGACTTGTTGCTTTGCTGATGGGAGAGTCATCCTGGGCCCCTCTTCTATACTCCTATCATCCTTTTTGAAAGGGCTTGTCCACCTTGCTAAGCTGGAAGCCTAGCTGTACAGTATTTAACAAATTACTTGACCTTTTTAAGATTGTTGCAATGTTAAGGAACTAATAAATTGTACACTGCAAAGATCAAATCTCTGCAGTTTTGCCTGATTAAGCGCTTACTGTAGCTTGGCTCAAACACCCATTTACAAAGATTTTTTAAAAATTAGATGACAGTTTCTGGAGGCCTAAGACAATAAAGTTGTTAAGCCCTGTTCAGTTGATGGTGGACATCAAAATCATTGCCCAGGTCTTTCAGTGATCTGTTGTTTCACTTGTTTAAAAAAAAAATTGGCACAAAGTGAAATTGTTTCATTTCTAAACTGTGCCAACTGTTGGATTACACAATTGATTTTAAAGCTTCCCCAACAAATTAGCAATTGTGGTGAGGTGTTGACTTGCTCCCATGATTGCTTTTAAGCTAACCAGAATGGGCCAGTAATTGGTCTTCAGATGTTGTCTTCCCCAAACACCCTTCAAATGTGAGGCCTGCCTTTGGCACTTCCCCTTAGCAGTGTGGCTGAGATCAGCAACTCAGTAGTATGTGATCCCTTGCAGTCGAGCTTCATGTTGCCTCAGTATCCTTTTCAACTATAGAAAGTTTTTTTGTGTACTCATTTTAATAAAGCTTTTACCCAAATTTTAATTTTCATTGTTCTTTTCAGAGAAAGTTCCACTGTGCAAATCTGACTTGGTGGCCTCCATGGGTATATTCTTTATATGATGCAGTGAGTATAAATCTAAATTTCCTTTGTGGTAATCAAAATGACAGATGTCAATACTGCAAAATGGAATGCTGTTTCATTTTAGTTACCCATTACTGATGTGAAGAGCCCCTAGATCAGAGAGATATAGCTCGATACAAAAGAAAGTTCCCTCTACTCTGTACTAACAATGTGCCTTAATGTCCTTTGGCAACTTTGTGTTTCCACTTCACATGCCAGCCACCTGCATGAGATTGCTGTGAGGTTGTCCCTACTACAAATTAAGTTGAGACGTTCCAAATTTATTTCACGTGTTGCAGTCAGCAAAGTGAGGAGACTTGTCCCATCATTATGGGCAGGGCTCAGATTCATGTCCATGTCACTACCATAGCGCACTGAAGGATCAGTGCGCTGTGGCAGTGATGTCCAATCTGTTGTTTGCTAGCCAAGTGCGGCCTGCAACCTGATCTTATTCAGCCTGTGGAGCTTTAGCTTTTGGTCCTTCCCACTAATGGAATCTGCTGATGAATTTGTGGGAATTTTTTTTAAAACTCGGGCAGTGCTGCAGGTTCTCTAAGAAGTGCAATGGCTTAACCTGCAGCTCCCGCTCTCACCAGTGCTGCTCTTCTCCTTCAATGGGGACCAACAGTACTGGATTCTTGAAGCAAGTTCAGTGAACCCACCGGCAGATCAGTTATTTCTACCAGTGGGTTTTCCCAGAGGTGAGTTTTTGGGGATTTATGGTGCTTAATTGCAACATGATTATATGGGATAGGCTGGATGGAGCAGCTGATCTTTTTATGTCCCTCATTTTCATATTGAAGCCCTGGAAAAGGTTCAGAGGAGACTCGGTAGAATGTTTAAAAGCATTTCTCTGTGGCTCTGTACTGGGATAGAAGCAGAAGAATGGCCTACCTTGGAGCACCTGACTGACTAGGTTCCCCAATGCTGAGCCTGAGGTTGCCAGCACCCTGGCCCCCACAGTTTGCTGCTAACCATAAAAACTGTTGGACTCTGTCCCCAACATATGGCTGCATCATTAACCTCCCTTCCCACCATGCCCCAGATAAAATGGCCATCTCTAACTTGGCTACCCACTTGAGTCCTGATTCTACTTCTTACTGCAGCTCGAGTCCCTGCCTGTTGCTGCTTCTAACTCAGCCATTCACCTGAGCCCTGTTATGTTGCTTTCACTACCTATAGAAATAGAGAAAGAAAGAGTGCTAAAAGAAGCATAAGAGATAAGAGTAAAAAGAGCAGGAAGAAGAGACAACAGTGAAAGGAGAAATTAATTTGGAGAGGATAAACTCATTTGGAGAGAGACTGATGTGAAGTTAGAGGCTAAAATGAAGGCAGAGAGCAATATAGTGTGTTTACAGTTAATTTTTGCAATATGAGCAAAGCATTTTTTGTTTATCACCCACACTGAAGTTAAAGTATAAATACACCCTTAATCAGCTATTCTCTGACTACATCAGAAGGATCTGGCCCATTACGATAAACGTTTAGTCACCCTTGTGCTAAGCCACAGAATCTCCATAAATTTATTTTATTTAATGTATTGTTTGCTGTAACATTATGTATTATCCAGTTTCATGTCCAGACCTCAAATTTATTATTTAAGGTTAATGTGTTGATCAGAAAATGGAGCTTAAGCTTAGTTGCTAAATGCTTTTACAGACATTGAGAATTTTTTCATTAAATACACCAAACAGATGAGTTAATTCACTATTTTAAAAAAAAATCTTGAGTGATGTTTCGATGTGCTCCAAAGTGCATTTGCCTAAATCGTTGTCTCATATCTCAGCTGTTGTGGGTAAATGCAGCATCTATGTATGCTGCTTAGTGGTAAAAATGGCAGATGTTTGACTACAGTAGCTACCATCGTTGACACTCATGATGGATGTATCTCTAACTGGCTGGGAAGCAGATGGGGATTGAGAACGTGATCTCAAGGCATAAAAGCTATAAACAGATGGAAAATCAGGACAGTTGGACAAACCGTATAACATCATGCTTTGGGTGCCTAATCAGGTGGTCAGGCACTTTAAAATGCTGCCATGGTCATATTCAACAAGCTGGAAACTATGATTAGGTAATGTGTTAATTTGCTACTAATGCAGAAAATACATGGGTGCTTCACTGCCAGTGATGCCCAATATTTTGACACACAACACTGGGAGACCTCCTCAGAAAGGGCATGATCCAGCACAATATGTGTCTTCTCCATTGGAACTTGCCAGATGCGATGTGAGTTCCTGATCTGTGATGTGCAGGCAAAATGCAAAAACCCACAAGGAAGGAGCAAATTGGGGCGAGTCATCCAGCACCACAGTCAAGTACATCCTAGTGACAGGTTATAGAATGAGATTAAGAATAATCTTCAAAAAAGTGAAGATTTTTGCAGCTTTGAATTCTTTGTGTATACTGTGCATAAGTGTGGACATTTTTTTTAACTGAAAATCACTACAGAGAGATCTTGCATGTGTATAATAGTAATAGTACAAGTGTAGTTAAAATCATCAGATATAGATTTTGATTGCATTTCTAAAAAGTTCACATTTGTCAGATATTACACACATCAAATTAGAATCCAGGATTTATTTCACTGAGTAGGGAGGACATGATAATCCACCACGAACTATTGAAATTTAAAAGTTTGTGAAATTAATTGCTAAACTCTTCTAATACAACAGATATGGGGCTGCTGTTTAAAACGGAAATCAATTTGAATGCAGATTGTTGCAAACAAACCATACGCATTGCTTTTTGTTGTATGATTTCCCTCCTTTTCCATATATGATTGCCTACCATCTTGAAAGTTCCATTGTGAAGAGTGAAGTATTAAATTCACCCGTCTGTTTCAAAACCAAGTATTACTTTCACAGATGAATCATGGAATTCTGAATATTTATCTCCATAACTCCATACAGCGATTCAAGAATAAGATCCGTTACCAAGTTTAAGATTCAATTGCGGGACTGAGACACTTCAGCTCCCCCAAATTGCTCCGCAGATTTGGCCAGTGAGTAACTGCACCACAGACCAGGAAGATTTCGACTTTGATCCATGTCTGTTGTTCAACTGAGCCAGTGGTAGGGGCATTACAGTTGGCCTCCGCTCCTCTGGATTGGGGAGAGGAAAATCGGCCAAGAATCCTATCCCTACTGTAAGTACACATTTGTGGATGTCAGGTTGCAATGGATGCAGTTGAATAGTCTGCCAGCTTTAACTGTCAAGGCTTACGTGTGTAGTGGCCATTTTACTGAGGTACCAGAGGCATCTAGGAAACGACAACTTAGCATGGAATCCACTCTTTCAAGACGAGGGGAGGAGAAAAAATTGCATTGGGTGGGGGGGGGAAATATTGCCAGAAACCTTATTTTTCCTAATTTCAGTTCCATACAGCAAGCAGGACATGGAGAAATCATTGTAAAGTACTTGAATACAGGAAATTATTCGAACCATTTCAGAGAGAAGTAACAGTTCAAATACAGTTTTATAATGGCATTCACTAAAACACCTGTTGTATAAAGCAGGTTATAAAGTGTGACTAATCATCCCCTGGTGTATGCAGTCGTTTGTTTACCTCTTTGTCCATATATAGGAAATACTAATGGAAAGAATGAAAAAACAACTCCGTGAGTGGGATGAAAATCTCAAGGATGACTCGCTTCCCTCAAATCCTGTAGGTAAGAATTAATTAAATGTTTCACTCTTTCTTTCATCGTGCATAAAAAGTCTATTGTTAGTTTTGCCATGCAGATTCAAGAAGCTTTTCTTCTGCAGTGCAAATCAGACTGCGGTTTTTAAAAATGTAACTTCTTAACTTGGTTCATGCTCGTCAATGGATTTAACTATATGTTGAAAAGGTTCTGAAGTATCTAGCCCAGATATAGTTTGAAATCTGTGTGCAGTCAATGTGTATTGAGGGGGGGGGGGCGGGGTGGAATTTGCTATTTTTTCTTCAACAGAAACTGTATTATTGTGTTCAGATTTTTCTTATAGAGTTGCTGCTTGTTTACCAATTGATGATGCCTTAAGAATAGAGCTTCTGAAAATTGGTAGTGCAATTCAGCGGTTGCGTTGTGAATTGGATCTGATGGACAAAGTAAGTGCTGAAAAATGTGTTTTACTGTAATAAACTATAATTGTGCATTTAAACTGGTTCAACTAGTAATTTGTGATGTATTTCATCAACCACTGAAACCAAACAAGCAATTCTATCTGTATAATTAAACGCCTTAAGTGTTGCACCCCTTCAACCAATACCATTGTTGAGACCAATGTCCCTTCAACTAATCAGATCACAGAACAATGTAATCAAGGACACTGTCTAAGGTCACATGAAAAATGGGTAATTGGGCAAGTTGCACGATGGCTGCTAGTGCTCTTTTCCAATGAGTCGCAGTTTTCAGGAGAGGGGAGAAAATTAGAAGAGAAGGAAAAAATACAACGCCATACAAATATGTTCACTACAGTGCTGTAGCATTGCATGTAGTAAAAATAACAGGAATTGCCATTTACTATAGTAAATATGTCTTGAATACAGTGCTTTTGTAATGTAACACAATTACAAAAATCTTTACATTTATTTAACTAATTTTTTGTTTACAGTGTACGTCTCTTTGTTGTAAAAGATGTCACCACACAGAAATAACTACCAAAAATGATATTTTCAGGTGAGTTTTCCTTTTGATGCAATTGTCACTGTAGGATTCTAATTCTATAACCCAGCACATGAGATCCTTGGACTGTTAGCATTGCCACAGGCCAGCCACTGCTATTATATAGAATAACAGCCTGGTTGAAATTGAGTATGCAGAAGGAAAAATATGAACAAACGGTTTGATTGGTAATAATGTAGATCTATTTAGTTAGAATCATAGAATCATAGAAGTTTACAACACGGAAACAGGCCCTTCGGCCCAACATGTCCATGTCGCCCAGTTTATACCACTAAGCTAGTCCCAATTGCCTGCACTTGGCCCATATCCCTCGATACCCATCTTACCCATGTAACTGTCCAAATGCTTTTTAAAAGACAAAATTGTACCCGCCTCTACTACTGCCTCTGGCAGCTCGTTCCAGACACTCACCACCCTTTGAGTGAAAAAATTGCCCCTCTGGATCCTTTTGTATCTCTCCCCTCTCACCTTAAATCTATGCCCCCTCGTAATAGACTCCCCTACCTTTGGGAAAAGATTTTGACTATCGACCTTATCTATGCCCCTCATTATTTTATAGACTTCTATAAGATCACCCCTTAACCTCCTACTCTCCAGGGAATAAAGTCCCAGTCTGTCTAACCTCTCCCTGTAAGTCAAACCATCAAGTCCCGGTAGCATCCTAGTAAATCTTTTCTGCACTCTTTCTAGTTTAATAATATCCTTTCTATAATAGGGTGACCAGAACTGTACACAGTATTCCAAGTGTGGCCTCACCAATGCCCTGTACAACTTCAACAAGACATCCCAACTCCTGCATTCAATGTTCTGACCAATGAAACCAAGCATGCTGAATGCCTTCTTCACCACCCTATCCACCTGTGACTCCACTTTCAAGGAGCTATGAATCTGTACTCCCAGATCTCTTTGTTCTATAACTCTCCCCAACGCCCTACCATTAACGGAGTAGGTCCTGGCCCGATTCGATCTACCAAAATGCATCACCTCACATTTATCTAAATTAAACTCCATCTGCCATTCATCGGCCCACTGGCCCAATTTATCAAGATCCCGTTGCAATCCTAGATAACCTTCTTCACTGTCCACAATGCCACCAATCTTGGTGTCATCTGCAAACTTACTAACCATGCCTCCTAAATTCTCATCCAAATCATTAATATAAATAACAAATAACAGCGGACCCAGCACCAATCCCTGAGGCACACCGCTGGACACAGGCATCCAGTTTGAAAAACAACCCTCGACAACCACCCTCTGTCTTCTGTCGTCAAGCCAATTTTGTATCCAATTGGCTACCTCACCTTGGATCCCATGAGATTTAACCTTATGTAACAACCTACCATGCGGTACCTTGTCAAATGCTTTGCTGAAGTCCATGTAGACCACGTCTACTGCACAGCCCTCATCTATCTTCTTGGTTACCCCTTCAAAAAACTCAATCAAATTCGTGAGACATGATTTTCCTCTCACAAAACCATGCTGACTGTTCCTAATTAGTCCCTGCCTCTCCAAATGCCTGTAGATTCTGTCCCTCAGAATACCCTCTAACAACTTACCCACTACAGATGTCAGGCTCACTGGTCTGTAGTTCCCAGGCTTTTCCCTGCCGCCCTTCTTAAACAAAGGCACAACATTTGCTACCCTCCAATCTTCAGGCACCTCACCTGTAGCGGTGGATGATTCAAATATCTCTGCTAGGGGACCCGCAATTTCCTCCCTAACCTCCCATAACGTCCTGGGATACATTTCATCAGGTCCCGGAGATTTATCTACCTTGATGCGCGTTAAGACTTCCAGCACCTCCCTCTCTGTAATATGTACACTCCTCAAGACATCACTATTTATTTCCCCAAGTTCCCTAACATCCATGCCTTTCTCAACCGTAAATACCGATGTGAAATATTCATTCAGGATCTCACCCATCTCTTGTGGTTCCGCACATAGATGACCTTGTTGATCCTTAAGAGGCCCTACTCTCTCCCTAGTTACCCTTTTGCCCTTTATGTATTTGTAGAAGCTCTTTGGATTCACCTTTGCCTGATCTGCCAAAGCAATCTCATATCCCCTTTTTGCCCTCCTGATTTCTCTCTTAACTCTACTCCGGCAATCTCTATACTCTTCAAGGGATCCACTTGATCCCAGCTGCCTATGCATGTCATATGCCTCCTTCTTCTTTTTGACGAGTGCCTCAATCTCCCGAGTCATCCAAGGTTCCCTACTTCTACCAGCCTTGCCCTTCACTTTATAAGGAATGTGCTTACACTGAACCCTGGTTAACACACTTTTGAAAGCCTCCCACTTACCAGACGTCCCTTTGCCTGCCAACAGACTCTCCCAATCAACTTCTGAAAGTTCCTGTCTAATACCATCAAAATTGGCCTTTCCCCAATTTAGAATTTTAACTTTTGGGCCAGACCTATCCTTCTCCATAGCTATCTTAAAACTAATGGAATTATGATCACTGGTCCCAAAGTGATCCCTCACTAACACTTCTGTCACCTGCCCTTCCTTATTTCCCAAGAGGAGGTCAAGTTTTGCCCCCTCTCTAGTCGGGACATCCACATACTGAATGAGAAATTCCTCCTGAATACACTCAACAAATTTCTCTCCATCCAAGCCCCTAATGCTATGGCTGTCCCAGTCAATGTTGGGAAAGTTAAAGTCCCCTACTATTACCACCCTATTTTTCTTGCAGCTGTCTGTAATCTCCTTACATATTTGCTCCTCAATTTCCCGTTGACTATTTGGGGGTCTGTAGTACAATCCTATCAAAGTGATCTCTCCCTTCTTATTTTTCAGTTCTACCCATATGGACTCAGTGGGCGAACCCTCGGATATATCCCTTCTCCCTAATCAAGAACGCAACTCCCCCTCCTCTCTTACCTCCTGCTCTATCTTTCCTATAGCATCTGTACCCTGGAACATTGAGCTGCCAGTCCTGCCCCTCCCTTAGCCATGTTTCAGTAATAGCTATAACATCCCAGTCCCATGTACCCATCCATGCCCTGAGTTCATCTGCCTTGCCCATCAGACTTCTTGCATTGAAATAAATGCAGTTTAATCTAGTCTTCCCTTGGTCTTTGCCCTGCTTTCTCAGACCATCTGTCCGGTCATGTTCTGTACACTCTCCCTTACTGCCTTTTGTTTCTGTCACCACTTTATTTCCCACTGACTTCCTGCATCGGTTCCCATCCCCCTGCCACATTAGTTTAAACCCTCCCCAACAGCACTAGCAAACACTCCCCCTAGGACATTGGTTCCAGTCCTGCCCAGATGCAGACCGTCCAATTTGTACTGGTCCCACCTCCCCCAGAACCGGTTCCAATGGCCCAGGAATTTGAATCCCTCCCTCTTGCACCATCTCTCAAGCCACGTATTCATCTTAGCTATCCTGTCATTCCTACTCTGACTAGCCCGTGGCACTGGTAGCAATCCTGAGATTACTACCTTTGAGGTCCTACTCTTTAGTTTAACTCCTAACTCCCTAAATTCAGCTTGTAGGACCTCATCCTGTTTTTTACCTATATCGTTGGTGCCTATATGCACCACGACAACTGGCTGTTCACCCTCCCCCTCCAGAATGTCCTGCAGCCGCTCCGAGACATCCTTGACCCTTGCACCAGGGAGGCAACATACCATCCTGGAGTCTCGGTTGCGTCCGCAGAAACGCCTGTCTATTCCCCTTACAATCGAGTCCCCTATCACTATAGCTCTGCCACTCTTTTTCCTGCCCTCCTGTGCAGCAGAGCCAGCCACGGTGCCATGAACCTGGCCACTGCCACCTTCCCCTGGTGAGCCATCTCCGCCAACAGTATCCAAAACGGTATACCTGTTTTGGAGGGAGATGACCGCAGGGGACCCCTGCACTGCCTTCCTACTCTTCCTCTGTCTGTTGGTCACCCATTCACTATCTCCCTCAGTAATTTTTATCTGCGGTGTGACCAACTCACTGAACGTGCTATCCACGACTTTCTCAGCATCGCGGATGCTCCAAAGTGAGTCCATCCGCAGCTCCAGAGCCGTCAAGCGTTCAAACAATAGCTGCAGCTGGACACACTTCCCGCAGGTGAAGGAATCAGGGATACAGGAAGGAGCCCTGAATTCCCACATCCCACAAGAGGAACATGACACGGCGCTGGGATCTCCTGCCATGACTTAACCCTTAAGTTAGCTTAACAACAACTGCAATGTCAAGAGAAAAAAAAGGAAAGAAAAACTACTTACCACTCCCTTTAAGGAGTTTACTCCTTTAAATTGTTCTCAATTTAGAGAATGTTAACTACACTAGGGACCTTGATTGACTAAAAAATAAACGCTACTTCCTATAAGACCTGCAGACCTTCCCTTTCCTTTTACTTTAGTTACTGTCGATAAGTAGAAATACTCACCTGAACCTACTCACCAATCAGGTGCCTCCCCTGTGTCGCGTCCCGATCTGATTCCTGACGTCACTTCGAACTCGGTCGCAGCTCCGCTCGGCTCCTCTCAGCGCTCTGAAATCCCGCCTTTTATCGGACGCTCCCTCCGCTCGGCTCGGCTCCTCTCAGCTGTTCTCAGCGCTCTGAAATCCCGCCTTTTATCGGACGCTCCCTCCGCTCG
This sequence comes from Heptranchias perlo, assembly GCF_035084215.1. Classification (NCBI taxonomy): domain Eukaryota; kingdom Metazoa; phylum Chordata; class Chondrichthyes; order Hexanchiformes; family Hexanchidae; genus Heptranchias; species Heptranchias perlo. Next base: position 42,103,540 of record NC_090341.1, on the reverse strand, counting down.
GCTCGGCTCCTCTCAGCGCTCTGAAATCCCGCCTTTTATCGGACGCTCCCTCCGCTCGGCTCGGCTCCTCTCAGCGCTCTGAAATCCCGCCTTTTATCGGACGCTCCCTCAGCTCGGCTCCTCTCAGCGCTCTGAAATCCCGCCTTTTATCGGACGCTCCCTCCGCTCGGCTCGGCTCCTCTCAGCGCTCTGAAATCCCGTCTTTTATCGGACGCTCCCTCCGCTCGGCTCGGCTCCACTCAGCTGTTCTCAGCGCTCTGAAATCCCGCCTTTTATCGGACGCTCCCTCCGCTCGGCTCGGCTCCTCTCAGCTGTTCTCAGCGCTCTGAAATCCCGCCTTTTATCGGACGCTCCCTCCGCTCGGCTCGGCTCCTCTCAGCACTAAAGATTTTCCTTTCAAATTTATAGCATACCATTTATGCATGGTCTCAGTGCAATATTTAATAAATTTGCAATTACTGCTATAAATTTGAAAGGAAAAACTTAAGTGCAACTAAATAGATCTACATTATTACCAATCAAACCGTTTGTTCATATGTAATTAAGATCTGCATTCAGTGCACACCTCAAAGTTGTCATTCACCACAGAGCCAAAAATAATGTCCTTCCCTGCCATCTTTGGACTGTAGGTGTTTAGCAACAGTGAGTTCCAAATTTCACCCCATCCCCCCACAGTATTGCCAGACCAAATGATTCCCCAATGCTACCAAACACTAGCAGCCTCACCTCAGTTCTGCCAAATTTTAGGGCCACCCCCAGTGCTGCCAAAGCCAAGGGGCACGTCTAGCTTTCACAGAATAATGGACAACATCATGGAATTCAATTCCGAAAGCACCATTTTTTTTTTAAATCCCCAAAATGCCTCTTAATAAAAATAGCATTTTATTTATTCAAAGTCACTGTATATCAGTGCCCTGATATAATCACTTACCTGCCATAAGTACCCCCACTGTTGTAAAACAATGTATCCTCCGACTCATGGAAAATCAGCTCGTATATTCAAAAAAAAATTAGTTAGAATATGGTTATTACTGCAACAATCTAATAAGGATGACATTTTTGTTCTGGAACCGATGAACGTAAGAATTGGAGTAGGCCATTTAGATCCGTGCCTATTCCGCAATTCAATTAGATCATTTGACTGATCTGTACCTCATCCCCATTACCTTTGCTCCATATTGTTACCTAACAAAAATTTATCGATCTCCAAGTCTTGAAAAATTTCAGTTGACCCATATTTGACTGCCTTTTGGGGAGAAAGTTTCAGATTTCTACTACCCTTTGTACGAAAAGGTGCTTCCAGATTTTGCTCCCAAATGGCCTAGCTCTAATTTTAAGATTATACCCCCTTGTTCTGGATTCCTCCACCAGAGGAAATAGCTTTTCTATATATCTACTCTGTTGAAACCCCTTATTTTAAACACCTTGATGAGATCACCCCTCCTCGTCCTTCTTAACTCAAACCAAGTTTATGCAACCTGTCCTCATAATTTAATCTTTTAAGTCCTAGTATCATTCTGGTGAAATCTGTGCTGTACCCCTCTACGGCCAACATATCCTTCCTGAGGTGCAGTACTCCAGATAAGATCTAACCAAGACTCTGTACAACTGAAGCATCACTTCCTCACTTTTGAATCCCAACCCCCTTAAGATGGTCAAATTCCATTAGCCTTTTTGATTACTTTTTATACTGGTTCACTAGCTTTGTGATTTGTGTATATGGACACCTAAATCCCTTTGCTTCTCCACATCTCCTCGTCTCTTGCCATTAATATTCCAATTTGTCTTTCTCAGATCGAAAGTGGATGACCTCACACTTCCCCCATTTGAACTCCATCTGCCATAGTTTTACTCACCGGTCTGTATGTCCCTTTGTAACTTCCTGCTCTCATCTACACAACTCACTGCCTCCTAACCTAGTGACATCTGAAAACTTGGATATACAACTCTCTTCCTGCATCCAAGTTATTCAGACATATGTATAAAGTGAAAAGCTGAACTCCAGCAATTATCGTAGAAGTTGAACTACCTCAATGATTGTATATTTTGGTTTGCATGGTTATTCACTGCTTAACTAATTCTTCTCTTTTTTAATAGTTTATCCTTGTATGGACCCATGGCTGCCTATGTGAATGCTCATGGTTATGTACATGAAACCCTCACTGTATATAAAGCTAACAACCTGAACTTAATTGGTCGACCATCAACTCAGCATAGCTGGTTCCCTGGGTAATCTCTAATTTAACTTTGTCTCTGACTATGTTAAATTTCACATTGGCTACTGTACTGTAGTCAGTGAAATACTAAATGTCCCTGTTCTATTCAGTGCCTAATTCATTCTGATCACTTCACTTTATTATTTAGCAATGCTCAATGTTTATATCACAAAGGTAGCACACCATCTATTTTGACAGTATTGGACATTTTCTATTACATAGCATTGATATTATGTTTGACTACTTTTTATGCCGAGCTCTAATCAAAAGAATTACCAGTATTTAAATACTGGTGTTTATTCATATCAAGCAAGCAGTATTGTCAAAGTTTCTGCAAGGTTTAGGCATCACAACAAATGCTGCATTGAAGAAAGTAAACTTTTGGGTTATTGAAGTGGAATTAGATCCTAAACTACTCACTTGGGTGTATGTATATACTGCGTGAAAAAAGCACGACTTGCCTGGATAATGGAGAATTTGGCATCTGAAGCAAGACACGAATTCAATTGATCAAAACCTAAGCATTGAGAAAAATTAATTCACTGGACAGTATCTGCACTGCTGTTTAAAATGTAATATAAATAAATGTTTGCTTTAATAAACTGATATGTGGAACAAATGTGGTTGTCAGGGGGAAAATTGTGTAAATTGCAAATCAAGTGTAGAGTGCTTTATGGATGAACTAGAAAAAAGAAATTAGGGCCCAGTAGTGAGGCAACAAAATCTATCCATGAAATCAATATAAAATTTAATTTTGCACATCTGACTGTTATAACAGAGCTAGTTATGTACATTTCTCATTAAATTTAAATTATTTTTAATGTATATGTGCAAATGCAAAAACAATTATATGAAAGTAAGATTGACATGAGATGAACTGTTACTAGTATCTTCTCAATATCGTTGTTTATCATGTATCGTGTGCCAATTTTGATTTATATCCTCACATGGTTCACTTGCAGGTTTCTTAACACCCCTCATTTTGCTGTGAAATATTTTGCAGGTTTGCATGGACTATCGCCCAGTGCTGCACTTGTGGAAGTCACATGGGCTGGAAGTTTACAGCAACTAAGAAAGAATTGTTGCCCCAGAAGTTTTGGGGATTAACGCGGTCAGCTTTGCAACCCAGGATACCAGAACTGGATGATGAAAATCAGGAAGGATGCTGGCGACCATGTCTTTGAGAGAGAGGGGGTGTGTGTGTGTGTGTGTGTGTGTGTGTATACATATGAATGAAACAGTGAATAGCACTGTAGTTACTTGTGCCAAAAGATGAAACCTCTAGTTCTGCTAATCACAGTTATTCAACAAAAGAATAACAAACTGTGAGTGGTATGCACAACATGGCTCTGTTGGATCTGATTACTTCAAAATTAAATATTCAGATTCAAATGACTGGCAAAGCACTGTTTGAAATATGCTTGCACATTGTCTTCATTAAGTGACAATAAATTACAGTATTGTTGTAGACCAGCTCACCAGATCAGGTGCAATGATTTAATAAATGTTTTTAAAAAAAACATTTTTAAAAAATCTTTTTGAGTTAACATGATAGTCATTATTAAATGTTTCTTGCAATATGGGTAAACTGTATTTTTATTTAGGATGTTGAAATTCTTGGAGAAATTCATGGATTTAATGTACCAAGAAAGCTTTGCTGTATCATTTAGGGTAGGGCCATTCATAGCCTAAATCTGAAAAAGAAAGTAATGTCTATCATATATCTGTGCTTTTTTTTTTAAAAAAGGTGACATTTCAAACGTCTAGTTCAAGCATTTGGTGTTGATTGAGAGTTCTGGGTTATTAAGATATAGTTTTTATAGTAATTCTCTACAACAAGACCTTACCATTGTGTGAAGAATAATCTTCCTGTATCATACTCTGCATCAATTGGCTTCTTGACTAGGACCAGGAACTTAATTGCATTTCTAAGGATGGATGCTGAAAGTAGATATTGCATTGTCTTACATCTTTGCCAACTGCTCTTGTGCAAATCAGTAAAAGAATGTAGGAAGGGGAAGCTAAGCATTAAATCCTGAGGGTCAATTTTACAACCTTGCACTCCTAGTGGGGAGCCCCCTCTGCTGGGAGTGTTTATAGTGAATTTGGGTACATGGACCCTACAATTTTCCATCCACTCATTAGTGGGTTGTTCGGAGTACCTACCCAAATTCCAGATATGTGCTCCCAATAGGCAAGTTTCTTTGTCGGGAGTACAACTCTATAAAATCAGCCCCACTAATTCAGTAGCTAGACTTGAAAGCGAAAAGATGTTCGCAATCCAATGAGGAGGGCATGGTATTTGAATTTTGCATGGATGCTAATAGGTAAGGCCATTGAGCATCACCTTGCATTGTTCTTTTAAGATGCTAACTGACTTCCAGAATTTTATATTTAATGAACAAATAAAAGTAATGTTTTATAACATGGAAACATTATGCAGTACAATTAACTTTTGAAAAAAAATTGTTTTGCATAATTCCAGGAGCTGACCTGTAACAAGATTATTGTAATAACTTAATGAATGCTTTAATTGTAATTTTGTTTAATAAATCTACAGTTATTAGTCTGCTGAGGCTGTTGCAAAAATTATCTGCTGTAGGCATTTCAAAGTAGCAAATATAATATTATTGATAGACCAGAATTTGCTAAAATGCATTAGTGATATGATGAACTTGTTAATAAGGCACTACAGTGCTGTTCTTTGTTTTCATTCATTCTGGCAAATTACTTAGTTCCTAGTGTTACAATGGGATCTATTTTTCTTGGAGACTGTCTGTAAATAAATGGGATTTACTGCTTGTTTAGTAATTTGAGAATCATTGAGTTGAAAGCATTGTTTTAACTGTAAGTGTTCTGAGAAGCAGTGCTCTTTTCAGTAACACTGGCTTTTTGTCTGTTTTCTCTTGAAAGAAAAATTATATTCTTTACAAAGCAAATAAAAAGGATCTGTGATGCAACTGAGCTCATTAAAGAGATTTTGGAGACATTACCTTTAAAAGAATCTTGGTGTTTTATGACGCTAACCTACTTCCATAATTTTATATTTAATGAGAAAATTAAAGTATACATTTTTTATAACATGGAAGCATTATGCAGTGCAATTTTGCCTTTTTGTTTTTTAAAAAAAACATTGTTAAATTGGTAAAGCTACAAGCAGTTTTTTTTAAACTCCTAGTGGAACAGTCAGTTTAAATCTTACTCTGTGTTCTTGGAAGACAAGTCTTTTTAAAACATAACGCTGGTAATTGTGACACCATCTGTCATGTAACTGTTCCAGAAGAACATCCAAAGTATCAAACAGGATGCAAGGCTCTTTTATGACGCAGTGATTGGGGGGGAAAAAATTGTTGCATTCTGTGTAAACTTCTCAATATACAGAATCTGAGCAATTAGAAGTATATTGGAGGATTGAGGCTGTTTTTTTATGATGATTTTGTATTTCTTACTATTGGGAATATATATATACTGTCTTTAGGCGTCCCTGCTCTGCTACTCACATCCCAGTTCCGAAAGATTTGAGTCGACCCTAATTGGTTACGGTGGCACATAATTTATTGTGAACAGTTTAATACACACTGTATTTAAGCAGCAGTTTACAGGATGGAAACTGGAGGTGTATTACCCGCTGGGTCAGGCTCCCGCCTTGGTCCTCGCCTCTCGTAATCCTCACTGCTCCCACCCTCTTGGATCCTGCCTTTTGCAGACTTTCTACACAGGCGTTGGGCTCCTGCCACTTCGTCCACCTTAACAACTCGTCTGCTGCTTCTTGAGGGATCCCCGACACTGAGCCCTTGCTTGAGCTCTGTCTTTATACACTGCTTAGCTGGAAGTCCTGTGGTCAGCTGACTACCCATCCCCAGCCAAAGTAGTGAGGCAGACAGTAGTCCATCAGCTTGACAAAAGGATCTCAATTGCCAGCACCAGGCTGACATCATTGACTTGCTGGGAGAATAACAAAACCCTTACTCTCGAGGAGATGGCTTAATGTTCCCTCATCAATAGTTGTTAATGTTAACAACATGGGACAATTGCCAAGTATTCAGCCTCATCCATGAGATGGGCGGCTCGTCCTTCCCCAGTATCTTGAACAAAGGATGAGCTGTGTCCCCACAATACACATTTTACAGACTAATCACTTCAAAAATACTGTCTGCAGCTGTTCCTAGGAAAATTATAAGCTTGGATCACTAGCTGTCCAAGGAACAGCTAGTGATCCAAGCTTATAATTTGTACAGCATATGTGGTTACAGTTAAATGTATTTCATGATACACACAGTGCATAAACAATTCCTTTTAAATAATATTTAAAAGTAGAATGGATGTAAATTCAACTATCCTTTATGAGTTTCATTTGCAACAACAAACAAAAATCTACTGGAAACACTCAGCAGGTCTGGCAACACCTGTGGAGAAAAGAGACAAGTTACATTTTGGATCCTGATCCTCCTTCAAAACCCTTTTTCTTCAGATCTTGAAGGGTCCATACTAGAAATGTTAGCTTGTCTGTGTTCTCCACAGAAGCTCTCTGATCTGAATATTTCCAGTATTTTCTGTTTTTATTTGATTTCCAGCATCTGCAGTATTTTGATTTTTGGTAGTATTCAACTATACTATTTGTATCTATCATAAGGATATAAATAAGAGCAGGAGTCGGCCATCCGGCCCCTCAGGCTTGCTCTGCCATTCAATAAGATCATGGTTGATCTTCGACCTCAACTTCACATTTCTGCCCGATCCCCATTTCCCTTGATTCCCTTAGAGTCCAAACATCTATCGATCTCTGCCTTGAATATACTCAACGACTGAGCATCCACAGCCATTTGGCGTAGAGAATTCCAAAGATTCACAACCCTCTGAGTGTAGAAATTTCTCCTTATCTCAGTCCTAAATGGCTGACCCCTTATCCTGAGATTATGATCCCTAGTTCCAGACTCTCCAGCCAGGGAAAATAGTGTCTCAGCATTTACCGTTTCAAGCCCTCTGAGTCGTGCATGTTTCAATGTGATCACCTCATTTTTCTAAACTCCAGAGAGCATAGGCCAAATCTACCCAATCTCTCATAGTACAACTCTCTCGTCCAGGAGTCAATCTACTGAACCTTCATTGCACTACCTCTAACGCAAGTATATTATCCAAAGAGTTTACTGGTCCGTTTGAAGCTTCAGTGAATGTTCACACATTCAGAATGCAATTACAGTTCAGCAAAGGAAAAGCTTATTGTCAAATTGGGGGGAAAATAATAATGAAATGAATCCTTGAAACTTCTGTTGCTGAGAGGATATTTTTTCCCCATTAATTGAGCGTGATTCTGGAAGTTCTAGCTATTAACTTTTTTTTAAAATCTCAATTCATTTGCAAGAGTTCCTCGAACTGAAGGAGACCATATCAAACTAGGAAATAATTCAACCACTTTGATGCTTGCGTTCAGAATTATTATCCAGTTGTCAGTTTTAAAGCTCAAGTTTCTATTTTGACGTCTTGATATATGAAGGTGACATAAACAAATTTATAGAGCAAATATTCTGATGTGTAGGAGCAGCCTTGCTGGCATTAATCTTGCAAGTGGGGACCAGAAAATTATTCTGTGAAGTTGGCATATCATTTTGGAGCCCATTTAGACAGCCTGAAGATTTGGCTAATGCCTGCATGTCCATCTTCTCAAGCACCACCACAAAACAGATATAATGAGGCACATTCAGTCAATAATGCTTTTGGTCTCTTGGGGATGTGTTTCAGATGCTTGTCTTCAACCATCTGTCATATTTTCATTGCAATTTTATTTTCCTCAACATTGCTGTAAACTGTAGAATTGAGAGACTTTTAATTAAAGTAAGAAAGGATTAGCCAACAAAACTAAAATATACGGAGCTTTGCAAATTCCATGTAGTTAATCCCTATTCAGGACAAAAACATCAGTGCATAGTTAATTAATAATAATTGAAATCACAACTTAAAATGAGCCTAAAAAGGGATTTTTTTTTCCCTGTTATTTCCTAGAACTGAATTGAAATTGATGACACGTATTAACTAAAGGAGTGACAAAAGTTTCTCAATAGCTGGATCAAGTTCACATAGAAACAAAATCAAATGTAAAACATTTTCATTAATCCTGCTGACTTGCCGAAGAAAGGCAATTAATATTGATCTTAAATTAGTTTAACCTGGAAAATATAGTCAATGAAATACTGAGGTGTAGTCAATATAATATCAAAGAACATAAAACAAAACCAGTCAGTACAAAATCAGTCAAAATAGCATTTTTTCAATTTATCGCAGTCTACCTTGCACAGAAAGCAGCAAATAAAATGTGCAATATACTAATACTGCTTCATTTTAATAAGATGTACTCAGGAGGCAGTGTCATGCTACAAATACTGTAAAATGAAATAGGATTATCTCAAACTGTAGCAGAGCAAATTCACTCAAGTTGTTCCACTGACAATGAACACCTCTAACTTACTGAACAGAAAAATCTTGCACATGGATCCATTTATTCCAAGAATAGAAAATAAATAATCCATACTTTCCTAGTCTCAAAACAAACTCTTATTTTGAGGCCAACATTATATATTTGGTGCCTTTTATAAAACAAAATCTTAGTCACCTATGTGGGCATTAACAAAAGTAGACCCATTTTCAGGTTTCAGTAAGGTATCCTGTATAAACGTTTCTAACAAATAAAATCTATTTGAACAAATGTTGTAATTAATATATGTTAAAAGTCTTTTATTAAAAATGTAAATATTTGCAAGAATAATTCAACTGAATTTTTAAAATACTTGATCCTCAAAGGAAATGGAAGAAAACAGACTTGCTTTGTTTACAGTATGTATAAATGATTTAGAGCTAGTATGGGGAATTTAGGGTCTTTCCCAGAGGTTCGTGGAGCTGGACGATAGTTCAGACAAAGTAACTCACCTGACTTGGTAGTTTTGTGAATCAAAGTGATTATTTATTTATTTATTTATTTATTTAGTGATTTAAAAAGAGCACATAGCAAGAATAAAGCAACTCAATACATGGATTATTCTACCCGGTAATACAAGTGGGGGTTCGCAATGTTCCTTATTTAATGATTTAAAAGAGCGCATGAGCAGGCACAAAGCAAAGGGAGCAAGTAGCTTATACAACCTTATGCATCAAAGCAGCCGTCTCGGTCTAGAAGTAGGATGTCAATTGCTGCAGTAACAGGTGCGTCGTTGAGAGATGTGACGAGTGATGTGTCGAGGTTCTTCTCATCAAGGTTTGTCTTTTCATCAAAGTTTAGAGACAAAGTGGTTTGGTCAAAGCTCAGAATCGAAGTCTTTTTGTCAAAGTTCAGAAACAAAGGGCTCGATTTTCGCACCCCCGAGCGGGTGCGTTCATGGTGGGGGGGTTGCGAAAATCAGGGATTCCTGGGGCGGGTCCGGAGCCTGGCTCCAACCCGCCCACTTCCGGGTTCCCCAGTGACGCGCTGACATGCGTGCGCAGCCCCCGCATGTGGGACTCCCGCCGGCAATTAAAGCCAGCGGGGTGCCACTTAAAGTACTTGAACCGGTACTTCAGGTTGTTTACAGACCTGATTGACCTGATATTTTAGGAGGGGTGGGATTCTGCAATGCACTGAGACTGTTTCCCATACTGGGGGAAACACTCCCAGTTCAAATGAATGTGTTGCAGCCATCAGCCTGTGGCAGCTGCAAAGGTCCATTTGACAGGTGAGGGGGGGTGGGGGAGACCCTCACTCATTGCAGGAGGCCACTCTCACTTTGGACAAAGTTTGGCCTCCACCACCCTCCTCCTAACACTACAATTGACCAACTTGGAACCTCAACCCCGGTGTGCGGACACATTTACCTACCTTGCGGACCCCCTCAAACATACATCTTCCAGATGGGGGCCGCCGTAGTTTCAGTCATGACCTCCTCGGAGGACGAACAGCTTCACCAGCCTTGCGGCCACGCCGTCCACCTCTGACATGTGGAGCTCCACAACACAGTGCTGTGACACATCCACCTGCATAGCAGGAGGGAGGGCAACCGCAGAGAGAGAGATGCGTCGCAGAAGGCACTATCCTCGCCACAGGGTCTACAGACCGAGGCTCAGCTTCCTGGACCTCTGAGGAGCAGTGCATACGGAGGCTCAGAGTCAGTCGCCAGGTAGTCGCGGACATCTGCAGCCTCCTTAACGAAGAGCTGCTCCCGGATGGACCGAGCACCATCTTCTTACCTGTCGCTGTCAAAGTCACCTCTGCCCTCAAATTCTTTGCCTCCGGATCCTTCCAGGGTGCCACCGGGGACATCACCGAGGTCTCCCAGTCGTCTGCACACAAGTGCATAAGGCAGGTCACGGACGGCTTGTTTCACAGGGCCTCACGTTATATCAACTGCCCCATGGATAACCTCAGCCAGATGGAGAGGGCAGTGGGATTCCACGCTGTGGCTGGCTTCCCACGGGTGCAGGGTGTAATCGATTGCATCCATATAGCAATAGGAGCACCTTCACATGAGCCAGGACTGTTCGTCAACAGGAAGGGCTATCACTCCATCAACACTCAGCTCATCTGTGACCACCGCAAGAGATTCTTTCACGTATGCACCAGATACCCTGACAGCTGCCACGATTCCTTCATCCTCAGGGAGTCCACCGTCCCGCCCCTCTTCCACTCACCCAACACCCGCAAGGGCTGGCTCCTCGGGGACAAGGGATATCCCCTGCACACGTGGCTTATGACACCTCTGAGGAACCCCATCACCGAGCCACAGCGTTGATATAATGACAGCCACATCGCTACCAGGTCTACAATTGAGCAAGCTATAGGGCTGCTCAAGATGCGCTTCAGGTGCCTCGATCATTCTGGGGGAGCGCTCCAATACGCACCACACAGAGTGGGATGCATTATAGCCGTCTGTTGTGCCCTACACAACATGGCACAACAGAGAGGGGTGCCGCTGGAGGAGGCCCCATCCACGTCTGCCACCCATATTGAGGACGAGGAGGAGGAGGAGGACGGGGAGGAGGAGGAGGATGAGGAGGAGGAACAACCCATGGGCAGAACAGTGGCTCACCTGGCTGCTCGTGAGGCCAGGGAGTCACCGATATGTGAACGGTTCATCAGACTGTGTGAAGAGTCCAGTCCTCATCACCTGGACAGAGGAGCGGCCACACCAATCTCCTCCCCTGCCCCCTGCACGAAACAGTGGTCCAACTACACCTACACCCACTGTAGAATGACCCAATGGGTGGCATCCAGTGTGCGTGTTCATGGTGAACCCCATGAAAGGGACCTATTCCATGAGCCAATCAAAAATGAGCAAGACGTGGCAGTAGTGGTGATAATATTAGGATTTATTGTGCATGTGGCAGAAAACAAATATAAATAAAAAACATGACAAATCGTCAAACACCCTTGCGCATTCCCTTTGTGCTCACAAAACCTTCGCCTTGCGTTTTCGGGAACCCCTACGTGGTTCTACCCCTGTGGCTGCAGCAGAGGTAGTGGCAGGTTGCTTTTGTCCATGCCCTGACCGATTAGATGCTCTGCACGGACGCCCTCAGGGTTTCGGTGCCTGTGAGGGCCCCTCCAAAGACTGCTTCACCTGCACCTGTGCAGGGGCAGACTCAGCCACCTAGAGAGGGGGCAGCATTGTGTGTACTGGCTGAGAGGGGGGCAACAGGTGAGACGTGGGAGAGCTTTGAGTGGCGTCCCCACTTCCATGTCCCCTTTCACCATCATCCCTCTCCTGGCCCAGGCCCACATCACTCCTTCCACCCTGCTGGACGACAGTTTGGAGGGCTTGTGTGAGGCCTTGGAAGACCACCTGTAAAGTATCTGTCAGCCTGTTTAAGGCGGCAGAATGTTGCTCACCCTGAATCCGAACAGCCATTGTCAGGGCCTGAATGGACTCATTGTTGAGCCGTGCTTGACATTCGATGGAGGCTAGCCTTTACTCCATTACAGACATTCCCGCACCTACCCGCGACACTATCTCAGAGATGCCTTCACGTCCCTGCGACAGTATCTCGGAGATACCCTCCTGTACCTGTGCCACCATTCCCCTCATGCAGGAGTTGGACTCCTCCATCCTGTGCGCGATTGTGGAGAATGGCACCTGTTCCAGCACCTCGGCAATGTGCTGCTGCCCCTCGATGACTCTCCGAGGTGCGTGTATCTGCGCTGGTGAATGCATGGCTCAGATGTGACGATGGACCCTCAGAGGCCGGCAGGTCCTCCGAGGAATCGCCCTCCACGGGCCTGCAAGAGAACAGAGAGCAATATTAGGCATGTGGACAGATGTCGAAGTGCTGCAGATGCCAAGTGATGCTAAGATCATTCGCTATCATGAGTGCTGAGTGTTAGCTTTCTGTCACCGGCCGCTTGTGCACTCCAGCGTGCAGCTGATGTCCAATGCCTGCTGCTCCGCATCTGTTAGCCTGGTGTGGTGGGCCCCCTCCGGTCCTTGCCCTCTCCAGGGCATTCTGGCATCTCTTCTCCTATCAAGGCAAAACACAGAGATGTGATTGAGTGATGGTTGCATGGTGAGCCGCTGCATGCATTGGTGTGGGTGGGGTTGAGCGTGAGGGAAATGCATGGGAGGGTGCATGTGCAACACAGCCATGATATTGTATGAGGATTGAGTTGCGTGGTAATGTTCGACTGCGGACAGGGGCAGTGAGTACGTGCAGGCAAGGTGAGGATGATGGTTGAGTGGATGTGAGGAGTGATGTGAGAGCGTTGTGGTGGCAGTGCAGAAGGGGTTGTGTGGTGGTGGAGGTGATGTGGAAGACGAAGTGTGGGAGAATGCGTAAGTATACTCACTTTGGCTGACCTGGTTAGGTCATTAAATCTCTTCCTGCACTGCACCCAGGTTCGTGGCACATTGCCGCTGCTGGTGACCTCCTCGGCCACCTCCAGCCAGGCCTTCTTCGTGGTGGAGGGAGGGCACTTCCTCCCATCGGATGGGAAAAGGATTTCCCTCCTCCTCCTCACCCCATCGAGCAGAACCTGGAGTGAGGAGTCCGAAAAACTTGGGGCAGCCTTTCCTCTGGCCTGCTCCATGGTTCAAAATTAGTTGTTTGCTGGAGGAGTATTGATGGCCTGCCCCTTAAAAAGGGCTCCTCCAGCTGACAGACTATGCTGCGCATGCGCAGTCCGCCCGCTGCACAGCTTTCCAGCGTGAAACCCAGTAGCAAAGGTAAGTGACTCCAATTAGCCTGTGATTGTGTGCGGAGCACATTGATTTCACCAGGCGCATTACCCACACGCCCAGTCGACCCCCCGCTGAGAACCCGCCGCCCTCCTAATATTGAGCCCAAAGTCTCGTTGGAGGAGCTCATACTGCAGTCGTTAAATCTTGAAGCTTCTTCCAGCTTCTCTGATGTTGTCTGTTTGTTGTTTTGACTACTACGATGTCTTTGTATGCTTCTGAGCAAATAGGTGTGAACCAAGTTACAAGAAGGCCCAATTTGTCCAAAGCATTAAGATGGGTGGCTGATTGGACCACTCATGGATCGTATGAACCTCTTATATCTTCCCCTCTATACAAAGCCAGTGTTCTATCAGTTCTTTGTCCTATGGAGTTGTTGTTGACATCAAAAACCTTCTGGAAGCTTCTCCTTATCAGTTGTTATTGAAAGTCGCAGCCTGTCTCCAGTTTCTGTATCGTCTTGCTCCTGCAGTGTTAAACTGATGTCCAACTGTCCAGTTTAAACGGTTTGCTCTTTGCTGTTTTGCAATTGTGCATTTATACTGTAATGTCCAGGGCAACTTAACCCTTGCTTTCAAACGTACTGTAAATGTACTATCCAAGTGAATGTCCAAATCCTTAAACGGACTGGTTAACCCTTTATGTTGAATCGTCCAGTAGTTCAAAAGAGTAAAACGGGCTTTGACCCAATGTCCAAAATCCTTACAGTCCCTTCTCAAGTGGATCTGACTAATCTTTTGACCGATCCACTTTCACACACTTTGAGCATTGTCCGTGATTGGTAAGTTTTCTTTATCATTGGGCCATGTTCCTGTATAGGATGGGTTTGCCATGGCATACGCAGAAAGAAGATTGCTTTGCCATGCTTGCGGATTAAACATTGCATTACACATAAGCAGATTATCAGAATAAGCACTAGTATACATTACGTACAGGTTAAAGCCTTACTAATCATTCTAACCCACGTGCGTTGTCCAACATTATATACTGTCTCCCACCACTCATGATCTACTAGTTTTTGTATTTTTTTGTTCTATAAGTGCATGAGCTGGTTTCATCTTCACAAAGTTTGTCAGAAAATTACAATGTGCAATATTATCAAGAAACCTTGGCCTTAAAAGATTCTCCAGCTCTCCTTTTACCATTATCCATTTTGTGGATAATTCTTGCTGAGTATAATATCTCCCGAGCCCACAGTTGTCCCAATTTCATTGATAGCACAAAGAAACACAACACTGAACCTTGAAACTCCAAGTTCTATGTTCTTTACTTTAATGAGTTGGTTTCTCTCTGGAGCATGTGTCAGTGCCTTCATCAAAAGTTTTCTCACTGACCTGAGCCACATTAACTACTTCATGTCATGCAAGAGATCGGGGGGGTGGGGGTGGTGTCTGGAGGCCTTTGCTCATCTCTCCCTTCATGGACCCGATGGTTTGGATAGTGGCCAGGCTATCAGGACAGGCAAAGACACAAACATCTCCAAGAGAAAGCTATCAATTAACCATTTCATCTCATTCATGAGCCCTAGGGGAGCTTTAATGTTCAATACAATATTACTGAAACATCGACTAAACATTCCCAGCCTGGTCTAAGTTATACTGTTTGTTTATTTTACTTAACCTCTTGGACCTTTTATTTCCAAAAATATCCCGCTATATTGTGTTTTGAGCCCCATTATGTCATTTACTCTTGCCATTATTTGTTCCAAACCTTTTGTTATTTCGGCTATTGGTTCTGTATCTTATTGGGTTTCATATATCAGATCTCTATCTCCTTTATTCATGCTCTTTAAATGGTCCCACGTTTGTTCCCGCATGCTCTCTAAGTCTGTCTGGTGTTCCAGCCGTGACTCTGATTCATAACCATTCTCATCTCCCTGCCGCCTTCTACTTTGGGTCCCCATACCATTGGTGAGTGGGGTGGTTGTAACATTGTCCCAGACAACGTTAATCACCACATTTGTAAAAGATAGTGCCACAGCTAAACAGTCCCTCATGCCTTTTATTAAATGCTAGCTTTTAAGGTTTCCTTAATTAGGTCTCCTTCTTTGTTACCATCTAGGATCTTTCCTTTCTTCCAGGCCAGGGAAAGGCTTGGTGTACCACTGTCTCCTGTGAATTTACAATGTAGTCCAGCTTCTTCCTCTCTTACCCATCCCAGCTTCCCGTTCCAGTTTTGCCCTGTTGGGTTGCCACCTTGATATACCGTGATGCTACATTCTTCATTTTATTCTTGAAATCCATTTACTCACAACATTAACATATATATAGTAATTTCATTCTTGATGATGTTTCGATTGCCTTTCTCGATGTTGGTCTTAAGTCAGGATCTAGGACAAAACAGAACATGGGTAATGTCTGCTCTTTGTTAATATCTTACTACCTTTTCTTTTATCCGGTTTTGTGTAAATGTCTTCTGCCATTTATGTATCGTAACCATCTTTGTCTGTAATCCCATGGAGGAGCGTACCTATCAGGTAGACGGACTGGCCTTTGTCTCAGTCACCTAGGACTAGGGGTTCTCCGTCCTACCACAGGTGGGTGTAATATGTTATCATCCCCCTGGTCCCATAGGATAGGAGGGAGATAAGTAATCTCTTCCTCCATTGGGCTCGTTACACCATGTACGTCTCCTTTGTACTCTTTTAGTTGGTTAACATGGAACCATTTTCCTTTTCCTTTTTTCTGGGCTACTTTGTACACAGATGGACTGCCTTTATTCACAATGGAATATGGTCCAGAAAAGTGAGCCGCGAATGGCCCTGTTGATAGTTATGTTTTTACCATCACTGTCTGTCCAACATCCCATTTTACTGCTTTGACTTTGGTGTCAAAATACATTTTGTTGGCCTTTTTAGATTGTCCGATATTAATGGCTGCAAAGACCATTGTCTGTTGCAGCTGGTCACGTAACTGGTTGACATACAGTTCCTGAGTCAAGGCCTGATACCGAGGCTCAGACATATCCTGATACATCAGATGTTCAGGGATTCTCATCACCCTCCCTGTCTTAACTCATGGGCTGAAACCTTGGTGGTACGTGACTCAGTGGATCTCATAGCCATCAATGCCAAGGGGCAGCAATCGGTCCCAGGTTTTGCGGGATTGCTCAATCAACTTCTTTAGCATTGCTTTTAGTGTTCGATTCATTCTCTCCATTATGCCAGGTGAGGTAGGATTATCTGAAATATGGAATCATGTTTTGATTCCTAACAGCTGCATAGCAGTTTGCATTACCCTCTCCATAAAATGACTACCTTGGTCCGAGTCGATGGCCTTTTGGAATCCCCATCTGGTGAATATGTGATTCACCAGTATTTTAACAGTGGCCTGTACTATCGCACTGGGGGTTGGAGATGCTTCTATCCACTTTGAGAATGTGTCTACTACTACCAATACATACCGATTACCTCAAGAGGAAGGAGGAAATGGCCCAATATAATCGATCTGTAGATCTGTCCAAGGGCCTGCTGTCGGCAGGGTGTGGCGGATCAGTGCCTTCTTGGTATTAGCATCCAGACTGTGTTGTATACAAATTAAACAGTTTTGACAATAATGCTTCACCTGGCTTTTCATTCCTGGCCACCATGCTACCTGCTGGAGCCTTTCTAACGTTCCCTGTGGACTGGGGTGTCCTGAAGTGGGTGTGTTGTGGGTTTGGTAAAGAAAAGCATTGCGCTCATTCTGTGGTGCCACCCACTTTTGATCATACAGCAGGATCCCACCTTTCACCTTTAATTTGGGCTTATTAGCATATTCTCCCCTTGGACTTTCTTTCTTTTCTAGCATCACCAAGGCTGCCTTTATTACAGGATACTCTTTTTGTAATTGTTTCAAACCGATTGGGTCGGGCAATTTTTTCAGGCTGATTAGTTTCCATTGGGGAAAACATTTCTACCGGATCCCAATCCATTCCCTCCTCTCCTTTCTTAGCCAATTTGTCTGCTTTCTGATTGCCTTTAGGTGCCTTTATTGGACCATGGTGGTGGTTGTGGTTGGACACTTTACACTGCTACTTTTCTTCGTGATATATCAGATTTCCTTCCATCACCGTGGGGAACTGACTTGAATTAAGAAACTTAAAAATTTTATATGCTTGACAAACGCATTGCAACAATAGTATTAAATTTCAAAGAAACCCAACAAAAACATGGAAGAGACTGGCTCGCTTTTCTGTCTTATCTTCTATGGTCTCTCTCCTTTTTACTAGCAGACCGTCTGAAATGAACCCTGTCTATCCCACGCACGCATTTACACAGGACAGCTGAATTTGAAATTTCCAACTCCAAGGGGGTGATTTTAAACCCCAAGAACGGGTGGGTTTCGGGGGTGGGGGGGTGGGAGTTGAAAATAGTTGTTTTTGGGTCGCAATCGCAACCCGGCTTTATTTCCGGGTTTAACATCGGCGCGGAAAAGTACAGAAAGTCTGAAAATTTTGGGGTTGTGATCCAAAAAAACAAGAATAATTCAATTGAATTTTTAAAATACTTGATCCTCAAAGGAAATGGAAGAAAACAGACTTGCTTTGTTTACAGCATATATAAATGATTTATAGTATAGGGAATGTAGGGTCTTTCCCAGAGGTTCGTGGACCTGGACGATAGTTCAGACAAAGTAAGCCACCTAACTCAGTAGTTTTGTGAATCCAAGTGATTATTTATTTAGTGATTTAAAAGGAGCACATAGCAAGCATGAAGCAACTCAATACGTGAATTACCCTATCCGATAATACAAGTTGGGGTTCGCAACGTTCTTTATTTAATGATATAAAAGAGCACATGAGCAGGCACAAAGCAAAGGGAGCAAGTAGCTTATACAACCTTATGCATCAAAGCAGCCGTCTCGGTCTAGAAGTAGGATGTCAATTGCTGCAGTAACAGGTGCGTCGTTGAGAGATGTGACGAGTGATGTGTCGAGGTTCTTCTCATCAAGGTTTGTCTTTTCATCAAAGTTTAGAGACAAAGTGGTTTGGTCAAAGCTCAGAATCAAAGTCTCGTTGGAAGAGCTCATACTACAGTCATTAAATCTTGAAGCTTCTTCCAGCTTCTCCGATGTTGTCTGTTGTCTGTTGTTTTGATGTGGAGATGCCGGTGATGGACTGGGGTTGACAATTGTAAATAATTTTACAACACCAAGTTATAGTCCAGCAATTTTATTTTAAATTCACAAGCTTTCGGAGGCTTCCTCCTTCCTCAGGTGAACGTTTGTTGGAAATCTGTTGTTGGAACGTCTGTTGTTTTGACTGCTACGATATCTTATCTTTTATATGCTTCTGAGCAAATAGGTGTGAACCAAGTTTCGAGAAGGCCCAATTTGTCCATAGCATTAAGGTGGATGGCTGGTTGGACCACTCATGGACCGTATGAACCCCTTATATCCTCCCCTCTACGCAAAGCCAGGTGTTCTATCAGTTCTTTATCCTTCGGAGTTGTTGACATCAAAAGCCTTCTGGAAGCTTCTCCTTATCAGTTGTTATTGAAAGTCGCAGCCTTTCTCCAGTTTCTGTATCGTCTTGCTCCTGCAGTGTCAAACTGATGTCTAACTGTTCAGTTTAAATGGTTTGCACTTTGCTGTTTTGCAATTATGCATTTATACTGTAATGTCCGGGGCAACTTAACTCTTGCTTTCAAATGTACTGTAAATGTACTATCCAAGTGAATGTCCAAATCCTTAAAGGGACTGGTTAATCCTTTATGTTGAATCGTCCAGTAGTTCAAAAGAGTAAAATGGGCTTTGACCCAATGTCCAAAATCCTTACACTAGGGACAGAAACAAAGTTTGCAGGCAATACTAAACTGCAGAGGGCTCAAATAATAAAGAACAAGCAAACCAAAGAGAAAGGGATCTGAATCGGTTGAGAAGGTGGGCTGATAAGTAACAAATGACATTTAATGTGGATAAATGCAAGGTAAGGGGAAATAAATAGCATGAATAGAAATTAAATAACTCTTGGCTACAAAGGCATTACACAGCAGAGGGATCTGGAGGTATTTGGTGGACAGCTGAACCCAAAAGCATTTTGTACAGCAGCAATAAGGAATGTTAATCGGAACTGGGGATGTATAGCGAAACCGCTAGAGCACAAATCCTGGAGGTGAGAATGAATGTGTACAGGACACTGTACAGCCACACCTGGAGTACTGTCTGCATCTTCGCGGATGCCTCTTCGCCAGTTTGGGCGTTCTAGGGCAAGCGATTCCCACGTGTCGGTGGGGATGTTGCATTTTTTAGGGAGGCTTTGAGAATGTCCTTATGGCGTTTCCTCTGCCTCCTAATGATAGCCTGCCATTGCGGAGCTCGGAGTAGAGCACTTGTTTTGGGAACCTCGAGCGTCACCCAGTGGAGCACGTGGAGGCTAAGCGTAAGCAGCGGAAAGAGTGCGCAGAATCCAGAGCGTCTCACCCACCCGCCTTATTAAACACTACCTGCTCCACCTATGGCAGAGTCTGCGGCTCCAGGATTGGACTATTCAGCCACCGCAGAACCCACCCTCCCAGAGTGGAAGGAAGTCATCCTCGACCCTGAGGCACTGCCAAAGAAGAAGATTGTCTGCAATTCTATTCATCATACAATAGCAAGGATATCCAAGCATATCTGTGAAGTAAAGAGCAACCAAACTGATACCAAGTTTAAGCAATTTGATCAATGAGAAGAGGTTTAACAACTTGGGATTTATTACTCTGGAGAAGATTTGTAAGGGAACAGATAAATTGAACCCCGATAATGTGTTAAAGATTTTTGGGACAGGTCAGATAAACTAATCTTTTCTAGTCTCTTTCCCAAGGGCCCCTGTCCCCTTGACAAACTGCTTCCTCAAACCCCTATCCTTTGCACCTGGTATTTCTGAAACATATTTTTGGCTATTTTATTTTGCCCTGCTTTCAAATGGAAAAGACAGAATGGATAGGAAATAACACAGAAAAATGAAAAAAGAAAGTAGCAGAAAACAGACAAACATGCAGAGACAGAAGGAAAAGTATAAACAACAACTATATCCATGTATAAGCACTACACTGAAGCATCACATTCAAGTGTTCTGAGGCATCATTGCATTAAAAATATTACGATTCAACTGTCCCTCTTAAATTCAAGAACTCAAAATATTGATGACAATTTGATCTTAGGCAAGACCAAAGTAAGCAGAGGAGGAGAAAACTATTGGCAAATAAAGATGAATAGAAACTGTTATAATTCATGCTCTCTGCCGATGCTTTCAAATCAAGCTCATGGCAAAATGCAGTTCCATAAACAGATCTACATCTTCTATGAACTAAAGCTTGCTGTCTCATGTATTATGTAAATGGGATCAGTGTACTGCAGAATTATCAATTAACCATTCAACTTTGTATTTTGAACTGGAGAATGCACGTGTTGCCCACCATGTTCTGCTGTTCATTCTAAAGATGGGAAACACCATGATTTCAGACCCTATCATTCAGGCTAAAGTTAAGAGGAAAATTTATTTACAAAGAATGTAATTGCGCAGAAGGAAAGGAGTCCAGGAAGCAGCCAGAAATACAACATTTGACTGAAAATAATAACTGTCCAAAATCTTAGCGTCCTTTTTGGAATTTTTTAACTGAATCTCTGAAGATATTGTACATGGCAAAAACTTTCCACAAAGCCCCTTTGGCAATCCAAACAGGGAAATGGAGATACAGGGAAACTACAGACCCATTATGCCATTCTTCTGAGATTCGAAGGCAAATTACAACATACAGGATCAATGAAATTCTTTCCCCCTCGGCAAGTAATCATGCTACCCGTTCAAGATAAGGTGTGAAGGGTAATCTTCCAGCCATTCTGGTGGTTTAATTTGCATTTGACATTTGACATCCATATCAAACATCACATCTGCTCCTATTTCACTACTTTAACAGGAGTGCTAATGTATTTAAAATAAACAGGCTTATGCCTCCGTTACTGTAAGGTTGTAATTTAGTCTCTATTCAGCAAGGTCAGAGAGAATAAATAACATCCATTGAAACAGGCCACTTTTTTGTCTACTGTGTTTATACTTTTATAATCGTAAGAATTGTGAGCAAAACCATTATCAAAATGAATGAGGTATCAGGTCTGGGGGAGTGCTGGTGGAAGTGAAAGGCAACCAAGACAAGCTTCAAAGCTGAATTTTCAATTTCAAAGCCCTGCAAGGAAAAATTAACTTCCAAGTCAGTTACAGACAATTCTACCATAGGCTGGAGCTCTCTTATAATATTTAATGATGCACGCAAGTACTGTATGTAACATATTCATCTTTCACAAAGTATTTTACTTTAAGAAAATGAATAGCAATTTGTCATAAATGTCATCAACAAGTTGTTAATAAATTATGCCACAGAACTGTTTGCAATTTTTTTATACTGTTCAGCTTTATTATTCATTACCTGGAATGAGATAGTGTGACTATCTCTTACATACAACATCTTTTTTCCTCAATCGTTTTGGTCATATCAGTTAGAATTAATCTCATATTTGAAGAAGAAGGATTTGCATTTGCTGTCCAAGTTATTTTTCATTCAGATACTCAAAAAATATCTACATATCTGCAAGATATCTTCGTCTTTTTTTTAAATTCGTTCATGGGATGTGTGTGTCGCTGGCAGGCACAGCATTTATTGCCCATCCCTAATTGCCCTTGAGAAGGTGGTGTTGAGCCGCTTTCTTGAATCGCTGCAGTCCACGTGGTGAAGGTTCTCCCACAGTGCTGTTAGGTAGGGAGTTCCAGCGACGATGAAGGAACGGCAATATATTTCCAAGTCAGGATGTTGTGTGACTTGGAAGGGAACGTGCAGGTGGTGGTGTTCCCATGCGCCTGCTGCCCTTGTCCTTCTAGGTGGTAGAGGTCGTGGGTTTGGGAGGTGCATCTTGTAGATGGTACACATTGCAGCCACGGTGCGCCGGTGGTGGAGGGAGTGAATGTTTAGGGTGGTGGATGGGGTGTCAATCAAGCGGGCTGCTTTGTCCTGGATTGTGTCGAGCTTCTTGAGTGTTGTTGGAGCTGCATTCATCCAGGCAAGTGGAGAGTATTCCATCACACTCCTGACTTGTGCCTTGTAGGTTGTGGAAAGGCTTTGGGGAGTCAGGAGGTGAGTCACTCACCATAGGATACCCAGCCTCTGACCTGCTCTTGTAGCCACAATATTTATGTGGCTGGTCCAGTTATGTTTCTGGTCAATGGTGGACCCCAAGATGTTGATGGTGGGGGATTCGGCGATCGTAATGCCATTGAATGTCAAGGGGAGGTGGTTGGACTCTCTCTTGTTGGAGATGGTCATTGCCTGGCACTTGTCTGGCATGAATGTTACTTGCCACTTATCAGCCCAAGCTTGGATGTTGTCCAGGTCTTGCTGCATGCGGGCACGGAATGCTTCATTATATGAAGGGTTGCAAATGGAATTGAACACTGTACAATCATCAGCAAACATCCCCACTTCTGACCTTATGATGGAGGGAAGGTCATTGATGAAGCAGCTGAAGGTGGTTGGGCTGAGGACACTGCCCTGAGGAACTCCTGCAGCAATGTCCTGGGGCTGAGGTGATTGGTCTCCAACATCCACTACCATCTTCCTTTGCTAGGTATGACTCCAACCACTGGAGAGTTTTCCCCCTGATTCCCATTGACTTCAATTTTACTAGGGCTTCTTGATGCCACACTTGGTCAAATGCTGCCTTGATACCGAGGGCAGTCACTCTCACCTCACCTCTGGAATTCAGCTCTTTTGTCCATATTTGGACCAAGGCTGTGATGAGGTCTGGAGCCGAGTGGTTCTGGTAGAACCCAAACTGAGCATCGGTGAGCAGGTTATTGGTGAGTAAGTGCCGCTTGATAGCACTGTCGACGACACCTTCCATCACTTTGCTGATGATTGAGAGTAGACTGATGGGGCCGTAATTGGCCGGATTGGATTTGTCCTGCTTTTTGTGGACAGGACATACCTGGGCAATTTTCCACATTGTCGGGTAGATGCCAGTGTTGTAGCTGTACTGGAACAGCTTGGCTAGAGGCACAGTTAGTTCTGGAGCACAAGTCTTCAGCACTACAGCCGGGATGTTGTCGGGGCCCATAGTCCTTGTTGTGTCTGTTTAATATACTGTGGAAACTGCCATAAATCACATTCCTCTGAAATGAGATTGTCTTGGATACCATCACACCTGCAGAAGCAGTGGTAACAATGTTGTAAAAAGGCCTATAAATAAACTGAGATACCACCAAAAAGATTATGAATATTGCTGTTATTTAATAAACTCTCTTTTCTTACTACCCTTCAAATAATCTACAAACTGAATTCAGTTAACAAACGACACGTAGTGTATAAATCATAGGAACTAAATTGTAGCACCAAGGAATGAAAGTTGCTGAACCTCCAAATACTAAATATTTTGTATCTGGGAGATGAATTCTGAACATGCATTGACTCAAGTATAGCCATTTTGGGTAGATTTATGAATTTGACCAAATTCACAGCATATTTGTTTTTTAATATATCTGGTTCTTTAAAAAAAATTCTGCACCTTTCTATTGGTTTTTCAATACTTTGGCAGATAAAGACAAATGACTGTTGTGAACACATGGAACTGCAATAACATAGCAAGGGTCCTTTTTATTTTGAATTCCTAGTGATATAGTGTGGGAGGTCCGATCTCTGCCAATCTAGTGGTAAAATATGAATCAATTGTCCCTCGCAGTTTCAGAGTGCTGATTATCCAGTAATGCCTTTTTCTGTATCCAACCTCTGCTGTAATGTTATTATTTCAAATCCCTTTTATCTCAATCCCTTCTGGTGCACAAGTGAATGTACATCTACATTTCTTAGTGTATGTACTGATGGATGTGTCCATGTTCTCTGATAATCCAGGGAGTCTTGCACACTGCAGGATTCTTTAGATGAGACAATTAATCACGGTCTCATCCTCCGTTTCAAGTGGATTAAATATATCATGGCGCTATTGGGAGGAGAGCATGGAATTCTCCTGTTATCCAGGCCAACATTCCTCCCTCAACTAATACCACCAAAAATAGATTAACTGGTCATTCATCTCATTGCTGTTTGTGGGAATTTGCTGTGTGCAAAATGGCTGTTGTATTTACTTACATAACAAGAGTCACTGCACTTCGAAATAATTAATTGTACGTGAGGTGGTTTGAGATGTTTCTGACAGATGTGATAAAGTGCCATGTAAATGCAAGTCTTTATTTTTCTTTCTTTAGAAGTTCATCTTCAGCTTCAATTTTACAGGATCTAAAGCTCCAAAAATACAATTACTCATGCTTAATGATTTCGTGAATCGATTCTGTTTGCACAAAAGATATTAAGTGTTCAATAACAACTAACTACTATAAATTAAATATGCTGAGTGGGTCGCAACATTCTGTCTCAAAATAAAATATATCAGGCTTTATCAATGGGAAAATCCATTTTAAAATGGCAACATTTACCTGTTCTACCGGTTACACCTGTAGGTGGCACGGTGATAAGACGTTTTCATTTAATGTCATATTAACTCCCCTCTCCTCACCCCTCCCTGGTTCTTCACTTTGCAGCAGCCACCACCAACATCTGGTCCCCCTCCCTTTGTTGACCTTCATTGTATTCACCAACAGCTCACTCCATCCTGCTGGCTTCCAGTGTGGTGCCATTATTTGAAGAAGAGGGGGCGATTCTCCGAGTTTCATGGCCAACATTTATCCCTCAACAAACATCATTATACCAGACTATCCGATCATTTATCTCACTGCTGTTTGTGGGACCTTGCTGTGCGCAAATTGGCTGCTGCATTTCCCCACCTACTAACAGTGACTACTCTTCAAAAGTACTTAATTGACTGTAAAGTGCTTTGGGACATCCTGAGGCGCTATATAACTGTAAGTTCTTCTTGAGGCACTTTACCTAAACAATGGACAGCAAGCTCAACAACATTCGCACAAAAGCATACTTATGGCCACCTATGTTGTCTGCTAAATGCTGCATTAGTGCTGATCAGATTATGTTGTCAATCAATAGCCCAGTAATATAGGCTAATTGGTTCTAGCATCTGGCCACTGTTTTCCCAGACACATAAGTGTATTAGTCATTAATTGTAATTTTTAAGTAGTTCATGCAGAGCTAAAAGAATAAAAGCCATTCTTCCAGTGCCAAGCTGTTAAGGGAAACACAGTAAAAATGATTTATATTAGCTCAATGATTGACCTTGTGATTAAAATAATTGTTCATATGTGAAACAATCCTGGTTGAGGGGTTGATACAGGTTGAGCTGGAAGAATAGAAAAAAAAGGGTGCAAAAAGCTTTGAAAGAGGAATTTGAAACTCTCTGATTGCAGTGAAGCACCTTGAGACTAAATATGGTTCCAAGTCAGCTTTGAGAAGTTGCATTCATATTTTTGCGTAATTACCACAGCTTAGAAAAATCCATCAACCTAATTACTGTATGGAAAAGTAACATGAAATATAATAAATTGCACTTAACAATGAAATGAGAAATTGTAATAAAATGTAAGAAGAAGTTAAGTAAAACCATTTCCTCCAATTAATTCTATCAACAACAGTGTTAATATACATCTCTATGCACTTAACACAGGGGACTAAAATTTAATATGCATGAATTTGGTCTAATGCTTTTTTAAACATGCTATTAATATACATGAAAGTCTGAGTCTTTTCCATAGGTTCACTCTGTGCATTCAACTCATGAATCATAACATTCTGGGTACACAGCTGATGATCCAGCTGGAAAATGTAGATAAGGGGAAAACAACCCCTGATGACCAGCTAGCAAGTAATTCAGCCATTTATTCTATGAATATCCTTTTTCCTTATTTTTTAGTGGATGCAAGATGGTGCATATTGAGCCAGGAAATGTGAAACACACTTTCGTCAATAAGAGAACCTCTTAACACTGGTGAAAAAAGATTTGGATCTGACTATTGACTGAACATGAAGCTCGCTAACTGCTTGGATCCTTCTTCAGATATCCCATTATAACCCAAAACAAGATATTGTAATGTTTCAGAAATACTTGATAAGGCCACATTTGAAATTTCAACTTTCAAGAGGACGTTGCTGTTTTGGGGAAGGTTTAAAGAAATGTAACGAGGAAGATTTGAGGCTTAGGGCTCCAAGTAATGAAGTGAGACGAAGCCACAAAGCTGGATGTGTTTTCATCAAAAAAAAAGATTGAAGAGGAGATATGATGGAGGTCTTTAAAACACGGGAGGAATGCAAAATGTATGTATAAGTAGGTTATTTCATTTGCACAGTGAGCACAGAAGTAGAGAATACAAGTATAAAATTAATGAATATCAAACAAGATTTGAGATTTAAAGTATTTTTTTCCTCCATAGAGTCATGGGTACGTGGAGTGGGTCCCCAGATAAAGCAATTTACCGTGTGTCAATTAATACCTTTAAAAAGAGAAATGGATGAATATTTGGCTATTTTGTGCTTTCTTATATTATGAGCAAGGAGAATATTTTTCTTGACTTTGCCAAATGCATAGAATCCAAAGAACATTAGAGGAGAGATGTTTAAGTGCCACACTACAAATAAAACCAGTCTCAGGGGTATTGATCTTTATTAAGCCTGCGTGATCTCGATTTTGGGTGCATCTTTTTAACAGATTAATCACTGCAACAAGTGTGAATATGTCAAGAGCAATTCTTACTACACCAGTGTGACCTCTTGTTCCCACGTCAGCCTTCATGTAGTCTCTCTCTGAGTAGGATTAGCAACTTATTGATAGTCAGTGCTCAATGGTTGGCAGTGTTGTGCTGTGGATCAGTGCCCACTGGGAACTGGTTCGAATTGCCCAAACCTGTTTCACATAGGACCCTTATAACCAGCAGACAAATAAGACTTTCATCCCATCACTCTGGACAAGATTAGAATCCAGATACTTATTCAAATACTTATCCAATTCCTTCTTAATTTGTGTTATAGTCTCTGCCTCAATAGCCACTTGTGGTAAAGCATTCCATGTACTCGTAACCGTTTGTGTGAAGAAACTTCTAACTTCCCCCATTCTTATTTATAGTGGGAATTCTGAGTTTATGCTCTCTTGATGTTGATTGCCAACCATTTTTTTGAAAAACCTCCATTAGATCACCCTTCCCCTTCTCTGTTCCTGTGAAAAAGCCCAAACCTTTTAAACCTTTCTTCACAGCCAAATTTCTCTTTCGTTGTATCATTCCAATGAAACTTTGCTGCATTCCTTCCAAATAATATCTGGAGGTGCCCAGAACCGCACACTACCTGTAGTCCAACCAATGTCTTGTACAAATTCAACATCACCTTTTTGCTTTTGTATTCAATGATTCTATATATTAAACCCAAAATCCCATTTGCCTCTTTTATGGGCTTTTGTACCCGCAGTTCTAGCTCTAAAAATCTGTACATCAACACCTATAGTTCTCTCTGTTTCATTAATTTGTTAAGAATCTTACTGTTTAGGGTAAATATTTTTTTTAATTGAGTGGAGCTTCGCTTTCTCAGTGACTCGGTAGATAAGTGCATCATGTGGTAAGGTACTGAGCCGCATTATTGGAGATGTCCCCATGTTTGATCCATGGTTTCTGCTAACTTAGATGATCTCAGCCAGGAGATAAACATGAGCACAACATTTGGCCTCAGCATCCTTGAGATAGGGAAGATAAATGTCAGTCAGGGTTCCCGCTGTCGATTGCTATCCATCGACCTCTAGTAGAAAGTGTGCATGTGAACATCAGGTAAGGATAGAATTAGGGTTAACTTTGACATTTCATTGTTAAATAACCTGCTGAAATTCACTGTTTTGCTCACACATGAAGAATAGTGACTTAATCAGGATACCGGAAGGCTGCTGGTGCCCATGAAACTATAATTGAACAAGTATCATTGCCTTTAGAACAAGTAGATTGCAGGAGAAAATTCAGAGGAGAAGCTGGCAAAACATTGCAAATACAGCATGTGTTGTGATATTACAATATCATCATCTGTATTCAAATTGATTGAATCACTATTCAGGTCTGACTTCATCTCATCTTGGTTATCAGATTTCTACCTCTAAATAGATTCAATATGCTTCTGGCTGAAAGAAACAGAACACATTGCCAACTCTGGTTTTCTCTAAATACTACTAGGAACGTGCAAATATATTCACACTATGCATGGTGAATGCAATATACATGTGGATGAGATGTTTAATGCATTTTACTTCTACTCATCTTGTGAGCATAAGTCATAAGCAACTACTTAGAATATTGGACTTCTAACCAGGAGATAAAAGTTGTGTTTTGACTATTATTGACACCCATGCTTGCTTTCTCATCCCATACCTTACTGCTCATGTATATGTCCTGGGAGTAACAAATAAGGAACAACATTGATTGCCATGGACCATCTCTTCATACTGGCAAAAAAGGAGCAGCATGGATTCAAAAGACTGATTTTTTTAAAACTTGAGACACAAGATGAAGGTTAACATAGCAGAGGAAGATTGAAAAAGTTACAGGAAACAAGGTAAATCTTGTGATTCGATAACACTAGTTTAGGTTCTAAAAACCTAAAAACTGTAAGAGGAAGGAAAAACTAAAGGAGGTAAAGAGTTCTATAGTTTTAAATTTCTGGGAATGAATTATAGTAGAATATTGTGTGACGAGTATTGATTTCAATACAGTGAGCATATAGGAAAAACATGTACGACAATAGACTTGCAGCCTAGGAGGAGGAAGAGAGGAAAGTTCAGAAATAATATTAGTGGAATAAAGACAAGAAAGGTTACAATAGAAAGGTTAGAGAGTAGAGTTGAGTGAGAGATTGCCTATCTCATGACAAGGTTTTTCTTGTACACTCTCCTGGGAGCTAGAGGTGTTCGAAAAGTGACTGGAAACATGAGAGTAATATTCAAGTTTTGGATGGGTTTGGGCTTTATGGAGAGTTAAGAGTTGTTGAGGAGAAAAGAAGTGATTGGCATGAAGGAGGAAAGTAACTTTTTGAAGCCATCTTCAGCAATGGAGAAGATGTGAAAGTTCTGTTGGAAGTTAAAGCAGATGGGGAGGCCAGGAATGTCAATTGATGAAGGATGGTGCCATCAAAGGAAAGAAGTAGTTAGAGTTGCAAGAGGCATGAAGAAATTTTACTTTTACTCATCTTCGAAGAATTAAAATAAATAAGATTTTCAATGTTCCACTGATAGGCATGATGGAGACTTTGGGATGGAGAGAAAATGAAAATATTATGTGATCAGGCATTTAGTCTGTAATGGCAGGCCAGCAATTTCTATTTGGACTTCAAGAGGATGCATTCTTGGGAGGATAGGGGGACAGTATTACATTCAGACCTTACAGCGCTCTCTAAATATCTGTGATCAGAAGCTATGTACCATTGTCAATTATATCTGTAATCTTCCAAATTAATTTTAATTTAGATTCCCCATCCATTTTTTCACCTGTATACCATTAAATAAACCTCAAAGGAAGACGATAGTGGTTGTTGGAGGTCAATCACTTCAGCCCCAAGACATCGTGCAGGAGTTCCTCAGGGCAATGTTCTAGGCACAACCACCTTCCCTCCATCATAAGGTCAGAAATGGGGATGTTCGCTGATGATTGTACAGTGTTCAGTTCCATTCGCAATCCCTCAGATAATGAAGCAATGCATGCCCGCATGCAGTAAGACCTGGACAACATCCAGGCTTGGGCTGATAGGTCCAAGTAACATTCGTGCCAGACAAGTGCCAGGCAATGACCATCTCCAACAAGAGAGAGTCTAACCACCTTCCCATGACATTCAATGGCAATACCATCGCCGAATCCCCCACCGTCAACGCCCTGGGGGTCACCATTGACCAGAAACTAAACTGGATCAGCCACATAAAAAGTGTGGCTACAAGAGCAGGTCAGAGACTGGGTATTCTACGGCGAATGGCTCATCTCCCAACTCCCCATCTTCAAGGCACAAGTCAGCAATGTGATGGAATACTCTCCACTTGCCTGGATGAGTGCAGCTCCAACAACACTCAAGAAGCTCGACACCATCCAGGACAAAGCAGCCCGCTTGATTGGCACCCCGTCCACCACCTTAAACATTCACTCCCTCCACCACCGCGCACCGTGGCTGCAGTGTGACCCACCTGCAAGATGCACTGCAGCAACTCGCCAAGGCTTCTTCCACACCACCTCCCAAACTCGCGACCTCTACCACCTAGAAGGACAAGTGCAGCAGGCACATGGGAACACCACCACCTGCACGTTCCCCTCCAAGTCACACACCATCCTGACTTGGAAATATATCGCTGTTCCTTCATTGTCGCTGGGTCCAAATCCTGGACCTCCCTACCTAACTGCACTGTGGGAGAGCCTTCACCACACGGACTTTAGCGGTTCAAGAAGGCGGCTCACCACCACCTTCTCAATGGCAATTAGGGATGGGCAATAAATGCTGGCCTTGCCAGCGACACCCACATCCCATGAATAAATTTTAAAAATAGCAGGCCTGTCCTTATATTATTTTACCCTACAGTTGTACTTTTAATGCCCGTTATTGCACTCTCATGATAAAATATTTAATAAGGGTCAAATTTACTGTTAATAACCTTTGGAAAAAATGTTTGAATTCTGGTTAATTAGCCAGATTTGAATGTTAACATTGTGGTGCTTAGTCTTATAGAGTGGAGTGTTTTTTGTCAAAATCAAACACTGATGCCATATGAGTATTCAGTTCCCCTTGGAAGATTCATTCTAATTTGGAACTATATTTTGTGTTGTGTGTTGGATGCATATTTGAGGTACATGCAAAAATAGCCACCCCCCCAAGTCAGTGTTCTTATACATTCCTACTCTGGTGAATACGTTCTGGTTAGACAGAGAGGATGGAGTCAGAATGAATATTAGAACGAAACACAAATACTGCCTTAAGTGTTTATTCCAATCCCATTACTCATACAAAACAGGGTACATAAAAAGAGATAACCAGTAAACATGTATTCTGAAAATAATGAATTTAGTAAAACATGCAAAAATTGCTATAAATGACATTTAAACGCATTCCATTTTCTCAGAAAATATTTCTAGATATACAAATCATGATTTGACATGGGGCTCAATTTTAAAAGAGTGGCAGAATGGCAGCGGGGGTGATTTGCAGGCGCCAAACCCGGAAGGGAAGTAGGCGGGTTGCGATGCGATCGCAACCCTAATGAGGCCAATTAAAGCCTCTTCTGGGTTTCGTGCCCGGCAGCCAACCTGATTGACAGGCTGACTGCTGACAGGAGCTGCACATCTCGGGGGGGGGGGGGGGGGGTGGAGGAGAAAGAGAGAGAGGGACCTCATCAGCCGTTGCGAGAGAGTGTCGGGGGCTGGGGGGAGACAAAGATTGGAGGGGGGGAGAAGACATCAGACATCGGGGAGGGGGAAGTGCAGGAGATATCGGACAACGGAAGTGGGGGAGAAGACATTAAACAACAGGGTGGGGGGGGAAGTGCAGAAGACATCGGAAATGGGGGGGGAAGACATCGGACATCAGAGAGACATCGGACATCAGAGCAGGGAGATGCAGGTGACATCGTTTGTAAGGTCTGTTTATTTATTTTTAATTGTAAACAATTTTACAACACCAAGTTATAGTCCAGCAATTTTATTTTAAATTCACAAGCTTTCGGAGGCTACCTCCTTCCTCAGGTGAACGATGTCCACATCGTTCACCTGAGGAAGGAGGTAGCCTCCGAAAGCTTGTGAATTTAAAATAAAATTGCTGGACTATAACTTGGTGTTGTAAAATTGTTTACAATTGTCAACCCCAGTCCATCACCGGCATCTCCACATCATATTTATTTTTAACAATTGGAAATGTAATTTTATTTAATTTATTTAGTTTACTTTTGACTGATCCGGCCCTTCTCACCAGACGTGAATTGGAAGCCGTGAGAAAGCCACCCAGGTAATATCAAAATCTTTTAAACTATTCAATATGCCAAAAATAACCTACCTTAAGTACCTCAATGAGGTACATTTGCTTGTTTAAATATCGTCCTGCCGGCTTTAATTGCCGGCAGGACTTTCGGGTTCGGGAATGGCATGCACACCCAGATGACTCTGGGTCGTGCGCGTTCTTCAGTGGGTTGGAGCCGGGAATCCTGCCCGCTCCGGATTTCTCCGATTTACTTTGCCCCCCCGCCTCCAATGCATCTGAACTTTCATTTTAAAATTGAGTCCATGATGTCAAATAAATTCGCAGCCCAATATAATTACAAATATGTTAGGGAACAAAGTCCATAAGCCCACAATTTTTCACAACACAGCCAAACATTCTTAGCATTGAGCAGCTATCTGCCATTCATCCTAACCACTACATCTCATCCTCAGAGATATGTATTTAAACTTCACTTAACAGGAAGGGTGTTTTGAAGTGAGAAGCCAAGGTGGAAGACCTAAGCCAACAGGGCAGGAAACTACCAAGATTAAAATGCAAAGAAAAGACATGGTTAATCATGAAGTGTGCTTAGGTGATGCCAAATTTGAACTTTAAAAGACTAAAAGTTATAGGAAGAGGAAAGGACTGAGGGAGATAAGGAGCTCTATCACTTTGACGTTTGGTAGAGCATAGACTAGAAGGGTGTGTGATAGGTCTTGATTTCAATACAGTAGGTATGTACGGAGGTGGAAAAGTGGCAGCATTTGCTGAAAGGATGCAATGGGGGAAGAAGGGGAAGGGGCGCAGGGTTGGTAGTTGGAGGTAAGAGAGGGATTGATAATTAGACAACAAGCTTTTTCCTGCATTTCTCTATGAATGCAAGAGTAGTGCTTCATGGGTCACTCCAGAAATGGGAGCGGTATTCAGGTCTTGGGCTGTATGCAGAGTTAAGAGTTATTGAGAGGAAAGGGGGTGTTTGGCAATAAAGAAGAAGCCATTGTTCTTGGAGGCAGTTTTAGCAATGGAAAAGTGGTAGCTCTATTCTGATCAAGGGTAGCATAGCATAGTGGTTATGTTACTGGACTAATAATCTGCAGTCATAAGTTCAAATCCTACCATAGCAGCTGGGGAGTTTAAATTTAATTAAATAAACTCTGGAATAAAAAAAAACTGGTATCAGTAATGATGGCCATGAAACTACTGGATTGTTGTAAAAACCAATCCAGTTCACTAATGTCATTTTAGGGAAGGAAACCTGCTGTCCTTACCTGGTCTGATCTATATGTGACTCCAGACCCACAGCAATGTGGTTGATACTTAATCGCCCTCTGAAATGGCCTAGCAAGCCACTCGGTTCAAGAAGGTGGCTCACCACCACTTTCTCAACAGCAATTCGGGATGGGCAATAAATACTGGCCTTGCCAGTGACGTCCACATCCCATGAACGAATAAAAAAAAGAGGTGATGAGGCAAGAATATCAATGGATGTAGGATTAAAGGTAGGTCCATCAAAAATAACAGGTGGTGGTTGTTGGTTGAAAGAGACATGAAGAAACTGTGTCTTTGAAGAATTAAAAGAAACAAAATGTTAATTGTTCTATTGAAGGACATGGAGTAAATTGAGACATAATTCTTCCACCATTGCATTGCAGGGGACTGGAGATTGTGAGCACTGAGAACATGTGATCTGATGAAAATTGGAATTGGAATGGAGAATAGAATTATCAGCAAAGGAATGGATAAGGTTTGTTGATGATTTGGGGAGGTCATATGAAGAAGGAGCATAGTGGGAGAGAGGATATATCCCTGAGGAACCGCTGAGTTAATGGGAAAAGATAAGCCACTAGCTACCTCAGGAATAGTCAGCGAAGTTTATTTTTGTCTATGCAAACAAAAGATAATAAATGTTTAACTACCTGACATAGACAGCAGTTTAAATCCCACCAGTTGCTCAGTTCAAATTGCTGTAATGTGCTAACATAACACTTAAAAATAAATTTGTTAAATGAAAAAAAAACAGAAGAACAGCACAGTAAATATTACCATTTCTTTCAAATTTATCATTTTTATAAAGGATAAATTTGATTAATTTTGAAGGGTTAAGTTAGCTTGAACCAACTTCGGATGATTGTAAAGAAAGGTTGTTTTCCTGCCAGTAGATCCAAGGCCTATGTTACTGCCCAGGCTCATCTGTGAAGAATGACCACGTGGATGAGGTGTTGGAGAGCTGCCAGTGCGTGTGGAGCCAAAGCCCACCATGGTCTTCGGGCAAAGAGGGAAGGAAATTGGAAAAACAAGTATGCTAAAGAAATACTACTATAACTGGCAAAAAAAGATGAAAATAAACTTTGTGATTAGTTTAATACCCTTAAAGTCTGTGCTTTATGATGGGCCAAAGATGAGAACAGGAAATCATCAAAATCATTCTGGGTTATGTCTCTACTTCTTGATCTTCCTTTGTTGTAAATGTGTCACCATAATGAAATTCAATCGAGCATCTTCAGACTTTCTTTCCTTTCAGAGAATCTACCTTGTGCGTTTGTATTGGCCACAAAATAGTCTAACACTGAATGTTATATATTCTACAAATGTATCCCACTGACTTAACTGAAATTCCTTGATATGCACAAATAAACGGCTGTGACTGCTCATTAATTTAAAAAATGTAATCATCCTAGATTCACAATGAGTCTTTTGGTTCGTGCAGATGGTACTGATGAGAGTGGACTCCATAGGAACAGGAACATAGGGACAGGAGTAGGCCATTTTGCCCCTCGAGCCTGTTCCGCCATTCAATGAGATCATGGCAGATCTGTGACCTAACTCCATATACCCGCCTTAGCCCCATATCCTTTAATACCTTTGGTTAAAAGTTAATACTTGCATAGAGTTTCGTCTGGCTGTCAGCTTCCCGCAAAATGATGCAATTAGCCTCTTGGGCATTTTTCCACCAAAGAACAGGTAAATGAAAGGATTGACACAGCTGTTAAGGCTGGCTAAAAGCATAAAGATGGCAAACACCGCATCTGGGAAGAAAATAAGCCAAACGTTACCATCTATTGGGAAATCAAGAATTAAGCATGAACATTAGAACAACTTGCCCCTTTAATGTAATAGTTATCTCAAAATGCTTCATTTAGAGACTAGCAGTTGAAGAAGTAGGGGATCTGAAATTACATAACATTTCTATGTGCTCTGTAAGTTAGAAATAATAAGAGGTTGGTCTATATTTTTAAAAATGTTATCTAAAATATGTAAAACCATTGATTCTAATATGCACACCTTGTATTACAATGCCTTCAAAAATGAATGTTTAAGGACTGGGGAAAGAGGTTTCAGAAAAAAATCTGCAGTTAGAAAGAAAAAGAATCAGTGCCATTTAATGAAAGTATCTTACTTTCTTTTGGTGGGTCGGGGTCCCACACAGACCAGAGTTGCACAGTGAAGAATGGGGACCAGCAGATGATGTACGCCAGCACTATCACCACCGTCATCCTGACCGTCTTTATCCGGGCTTTGGACACAGCAGCCACACTGCTGGCTCTCCAGGCCATGGGTTCCTTGCTGCCGTCCTCTCCGTCCCGGTGCGTCTTGGTGTAGAGGTTGGTCTGGATCGCTCTGCAGATCCTCACCTGGCACACGACTACAGTCAACGTGGGGATTAGAAAGACCGCCAGCGTGGTCCAGGTCACGTAAGCCTTCAGCCCCCAGGGTTCGGCAAAGTGAGCCCAGCACTCAAAGACGCCGGGTTGGATTTCAGCTTTGGAAAAGATGAAGATCTGAGGGACGCTGCCGAGCAGGGAGATGGTCCAAGTGATGCAGACGAGGGCGTTCCAGCACACCCTCTTCCTCCCCCTCCTCTGGTAGGTGACCATGGGGTTGCAGATAGCTTGGTAGCGATCGATGGTCATCGCCACTATCATGTAGGGGGAGGCAAACATGCCGACGATCTGCAGGTACTTGACGAGCCGACAGATCGCATCTGGGCCGAGGAATCTGTCGGTGATGTCCCAGAAGAGCTGGGGAAAGACTTGGAATAAGGCCACCACCAGGTCTGCCAGACACAGGTGGGTAACTAAAACGTGCATCCGTGAGACCTGCTTGCACCTTTTCCAAAGCAGGAGGAGGAGGAGGGTGGAGTTTGTAACCAGGGCCAGGGTGAAGATCACACTTAAAACAACGATTTCAACTTTGGCACGGGAATAGTCTTTGCCATCACTTCGGATCCTCTCTCCCCTGCTGACGTTGAGAACTTTAGGTTGAAAAATGCTGCACATCTCCCCCTGAAATTCGTCACTGTAAATACTCTTCCACAGAGACCTGTTGCGGGAGTGGTTTGTCATGTTGTTTAACCTGTAGGTTAAAAGTAGGAGTTTGGGTAAATTCACTGTTCATCGTGCTCGAGAATAACCGACGAATTGGGTTTTTTTGGAAACAGGTCCGTATTCTTACTGCTCTCGATTCGATTTTCTCAAAAACAAACATTAGGAGCATCAAAATCTGACAACATGCTGTTGACATGTGAAAACACGTAAAAATATGGAAAATCATATTTTTTTTACCTTAATTGAAACATTAAACAGATGTTCTGGTTTTGCGAAGCTGAAAAGGGTTTTGTTCTGTGCTGAACCCCTTTATGTTTCCTTCAAAACAATCGTGGAAAACGATGAGACCTGGCCCCTATCTCGCTGCTTTCCTCAAATAGAACAGAGCCTGCAGCGGCTCATGTTGTATTTATAACCAGTGCAGACAATGTGATTGAGGAGAGTTTCTCAGTACAGTACACCAGTAAACAGCATTCAGTTAGACGTGAGGAATCTCCTGGTGAGGCGAAGCTCACTGCAAATACTTCATGCAAAGGAAGAAAAATATCTGGTGGCTTCGGGTGGAGGAAAAAACAGCAAAAAATTCCCCCCTGGTTGAACTTAAAAGCAACAACCACTTCTGTCAGAACACAACTCACCAATTACATTTCAATACTTCAGTCGCTGCACCGGACGTTTGGTGTTTACGAGGCTGCAGATTGAATTGAATTGACTTAATTGGGGTTGAACTTCTAAAAATCGAAATCGCCATCTAGAGAAATAAATGATTTATGTTCAGAATACTGATCAACACATCGTTTATCATTTTTATTTATGCCTCACTTCATTAAAACACCCAACATATAAAGCTCATTCCATGATACATCTGGTACAACTTTGCACAGTTCTTGCACGGATAAAGTCATTGCACATAGATTCTGGATGGGATGAGGGATGATATTTGGGTAAAAACCAACTCATGATCTTTAGCGTGCATTTCATGTATTTCATGTTTGTGATAAAATTTTATATCTATATGTAAAGAAAATTGCCAACTTTCCTATTTTTATCTCTTAAAATACAAAGGATTCCAATGAACCTGCTCATCCAAATACTTTGAGGTAATGCTGCACTTAAATAGTGGTATATTCACTGATGGAAAAGGCGCAGTGTAGGTGAGAGCTGAACTGATTTATCATTCCTCACCAGGGGACGTTCAAGATGCTGCAAGTCAAGTCTGAAAAGGGAGACACGACATAACGGGGAGTAGTAAAGTGCCCTCCAGCTTTAACCATGTTACATCGAAGTCCACTTATCCAGACATGAATAAACTTTGGGGATCCCCTAACAATGTACTTTTGAAGCAGCACTTCCAGGTCTGACTCAATTTTGTGCGTCCAGAGCTGATCTGACCACGTCAATCTTCAGACGTTCGGCTTTTCTATTGGTTGGCTGAAAATCTAGTCCTGGCCGCTGGTTTTCAGCCAATAGGAAAACAGTCTTTTTGGCAAACATTTCCAAAATGGGAGTGGGAGAAAACAGGTAAGTGTAACGTTTGAAGTTTAAATTCAATTGGATTGAAAGAAATACATAAAAACGAAAAGTATGGCAGATAAAGGTCAAATAGATGTGAGTTTTTTTCATTTAAAATGCTCACGTGTTTTTGTAGTTTAGGTTTTATATTACAGTATTAAAATTACTTTGGCATTTGAGTACCTTTATGGCTGTAACATTAGTGTTTGTTTCAGTGTCATGGTGTGTGAGCTGAGATGTTTAGAAAACTAGTCAACTTGGGCAGATTGCTGATTCCCAGGATCTGCCAACAGCCTAAAATTGCTTTTACATTGATTCTGTTTTAGTTTGGATTCTGGGGGCCACCCCTACCCTTGTGCCAGACCCATTGACCCAGTTTTTAAACAACTGAAACCAGTTACAAATAATCGTAGGAAGATGGTGCATCAGAGGCAGCACACACATTTAACAACAGCAACTTGCATTTACCTCCCAAGGCACTTCACAGGAACGTAATCAGACAAAAATTGACACCGAGCCAAAGAAGGAAATATTAGGACAGGTGACGAAAAGCTTGGTCAACGGGGTAGGCTTTAAAGAGAGTCTTAAAGGTGGAGGGAGCAGTGGAGAGGTTTAGGGAGGGAATTCCAGAGCTTCAGAACTAAACGACTGAAGGCAGTCACCAATGATGTGGTGAATGAAGTGGAGGATGCCAATGTCACTCCACTATTTAAGAAGAGTAAGATAGATAAACTAGGAAATTATAGGCCTATTCGTCTAACGTCAGTTGTGGGAAAGTTACCAGAATCCGTTACTAGGGACAGAGTGACTGAGCATTTGGACAAATATGAGCTGATCAGAGAGACCCAGCTTAGATTTGTGAAGGGTAAGTCAAGTCTAATGAATCTATTTGAATTTTTTAAGGCGATCTAACATGGTAGATAAGGAATGTCTATGGATGTTATTTATATGGGCTTCCAGAAGGCATTTGAAAAGGTTCCATATAAGAAACTATTAACAAAAATGAGAGCTCATGGAATTGGCGGTAATCTATTGGCTTGGATAGGGAATTGGTTAGGAGGTAGGAGACAGAGAGTAGCGATAATGGGTATGTACTCAAATTGGCAGGATGTGACTAGTGGTGTCCCCCAGGGATATGTACTGGGACCACAGCTTTTCACCACATTTATAAATGTCTTGGATGAAGGAATAGAGAGCTGTATATCTAAGTTTGCAGATGACACTAAGTTAGGTGGCGCAGTAAATAGTGTAGATGGGGGTAGAAAGTTGCAAAGGGACATTGATAGATGAAGTGAGTGGGCAAAACTGTGGCAGATGGAGTTCAATGTGGGAAAGTGTGAGATCATCCATTTTGGACCTAACAAAAATAGGTCAGAGTATTTAATAAATGGCAAGAAGCTAGGGACTGTGGATGAGCAGAGAGGTTTAGGGGTCCAAGTACAGAAATTACTAAAAGCTGGTGGACAGGTACAAAAAATTATATAAAAGGCTAATGGAATGTTGGGCCATTATCTCAAGGGGGCTGGAATACAAATGGGTGGAAGTTATGTTACATCTGTACAGAGCTCTGGTTGGACCCCATCTGGAGTACTGCATTCAGTTCTGGGCATTGCACCTCAGGAAGGATATATTGGCCTTGGAGAGGGTGCAGCGCAGTTTCACCAGAATGATACCAGGGCTAAAAGGGTTAAATTATGAGGACAGGTTGCAGAGACGAGACTTGTATTCCCTTGAGTATAGAAGATTAAAGGGTGATTGAATTGAAATGTTCAAGATGATTAAAGGAATTGATAGGGTAGATAGAGAGAAACTATTTCCTCTGGTGGGAGAGTCCAGAACAAGGGGGCATAACCTTAAAGCTAGGCCATTCAAGGGTGATATCAGAAAGCACTTCTTCACAAAAAGGTTCATGGAAATCTGGAACTCTCTCCCCCAACTAGCTGTTGAGGCTAGGTCAATTGAAAATTTCAAAATTAAGATTAGACAAGGGTCTTAAGGGATATGAAACAAAGGCAGGTAGATGGAGTTAAGATACAGATCAACCATGTCTAATTGAATGGTGGAACAGGCTCGAAGGGCTGAATGGCCTACTCCTGTTCCTATGAAGAACAAGATGTATGGAGGAACGTACAGTTCTTGGAGGGTTGTAGGGCTGGAGGAGCTTTCAGAGATAGGGGTGGGCAAGCCATGGAGGGATTTGAACACGAGGATAAGAATTTTAACATTGAGGCGTTGGTGGACCGGGAGCCAATGTAGGTCAGCGAGCACAAGGATGATGGGTGAAATGGGGCTTGGTATGGGTTAGCAGTGTTTTGGATGAGTTCAAGTTTATGGAGGTTAGTATTTGGGAGGCCGGCCAGGAAAGCAGTGGAACAGTCACGTCTGGAGGTAACAAAAACATGGGTGAGGGCTTCAGCAGCAGATGGACTGAGGCAGGGGCGAAGATGAACAATGTTATGGAGGTGGAAGTAGGCCTTCTTTGTGATGGAGAGGATATGAGGTTGGAAGGTCAGCTTAGGGTCAAATGGGACGTCTCAGTTGCGAACAGTCGGGTTCAGTTTGAGACAGTGGAGCAGGATGGAATTTAATGTTGCATTCACTACAGAAAAAATTAATTTGACCAAACAGAATAAATACAAACAAATAAATGAGATGTTCCTTTCTGTACAGGACAAATGTTTTAACACTTATTTGCATTTTAGCAAGTTGGATGTTTTAAACTTAACAGTCTAAAAATTCCATGGACCTTTTTGAGGGAGTGGAATTGTGGTGGGATGGGACTTCTGCTTTAGCCAGGCAGTGACCCTGTTCCAAATCCAGCGAAGGGTCATTTAATTATTTGGGGTGGGCATCTTGCACTAGTAGGGGCACAACAGAGGCATCCGCCCCACTGAGGAGGCAGAACTTAGAGTGGCACACTGCTGCTCTGAGAGGGGACACCTGAGGCCCTTAACAGAGCGAAAATAAGAGACCAAAAAAATCTTTATTCTCAATAGGGAACAGATCAGTAGCAATCTTAAGGTAATCGATCAAGTACCTTTGTTTTATTTACTGTTGGAGCCTTCAAGGGGCCTGGAATGAAATCCACACCAATTTTCAGCAGCATAAGTCCTGTTGGGCCTATTGGGGTGAGCTGGGCGGATTTCCCAAGTTGGCCTGGGAATGCCCCGGACATGCCTCAAAATTAGATGTGCCTGGATGAGTGCAGCTCCAACAGCACTCAAGAAGCTCGACACCATCCAGGACAAAGCAGCCTGCTTGATTGGCACCCCATCCGCCACCCTAAACATTCACTCCCTTCACCACCGGCGCACAGTGGCTGCAGTGTGTACTATCCACAGGATGCACTGCAGCAACACTGCAGTGCCGAAGAAGCATCAGCCCCACCTGGTGCACAATTTGTGAGGGTACTTACGTGGAGCAAACCTGGCAGATCTGGGTTCCACCCCAAATTGTGGTTTCCCCCCTGCTGGAATTGCGCTGGAGTTCCCCCACCCCCACTCCCTGGACTGGAATTTCTAGACGAACATTTCACATCCCACAAATCATCATTTGCACTTTAAATAGTGGAAGTAAATATGGTAATAAGCCATAGAGAATCTGTAAAGGGAAAGCAGAAAGAAGGATTGGAGATGGAACAGGATAAACACAGTCTCATATGTAAGCTGAAGAATTGCTGGTTTGGGTTTGTTTTAATCAAATTGAAACAGGAAAGTAACTTTCCAGTCAGCAGTTTGTGAATGAAATCTTCCAGCCCCAGCTTTATTGATGTCACATAATAATTAAAGAACATCAGATACTATGGTTATTACTGTATTTTAATTAAACTTTAGATTCAATGTATTTTATAGAATAAATTATATGCAGCTACTTTGTTTAAAGCAGAGCTTTCTTTCTTTGATTGTTCTCATTCCCTTTTTCATTGAAATTATGCATTACTGTTCAATAAGTATCACTCAGTACCTCACAGCGCGAGAAGTTTAGTGCTCCATCTATCCAAAATCATTAAGTGAGGCTTTAAATAAAGAATGTGTTTTTTGTGTTGGTGCTTTTCTACATTTTTTACATTTTCCGATGTTACATAACAACAATATCGTTTTGCTATAAAGTTGAAAAAGGGAAATGGTAAGTATTTTTTCTCAGCATACCAATGGAATAAAAGTAACATTTAAAGGCTTATGGACCAGGTTTGAGCTACATTCAGTGGCAATAATTGGACGTCACTAGTTACAGACTGAACCATACACGTTACAATATATAAATAATAAAAAGTGTATATTTTGCTTGCAGTTCGGTTTTAAGGTTGCCCACCTGTTCGTTGATATTTTTGACTGACACAGTCGATGCACCTGTTGAAAATAATAAGCTTTCCTAATCTGCGTTAATGATTGCTCCATTGTTTTGTTTAACAAGCCTTATGCAATGATGAAGAGTAAGATTTATTGTCATTCTGGTTCACAAGTATTAACAGTTGCCCTGCACCTGAACAGAATAAAATAGACTTCCGCTCTCAATTAATGCTGATATTCTTGTGTTCAATAATTTTTCTGATAACAATGAAGGAGGAGATAATTATCAGTCATTGAGAACCTGCCAAATGAACACAGCTTAGGACCATAATACTTCTCAATTAGTTTTTTTATTCGTTCATGGGATGTGGGCGTCGCTGGCGAGGCCGGCATTTATTGCCCATCCCTAATTGCCCTTGAGAAGGTGGTGGTGAGCCGCCTTCTTGAACCGCTGCAGTCCGTGTGGTGAAGGTTCTCCCACAGTGCTGTTAGGAAGGGAGTTCCAGGATTTTGACCCAGCGACGATGAAGGAACAGCGATATATTTCCAAGTTGGGATGGTGTGTGACTTGGAGGGGAACGTGCAGGTGGCGTTGTTCCCATGTGCCTGCTGCTTTTGTCCTTCTAGTTGGTAGAGGTCGCGGGTTTGGGAGGTGCTGTCGAAGAAGCCTTGGCGAGTTGCTGCAGTGCATCCTGTGGATGGTACACACTGCAGCCACTGTGCGCCGGTCGTGAAGGGAGTGAATGTTTAGGGTGGCGGATGGGGTGCCAATCAAGCAGGCTGCTTTGTCCTGGATGGTGTCGAGCTTCTTGAGTGCTGTTGGAGCTGCACTCATCCAGGCAAATGGAGAGTATTCCATTACACTCCTGACTTGTGCCTTGTAGATGGTGGAAAGGCTTTGGGGAGTCAGGAGGTGAGTCACTCGCCGCAGAATACCCAGCCTCTGACCTGCTCTTGTAGCCACAGTATTTATATGGCTGGTCCAGTTAAGTTTCTGGTCAATGGTGACCCCCAGGATGTTGATGGTGGGGGATTCGGCGATGGTAATGCCGTTGAATGTCAAGGGAGGTGGTTAGACACTCTCTTGTTGGAGATGATCATTGCCTGGCACTTGTCTGGCACGAATGTTACTTGTCACTTATGAGCCCAAGCCTGGAGGTTATCCAGGTCCAGGGCTCGGACTGCTTCATTATCTGAGGGGTTGCGAATGGAACTGAACACTGTGCAATCATCAGCGAACATCCCCATTTCTGACCTTATGATAGAGGGAAGGTCATTGATGAAGCAGCTGAAGATGGATAGAGTGTAAATTTCAAGCTTGAAATGTGTGTTTCAGGCCAATAATGGATAGCACATGGTGTTCGAAGCCCTGCTGTAAGAATAGGGTAAGGTTGCAATCCTGCACATTGTGGCTTTTGCATTTCTTATACCCATGGTGTAGATTTAAAAGACAAGGTGGTAGAACACCATTTAACCCTTTTTCTCACTTCAATTCTCTCCTTTCTCCTTCTCTCCTCAAGGCACTGACTCTTTGCTGAGGTGCAGTTCCACAAGCAGGGGTAATCTATATTTACAGGGAAGCCTAGTTGGCAGACTTTCTGACTGTAGAGGACATAAAAGCTGAGCTAGTCCTGTTCTCATCCAGCACCCATATGTGCACTTTCCAGTGGGGGCTGCTGGATCATGATCAGGAGCAAAAGTTTTGG
Source organism: Heptranchias perlo (assembly GCF_035084215.1). Taxonomy (NCBI): domain Eukaryota; kingdom Metazoa; phylum Chordata; class Chondrichthyes; order Hexanchiformes; family Hexanchidae; genus Heptranchias; species Heptranchias perlo. Next base: position 42,059,420 of record NC_090341.1, on the reverse strand, counting down.
CAAATTTTCCCTTCCTTAATCCCAAAGGCATTCATGCCAATTGTAGCTGCCCCAGTTAAGATCAGCTAATCCAACAGAGGCAAGGGGTAAAACCTAGGACTTTCCTGGCACAGAAATAGAAACTTTACCAGTTAACCTTTTCAGGCTTTTTCTGTCAATTTATTAAATTTTATCAAAAACAAACATAAACAAATTTGACCAAACATTATTCTCTTCACCCACCTCTCGATTAATTTTTGTGAGAGTTTAACCGAGTAAATCACAAAAAAAGTTTTCCCATGTCTAGTTTAAATCATAATCCTGAAAATTACTGGTATTCTTTTTAAGGCATTTCTAAGCACTCACTTTTAATAATCTATTTGCAAATAATATATTTTTCACCTGTTTGCTCTTCATCAGAAAACAGATTCAACATTTGAATTTGGATTTTCAGAGTTTCAGTATCAGAGTTCACTACTTTATAATTTTTTACTTAATAAAAATGAAAGGTTTCACACTGAGGATATGTGGGTCACTTTTGATCCTTGTACTGTTTGAGTACCAAATGACATCAAATTGTTTCCCCTTTTCAACTCAACTTAGGCATTTAACAGCAGATGTACATTTTTCACTAAATTACTGATGGAGGCTTTTTTTAATAAACCAACTGTCTTGTAGTACAGTCATTTTACTATATTCTAAACATTATATATTTTACATTTTAATTGCTCTAGATACTGTCAACATTCTAAAGTATGATGGAATTCATAAAATATTAATATAGTACCTTTCACCACCTCAGGACGTCCCAAAGTGCTTCACAGCCATTTAAGTACTTTTGAAGTGTAATCACTGTTGTAATCTAGATGAATTTGGTAGCCAATTTATACACAGCAAGGTCTCACAATTAACAATCAGATGATGATCAGGTAATCTCTTTTTGGTGGTGTTGGATGAGGGATAAATGCTGGCAGAGCTCCCTTGCTCTTTTTCAAATAGTGCCATGGAATCTTTCCATGACTTCACCCCACCCTACCTCGGTGATCTCCACTAGTCTTGTGTCCCTGCACACAGTTCTACTTCTCATTCTTTGCTGCTCTGTTCCATGACTGGTGGTCAGTTCTTCAGCTACTATTTTCCATCCTCTAAAACTCCCCCTCCTTCCACAGTGAAAAACCCTGGAAGTGGTAGCAAAAGTTGGAGAAATGGCGGAACGGCTCGCTGACAGATTTCTTGCCCAGAAACTGACTGAAAACAGGTGCCAATTTGGAGGAAACGCCTGCTTACTAAGCATTCCAATAAAAGCACTGCACAAAACCATCTCCCTGCGATTGCTTCTACCTCCTTTTGATTTCTGTCCAGTTGTTAATATATTGTGGATGTTTTCTTACTGTCAGGATCGTAAATTTAAGAAGTAGCATTTTGCTTTAATAGTTGATATCAACACCTTGATATGTGGGGCAGTGCTATCATTCAGCTTTGCACTATAATGTGATCATCTTGGACCAACAATTAGATTCCTCATCAGTGCAAATCTGCTAAGCAGTCCTTCAACATACTGGATCAGGTCAACCTTTCCTTGGCCTTGCTGTGAGGGTGCATAATGATTTCTGTTCAAACAGCCGAATCCCACTTTCCAGCTCTTGGTCCATAGCCTTGTAGGTTACGGCACCTCAAGTGCACATCCAAGTACCCTTTAAATGAGTTGAGGGTTTCTGCCTCTACAACCCCTTCAGGCAGTGAGTTCCAGACCCCCACCACCCTCTGGGTGAAAAAAATTCTCCTCAACTCCCCTCTAATCCTTCGGCCAATCACTTTAAATCTATGTCCCCTGGACATTGACCTCTCTGTTAAGGGAAATAGGTCCTTCTTAATCCACTCTATCTATGCCCCTCAGAATTTTATACACCTCTATTAAATCTTCCTTCAGCCTCCTCTGTTCCAAAGAAAACAACCCCAACCTATTCAATCTTTCATCATAGCCAAAATTCTTCAGTCCTGGTAACATCCTCGTAAATCTCCTCTGTACCCTCTCTAGTGCAATCACATCTTTCCTGTAACGTGGAGACCAGAACTTTTCGCAGTACTCTAGCTGTGGCCTAATTAGTGTTTTATACAGTTCCAGCATAACCTCCCTGCTCTTATATTCTATGCCTCGTCTAATAAGGGAAATTTTCCCATATGTCTTGTTAGCCACCTTGTCTACCTGTCCTGCTACCTTCAGGGATCTGTGGACATGCACTCCAAGGTCCCTCACTTCCTCTACACTTCTCAGTATCCAACCATTTATTGTGTATTCCCTTGCCTTGTTTGCCCTCCCTAAATGCATTACCTCACACTTCTCTGGATGGAATTCCATTTGCCACTTTTCTGCCCACCAAACCAGTCCATTGATATCTTCCTGCAGACTACAGCTTCCTTCCTCACTATCAATCACACGGCCAATTAGTGTGTCATCTGCAAACTTCTTAACCATGCCCCCTACATTTAAGTCTAAATCATTGATATATACCACAAAAAGCAAGGGATCTAGTACTGAGCCCTGCAGAACCCCACTGGAAACAGCCTTCCAGTCACAAAAACACGCGTCGACCATTGCCCTTTGCTTCCTGCCACTGAGTAAATTCTGGATCCAACTTGCCACTTTCTCTTGGATCCCATGGGCTTTCACTTTTCTGACCAGTCTGCCATGTGCGATCTTGTCAAAAGCCTTGCTAAAATCCATGTAGACTACATCAAACACGCTACCCTCATTGACCCTCCTTCTTACCTGCTCAAAAAATTAAATCAAATTAGTCAGACATAACCTACCCTCAACAAATCCATGCTGACTGTCCTTGATTAATCCGTGCCTTTCTAATTGACGATTTATGCTGTCCCTCAGAATTTTTTCCAATAATTTGCCCACCACCAAGGTTAGGCTGACTGGCCTGTAATTACTCGGTCTATCCCTTTCTCCCTTTTTAAACAACAGTACAATGTTAGCAGTCCTCCAGCACCACGCCTGTAGCCAGAGAGGCTTGGAAAACAATGGTCAGAGCCTCCGCTATTTCCTCCCTTGCTTCTTTTAACAACCTGGGATACATTTCATCCGGGCCTGGCGATTTATCTACTTTCAAAGCTGCTAAACCCCTTAATATTTCCTCTCTCACTATGTTTATCCCAACCAATATTTCACATTCCTCCTCCTTAACTACTGTGTCTGCATCGTCTCCCTCTTTTGTGAAGACAGATGCAAAGTATTCATTAAGAACCATACTTATGTCTTCTTCCTCCATACACAGGTTACCCTTTTGGTCTCTAATAAGCTCTACCCTTTCCTTAGTTATCCTCTTGCTCTTTATGTATTTATAAAACATCTTTGGGTTTTTCTTGATTTTACTTGCCAATATTTTTTCATGCCCCCTTTTTGCTTTCCTAATTTTCTTTTTAATTTCACGCCTGCACTTATTATATTCCTCTAGACTTTCTGCAGTATTGAGCTCATTCGCTTCCCTTTTTTGCCTTATCCTACTCTGTATGCTCCTTGACATCCAGGGGGCCCTGGATTTGGGAGTCCCACCCTTTTTCTTTGTGGGAACATATTTGCTCTGAACCCTTGCTATCTCCTCCTTGACTGCATCCCACTGCTCTGGCACTGATTTATATTCGAGTTGCTGTTTCCAGTCCACTTTTACTAAATCACATCTCAGCTTAGTAAAATTGGGCTTTCTCCAGTTGAGAACTTTTATTCCTGGTTTCTGTTTTTCCTTTTCCATAACTACTCTAAATTTAACTGAACTATGAGCACTACCTCAAGAATGCTCTCCCACTGATACCCCTTCCACTTGCCCAGCTTCATTCCCTAAAACTAAGTCTGGAACTGCCTCCTCTCTTGTTGGGCTTGTTACGTAATAGCTAAAAAAGTTGTCCTGAATGCTTTTTAAGAATTTTGCGCCCTCTATACCTTTTACACTGATTCTATCCCAGTTAATATTAGGGTAGTTGAAATCCCCTACTATTACTGCCCTATTGTTTTTGCACTTCTCAGAAATTTGCCTCCATATTTGTTCTTCTCTCTCCCTTTGACTGTTTGGGGGTTTATAGTACACTTCCAGCAGTATGATTGCCCCTCTTTTGTTTTTCAGTTCCACCTATATTGCCTCATTTGATGATCCTTCTAACATATCATCCCTCCTCATAGCTGTAATTGTTTCTTTAACCAAAATTGCCACACCCCCTCCTTTTTTATCCCCTTCTCTATCTCGTCTGAAAACCCTGTAACCAGCAATGTTGAGCTGCCATTGCTGACCTTCTTTAAGTCATGGTTCAGTATTAGCTATGCTATCATACTTCCACGTGTCTATCTGTGCCCTCAGCTCATCCGCCTTATTCGCTAGACTCCTTGCATTGAAGTATATATCAACAAGCATTGCAAAAGTTCTTTGTTGTCTGTTTACAACCTTTGTTTCCTCTGCCTTCCAAACTTGCTTACTAATTTTCTGCCTTCCATTTCCAGCTTTGCTTCTCTCCCTTCTGAATCTACGCTCAGGTTCTCAGCCCCCTACCAAGCTAGTTTAAATCCTCCCCAACAGCACTAGCAAACCTCCCGCGAGGATATTGGTCGCGGCCCTGTTGAGGTGCAACCCGACCGGCTTGTACAGGTCTCACCTCCCCCAGAACCAGTCCCAATGCCCGAGGGATCGAAAGCCCTCCCTCCTGCACCATCTCTCCAGCCACGCGTCCATCTGCTCTATTTTCCTATTTCTATATTCACTAGACCGTGGCACCGAGAGTAATCCAGAGATTACTATTTTTGAGGTCCTGCTTATTAATTTCTTTCCTAGCTCCCTAAAATCTATCTGCAGGACCTCATCCCTCTTTTTACCTATGTTGATGGTACCGATATGGACCACAGCTTCGGGGTGTTCATCCTCCCCCCTCAGAATGTTCTGCAGCCGCTCAGTGACATCCTGGACCCTGACACCAGGGAGGCAACATACCATCCTGGAAACGCCGGTATGTACCCCAAACTATTGAATCCCCTATCACTGTTGCTTTCCTGACCTTCCTTCTCCCTCCCAGTACAACTGAGCCACCCGTGGTGCTGTGGACATGGCTCTGGCTGTACTCCCCTGAGGAACCATCACCCTCACCAGTATACTGAATACTGGTTAGAGAGTGAGATGCACTCAGGGGACTCCTGCACCACCTGCTTGGTCCTCCTTGACTGTCTGGCGGTCACCCATTCCCTCTCTGCCTGCACACTCTTAAGCTGCGGGGTGACCACCTCCTGAAACGTGCTATCCACATAGCTCTCAGCCTCTCAGATGCACTGCAGTGACACCAGCTGTTGCCCAAGATCCAAAACCCGGAGCTCGAGCTCCTCCAGCTGACGACACTTCCTGCACCAGTGGTTGTCCAGGACATGGGAAGCGTCCTGGAGTTCCCACATGGCGCGGGATGTGCATTCGACAGGACTGAGGTGCCCCACCAGGCCTCTATTAGACTACTAACTAAACTTACCAGAAATAAACTTAAGACTTAAAAAAAAAAAGCACTCACCAGGTACTCACGAATCAGCTTCTTCCCTTGTTCTGACGTCACTCTAGATGCTTTTTACTGCTCTTCCTGCTCTCGGGCTCCCTTTTATCCACTCTCGGGCTCCCATTTTACCACTTTCCTGCAGGTCCACTCTCGGGCTCCCTTTTATCCGTTCTCCTGCAGGTCCGCTCTCGGGCTCCCTTTTATCCGTTCTCCTGCAGGTCCGCTCTCGGGCTCCCTTTTATCCGTTCTCCTGCAGGTCTGCTCTTGGGCTCCCATTTTACCGCTCTCCTGCAGGTTCACTCTCGGGCTGCCTTTTATCCGCTCTCCTGCAGTCCCACTCTCGGGCTGCCTTTTATCCGCTCTCCTGCAGTCCCACTCTCGGGCTGCCTTTTATCCGCTCTCCTGCAGTCCCACTCTCGGGCTGCCTTTTATCCGCTCTCCTGCAGGTCCACTCTCGGGCTGCCTTTTATCCGCTCTCCTGCAGTCCCACTCTCGGGCTGCCTTTTTTCCGCTCTCCTGCAGGTCCACTCTCGGGCTGCCTTTTATCCGCTCTTCTGCAGGTCCACTCTCGGGCTGCCTTTTATCCGCTCTCCTGCAGGTCCACTCTCGGGCTGCCTTTTATCCGCTCTCCTGCAGGTCCACTCTCGGGCTGCCTTTTATCCGCTCTCCTGCAGTCCCACTCTCGGGCTGCCTTTTACCCGCTCTTCTGCAGGTCCACTCTCGGGCTGCCTTTTATCCGCTCTCCTGCAGGTCCACTCTCGGGCTGCCTTTTATCCGCTCTCCTGCAGTCCCACTCTCGGGCCGCCTTTTATCCGCTCTCCTGCAGGTCCACTCTCGGGCTGCCTTTTATCCGCTCTCCTGCAGGTCCACTCTCGGGCTGCCTTTTATCCGCTCTTCTGCAGGTCCACTCTCGGGCTGCCTTTTATCCGCTCTTCTGCAGGTCCACTCTCGGGCCGCCTTTTATCCAGGTCCTGCACTAGTTCCCAAGCCATTTTAAAATGAATTTTGCCAGGATCCGTAAATCTACCCTCCCAGCTCACTGTATTTCACAGTTCATTGTTTAATCTACTATAAATGAGGAACAAAAATATTGACGGCATAAATTTACTTATCTTAAGTCCAGAACTGCAAAAAATGTGAGAAATTAACATTGGTCAAATAATCGCATCTCCCATTTTTGTTTGTTTTCATATGGACTGATAAAAAAACCAAGTTCAGTGCCATTTTAAGTCAATGGCAAATTTGATCTAGTGTAACACGAATAATATGGAGCTTCAATACATGAAACATGACAATTGGGAGTAACTAGAAGGCAGTGATCTAAACTGGATGTTCAGATTAAAATTTAAGAGTGAAACTGGAATAGTTTACAATAGATAGTAGAAGTCAGAATTACAACCATTTTGTTTACAGTTTGTGTGTTTGTGAGCGAGGGAATGGCAGGAGTTGATTCAATTTAGATTTCACTTTTGTGTGAGCAGCAGCTGTCATTGTATTGTGGATGCATAATGACATTCACACAAGAAAATCAACAATTTCAGCATCATTACTGGACATCTACTGATTAATGGTCTATGGTTTGTTATTCATCTAAATCCCCAAAATAGACTTGAAATCATGCGATGTAGCTGTGTTAGTATTTTTTTATACTTCTAACACAGCTGCAGCATCCATTGAGATGACTAGTGACACAGTTGACTAGTGTCAA